>NW_006782267.1:2099676-2133272 GCF_000442215.2 Lipotes vexillifer | reverse complement strand
ACCCCCCCTGCCACTCCTAAACCCAAAGTGGAAATGTGTGTCCTTCAGTTTTCTTTACTCAGATCTTGACTCCTTTCCGGCCAGAACATTATCCTCCTCTGACCACCCCTCTCCCCTTACCTTTGGAGGATAAACTTCATCAAATCTCTTTTGCTCAAGTATCCCAAATCCTGGTGGTCTAGGGGCCTCATTATTAGTGTCAAAGTCTATCTTTCCTCTCTTTTTTCCTGTCTAGCATAATATCTTGCACATAGGAGGTGCTCAATAATTTGTTAAAAGGAAGGGAAGGGGCAGTAGCGGGAGAGAAGGACTGAAGGAAGGGGGAGAGAGAAGAGAGAACAATAAAGAAAGAAAGGAGAGGTAGAGAAAAGAACTCTCTTACAAGGACCTGCTATCTCCCTAATTAACACCACCCACCAATTAAATGCTCACTTGTCCTTAATGAATGCCCTCAGCACACTTTTGAAGTTTGTTTTCAGTGATGTGACTTTAAACAAATGTAATCTATTGGAGTTAATAGTTCACAGTGATGGTTTTCAGTGTTTTCCTGTGGTACTTTGGGGGCCAGACTGAGCTGTTCTGTTAAAATAAAATAATACCTGCCCCCCCACACACACAATTTTCAGGAAACCTTTAAATGAACAGATAGAACATTCTTAAATTTAGCCCTTTTCCCACCACACAGTTCTCATCTATATTGTCAAGTGTTCACAGAGAGCAAAGCATATGAACACAAAACAACAACACAAAATCGAAGGAAGTTCCCAGAAGTGGAAATTTCTTTTAAGTATTTAACCACTAGTATAATATGCAATCAATTGTTTCTAGTTCATGTGATACAATAAAATATATATTTCATGCTGTTTCCCACAGAGTAGTAGCCCATTTTCATTCTAGCAGTCACTTTTTGGTACTAGAATTTCCAGCACCATAGCAGACTCACCTGAGGATAAATATATCACCTTGTAGGTGACCCTCAAACCGCATCAGTGCCACACAATCCTTTCTCACCTCAGGGGGCTCAGTGCTCAGTGCTACAACCCTGCAAAAAGCAACGGAATCAAGTATGAGGCCACTCTGAGCAATTACAAAGGCATTTAAAAAAATAAAGCAAGTATATTATTTTCATTGATAATTATTATTGGAATTATTCAGATAAAGCTAGGGGCTAATTATATTACGACTGTAAACAGTAGGATAGTCATACTCATCTCTTCTACTCCCTAATTATAAAGCTGAATTAATTTGGGGTAACTGAAAACTTTAGACAAATGCTCCTGCTTCCACGTGAGAGAAGAAACATAATCAATTTTCCTTCAAGAGGAGGTACTGTAAAGTAATGCTTCTGGAACTATCCATAGTGAAGGACTGGTTGTTTTGTTTTGTTTTTTTAATTTCTAATCAATTGCCCACTGATATTTTCGTAAAAACCAAAACCCAAAAATTACTAATGGAATGAAATAAAAAGCAAACGTACAAAATGTACGCCAAATTTCTTTATTCTCAGATTCATGAGAAAGAAAATTACTCTCTTAAACTGCTACAAAAGTTTCTAAATGCTTACTCTCAATATCTGTATTTCTTTCTACGGACAACACATAGGGTACTCGAAAGCCTTGCCATCCAAAGTGTGCTCCTTGGACCAGAAGCACTGCCATCACCTGGGTGCTTGTGAGAAATACAAAAGCAGGTTCTCATGCCCCATCCAGACTAAGCAAATCAGAATCTGCATTTTAGCAGGATCCCTGAGGGATATGTACACCCAGTAAAGTATGAGAAGCATTGGTCTAAACTAGGAAATCAAAAGCAATTGTACAGATACACAGACACACATATATAACTTTCAGACCATAGAATGTTTTAGTATCAACTCACCACATTTTGTACAATATTTCATCGATTCACCCTTAAGCAAAGTGTAAGCCTTTGTCAGCTAGGCCTGGCCTTCCTACCGCCTGGGGCTCAAGATCTGATTCACTTGAATCTCCAGGTCCTCACAAGATCCAGTTTCCCTAAGTTATATGGTGCTTCTCAGAAATCTGTGTTCCCATGGTCACCTCTGCCTCTGGACTCCTCTTTCTACCTGTGCTGTTTCAGTTCACATAGACTCAGATGAACAAATCAACCCCTCTATCATCTTCTACAGAAGCCCATTCACCAAAGCGTTTGTTGATTTTGTTAAAACTCGGAATAAAAAGAGATAGATGGATATTTCTTGAACATGTTAAAAAAAAAAAACTATATGCCAATCTAAAAAGTTAACCCAATGCTTAATGGATAAATGACACATTCCTACAAAAATTAGGAATGTCCACAACCACTTCTATTAGTTAATATTTTGCTGCAGAGTCCGAACTTTTTTGCAATTAGCAGAAAAAAGAAATTACAGGCATTAGAGTTAGAAATGAGGAGGTAAAATTATTATTAGTTGAGATTATATGAAAGAATCCCTGGAAAATCCAAGATAAAGAAACGAAAAATAAGACTAATGACAACACATGAATTCAAAACATTGCAAAACAGAAGTCGAATGTAGTCAACAGCTTTCATAAATATACCAATAATAAGTCTGAAGATATAAAAAAGGAAAAGATTTCCCTTGCATCGAAAAAACAAAGTTTAAATACCAAGGAATAAACTCAACACTTTAAAATGATTTTAAGAAACACTTTAAAATTGCACTGAGGGACACAAAAGAAGACTTGAACATTTGGAGAGGGCACTGCATATTCATGTATTGGATGACACATTTTTCTAAAGAGTTCTAGTTTTCCTATATATATAAATTTAACATAATCCCAGTAAAATTACCATCCAGATTTTCCAAAAAAATACAAAAATAAAAAACTTGACCAGCCAACTCCAAATTTCATTCAGAAATATAAACAAGCAAAAGTATCAAGAAAAATTCTGAAAAAAAAAGAATAACGAGAGAAGAATGACTTGCCAGGTGGTCCCAGTACTTTAACATGGTATTGGTGTGTTGTTCATGGACATAATAATGGCTCGGAGTAAAAAGTCCAAAAACAGATCTCAGTATACATGGGAATTTCATGTCTTAATAATGAGATGATATCTCAAACCTCTGTATGTGTGTAGAGGGGATATGGGTGGATGGTTTATTGAAAAAATAGTCCTGAGACAATTGAGTAACTGAAAAAAACAGAGGGGAGATTAGAGCTGTACTTTATTCCTTATACCAGAATAAATTTCAAATAAATCAAGGGTTTAAAGTAAAAAGGCAAAATTTTTATAAATTTGAAAAATCGTAGAAGAATTCATTTAGGACTTAAACGAAAGTATTTCTAACGACTCCCCAACACCCAGAAACCATATAAGAAAAGACTGTGAAATTAAGGTGCGTAAAAATTACTCAAAGCAAAATTCACCACAAACAAAAACAAAAGAAAAATGACTGAGAAAATATTTCTAACTCATTGTTATGGATCGAATTGTGTGCTCCCCCTCCAAATTTGTATGTTGAGGTCCTAACCCAAATACGACTATATTTGGGGATAGGGTCTTCAGGGAGGTAACGAAAGTTAAATGAAGTCTTAAGGGCGTGGCCCTAATCTGATAGGACTGGTGTCCTCTCAGGAAGAGATACCAGAGAGCTCCCTCTCTCCACATGCATAGAGAAGAGGCCAAGAAAGCAGCTGTCTACAAGCCAGGAAGCCAGAAACCAACGCTGATGGCACCTTGATCTTGAACCTCTAACCTCGAGAACAAAATTAATTTCTGTTGTTTAAGCCACTCAGTCTGTGTTATTCTGTTATGGCAGCCCAAGCAGACTAACACACTCATACTTTGGAAAAAGAATTAATTTCCTTACTATGTAAATAGCTCCTACAAAATCAGTAACAAAAAGCAATACAATGTATGATGAAGGTGTGAGGGAATGGGCCCTCTCATACATTCTGAGAGGGACTGGTACAACCACCTACTGAGGGTAATTTGGAAATGCCTACCAAAGATAAAAGCAACTTCCCCTTGAGCGAGTCATTTTGATTCTAGGCGTTTATTCCACAGATCTGCTCACATGTCAGAAAAAATGTAAGTATTACAATATTATTCATTGCAGCATTGTTCGTAATGGGAAAGCATTAGAAACAATTAAATTTTGTTCACTATTAAGAGACCAGTTATATAAATTATATTAATCTATACAATGGGACAGTGTACAACTGTTAAATAAAAACAAACTGGAATGCTTTATGTTTCAATATGGAAAACCTCCAATATATTTTAACTGAAGAAAACAAGGGTGAAAACTCTGTGTGAAATATGCTACCATTTGTGTAAAACAAAAATGTAGGCAGGGAGAGAACAGATGTTATATTGCATCTAACAGTGTCTGATACACCGGAATAACCCCCAGTTAGCCTTTAAAGGGCAATTCATGGTGACGTTTGTACAACATTGCCAATGTACTTAATGCCACAAAATTGTACACTTAAAAACAGTTAAAGTGGTTTTTTAAAAAGTCAATTCAGAGGTCATCTCCTCCAGAGTAAAGGCCATGGCTAAATACATTTTCTTTATCCTCCCACAGTAAGTTTATAAAGTTACGAAATAAATGATCTGAAGATGTGTCTGTCTCACTACCTAGAGTATTGGTGAGGCAGCAGGGAATATGTCCCACCCAACCCATGGCCTCCGAGACTGGCTCCATATCCAGCACATGGTAGAAGCTCAGGAAATGTTTTCCCTAAAGTGCTCAGACTCAAGACTGCAACGTCAGCTTATTGCTGAGTTTCCAGCCTGCCGGCCTGTCCTGCAAATTTAATACTTGGCACTGCTCACAGTTGTGTGAACCAATTCCTTAAAATAAATTTCTTGATATGTAGCTAGCTAGCTAGATCTCTTGTTGGTTCTGTTTCTTTGGAGAACCCTGATTTGGGGCAAAAGAGCACTCCTCAGATAACCTCATGCATTAGGCTTCCTACTTACATGGCTGCCTCTGCTTCTGACGTAACATCAAGGAAAGTGCAACTGAAGAGGGGCAGAGTAACATATTTTAGCATTTTTGTTAACAATTTATTTCATGCTTTATAATTCACAGTATATTTCTTTGGCTATAAAGCCTTATATTGCCCTTGCCGGAGAGAGAGACAGACTAACTGAAAGAGAGAGGGAGAGAGAGGGAGGGAGGGAGGGAGGGAGAGAGAGAGAGAGAGAGAGAGAGAGAGAGAGAAAGAGAAAGAGAAAGAGAAAGAGAAGAAAAATCCAAACCTCTGCTATAATATTCTGATTATATCTTTTAAATATTTGTACCAATAACTCTGTATTTAGAGCCTGTATATCTTTGGTTTTTAATGCATAAGGAGACCAAGCAATAAAATAATATCACAAACATCTGTTCCTAGGATTCAGGAGTTAAAGTATGAATTTTAATATCCCCCAAAGCATATTTCTTGGAAAACTGTGTCTGACGTGGTGGTGGTAGAGAATGGTTTGTCAACTTGTCTTTTGCGGCTTTAATTCTTCAATCCCACTTTAGAGTGAATCCAAACCACTTAAGAGAGCCTCCCCCTCCTTCCCCTACAGCCACTCATAACTTACCTTCTTGATTTTCCTTCCATTTTTACTTTTCTTCTCTCCAATTTATTAATTCACAATGCTTACGATAACAAACAAAACTGCCGAAGAGGCAGGAATATATTTAGGTGAGCTAGTCAAGCATTCCCTTCTGAATAGGGAAACCCAACTAGTCCGAAGGCTCTTTGGTAAGTATGGAATGATAGCAAAGGAGAACAAAAGCCGTGAAGGCTATCACCGTTCATCCTCGTGGTTTGACCATCCAACCACACCAGATGACTTACGCTTCTTTATTTGTAACCAGCTCTCCCTTCCCTGAGTTTCAGTTCTGTGCTCTGAACTGCTTCTTGGATTTCACTGTTGATAACCATTGTCATCACAACTGCAGTGTTTCCAACAATGAGCTCATCTTGCCCCTAAACCCAGACATTTCTCAAAATCAGCAGCCATTTCTTTTACTCCCTCTCTTCTTGCCTTCTTTATCTTAATTTTCTCTTTATACGGCAAGTTGGTAGTTTCAGACATAGCCTACCATGTTGTTGTTTCCCTTCAAAAGAAAAATTATGTTGCATGGTCCTTGGCTATAGTTTATACTTAAAAAGTGAAAGGCAAATCCAATACCTGCAGGAAATTTCATTAACATAACCCTATTATTGCTCCATTTCTCTTTAATTTTGGTAATTATTAGCAAACCGGATCCATTACCAATTATTTCCACAGGGGAGAAAGGATGAAATCTCTCACTCCTCTAGGCAAGAGTATCCTGATGTTTCCTGCCTGGGTGGCTGGTAACACGTTGCTCCGCATAGCTCCTCTCCAGAGCAACGTGTGTTTCACCCGTTGTGACCAGTGGTACACTCCTGTCATTCTCAGTCCACCATGTCAAATCTGCTCACCCATAAAGGCCACTTGTGGTAACAACTGGCCTAATAACTTAATTACAATAACATAATAATAATAACAACAGTTTACTATTAAACACTAGCTTTTCCCCCCATTTCAGCTTCAGAACAACTGGGGTGAAAATAGATAACCAACAAGGACCTACCGTACAGCTCAGGGAACTATACTCAATATCTTGTAATAATCTATAAGGGGAAAAAATCTGAAAAAGAACACATAGATAGATAGATGAGTCACTTTTCTGTACACCTGAAACTAACACAACATTGTAAATCAACTATTCTTCAATAAAAACTTTTTAAATTAAAACAAAATAGGGTAAAAAGGAGAATTAAGTTAAATTGTCCCAATGTAGTTACTTAGTAACTACACACACACGTACATGTACATGTATATCTATATTATATACTGTCCAAGCTGAGGAGGTAGGGGCCCATGCTCTAGCTGCCAGGTATCAAGGACAGCAAGTTTCTGGCCTTTGGTTTGCCTAGAACAGGGTCTCTCAACCTTGGCACTATTGACATTTGGGCTGGATAATTCTTTGTTGTGAAAGCTGTCCTGTACATTTCAGGATAGTAAGCAGCATTCCTGTCCTGGATCCAGTAGATGGCAATAGCAACCCCTACCTCCAGTGTGACAGCCAAAAATGGCTCCACACATTGCCAAATGCCTCCTGGATGGGATGGGAGTAACAAAATCCCACCCCCACCCCCGCGTGAGAACCACCGCTACACAGGGGAGCAAGCCCCTGCCTCCTATGAAACCTCATACATGATGGATTCCCGAACAGAGTAAAAGGCTGGGCATCTCCCTGTCAGCATTCATCAGAGGACAAGCTTCAGTTTTCTGAACTGGTCCCATAGCAGGCCTGCCAGTGCCCTCCCAGGCCCACTTGGCACATATCAAGGAGCGTTCAGTCTTAAGTAAGTTCAGCTATAAATTAGAGAAACTTCTTCAAACAGTCATGCCCTGTGCACATCTGGAGATACGGAACTAGGGTTCAGGTAAGTTGAGAGAGTGACCCACAATAAAAGGCAGTCACCTATCATCAGTGAATTAAAATTAATTCATTTCTTTAGAGGTTTATGTTAAGATACCCTGGTCTCATCAAAAAAATACATAACACACACACACACACACACACACACACAAGCTTGGAACTTGCAAGAATATATTCTCTGAAGTTATTACAATAGTATTAAAAATATTAAACAGAACGGTAACCTCCAGTAATTTAATTTTACTAGCAACAAATCCCTTTGAAGAACAGTGGCATTTACTGTATTTTAAAGAGGGAGAGGCAGCCCTGGCCCTTGAGAGAGACATGATACAGACATGGTCCCTCTGCATACCGATGCAGCCAGTCCTGGTGAACCCATGCAGTCCCCGTGGAACACTGAGCTATAAGGACGCCCACCGGCTGTGTCTTAGGAACTTGCCTTCATGCATTCAGACCTTAGCAAACACTGTGAAGGTCAAAGGCAGCGCTGGCAGGGGGCCAAGTGAAGGTCTCCAGACATCACTGGAGAGTGGTGAAGAGCAAAGTTGAGAAAAGCAAATTCTCCCTGTTGTCGGGTCAATAAGTCTTCTTTTTAAAACCCTCCTATGGCTTCACATCTCACTTAGAAGAAAATGCAACCCCCCCCCCCCAAAAAAAAAAAAAAAAAAAGACTAGAGGGGCTAAAAAACCCCCCCCCCCCCCCCGCCCCCAAGAAACCCAGCACGCTCCAGTCCCCATATCCTCTCCTACGTTCTGCCGTCACTCATCCCGTGCAGGCCCCGCTGGCCTTCCCCTGATCATTCCAATCACAGGAAGCTCTCCTTTGCTGTTCCCACTGTCTGGACCACTTTGTCCTGATTTTTACATGGCTGGGTCCTTCTTATGAGTCAGGTCTCAGCTAAAATGTCCCCCCCCTTAGAGAAGTCTTCCTGACGACCACATCTGAGGATGTATCCAGGGTTCTCAATCTGCACTGTGCACACGGATCTCCTGGGGAGCCTGTTACAATGCAGACTTGGACTCAGGGGTGGGGGGATGGTGTTGAAGCTGTAATTCTGCATTTCTAACAAGCTCCCAGGAGATGCAAATATGTTGCTTCATGGACCACACTTGGAGTAGCATCATCACCCTTCAATCTCTGTCACACTACTTGGTTTTTCTTCATGGTGTTTCTCACACTTTGAAATTATTTGTTTGTGTACTGGATTGTTCATTGATTGCTTGATCTATTGGTTTACTTAGAAGGTAAATTCCCTAAGAGCAAGGGCTTTGTGCAGGGCGTTCACCTGTGTGTTCTCAGCACTTAAGACCTGGCACATCACAGATGCGCCGCATGTACTGTTGAATGAATGATATTGTTCAAGATTCATTGACTCTTTTACCCATTCAGTGCCTACCTACTGACTGCTTCAGTGACTGACAGTGCTAGCTACTCAAATGCCAGCCCAGGAATTGCTAGCTTCAGGTCCAAGCTGAGATACGAAGTTTGTACTAAAATATAAATCTGCTGTCACTAAGCACAACTTTAGTTGAGATGATGTATTTTTCATAGCAAGATTTTCTTGATGAAGGAAGCAGTGCCTTACTTCCCCTCTGGTCCAAGGTCCTCATCTCATGGCAGACTGGTAAGTGTGTGAACTAGACCCACTGGGGTGACACATTGTGAGTAACACTAATATAAGGCATAGAAAGCTTTAAAAATGTATTTTCTGATTTCAAATAACCATAGGTAGGTAGCATAAATAATTTTAAATACACAATTACAAAATATTTTTGTCATGTACTGAAATAGAGTATTGTCTCAGAGACAAGGAATCGACCCCCTGTCTTTCCTCCTTAGCTATGCCCTCCCAGGCCACCTGCACTCCATCATAACCATGAATTTTCCCACTTTTGCCCTGACAGAGTCATTCCCCTGCCACTTACACCACACTCTTGCATGTCCATGCCCAAGCTCTTCCCCACATGGCCATGCCCCTCCTCTCTGCCTGGCCATACAGAGCTCATCTGGGTCACACTCGTCCTGCCACACCCATTTTCCTTCTTGGCCACACCTACCTCCCATGCAAAGCTAGCTATGTTCTCCTGCTGACACCCTACCTTCTGTGTCACATCCTCATTCCCAGGCCACACTCTGTTCCCACACTCTGGCCATGCCACTCCTGAATGGGCCAAACCTATGCTTCCTCCACCCAGGGGCCTGATCCTGGCATACCCTGGGGATGGGCTCCAGGGATCTAAGAAATTTTGACAGAGAACAGAGAATGTCAGGAGAGATGGGAATTAACAGTAGAAAAAAAAGAATTATGGGAGAGAAGGGAGAATTCTGTGTGAGAGAGAATTGTGAAAGATGATCAAGTATTGTGAGAATGGAAAATTGTGGGAGAAAATGGGGAATTGGGGAGAAAAAAGAATTGGAAGAGAAACAGGAAATTATTAGAAAGAACAGAAAACTGTGGGTGAGTTGAATTGTGGGAGACAAGGGTAGTTGTGGGAAAGAAGAGACAATTGTGGGAGAGTTAGAGAATTGTGGGGAAAAGCAGAGGCTTGTGAGAGAAAGGGAAACTCTGGGGAAAAACAGAGAATTGTGGGATAGATTACGAATTATGAGAAAAACAGGAAATTGTGGGAGAGAATTAGAGAACTGTTGGAAAGAACAGAGAATTGTGCATGAAAAAGGAATTGTGGAAGTGACAAGGAATTGTAGGAGTGATAGGGAAACTGGGGGGGGCACTGGGACGTTGTGAGAGAAAAAAGAATTGTGAGAAAGAAAAAAATAGACAATTGTGAGCAAGAACAAAAAATTATGGGGGAGAAGAGAGCATTATGGGAGAAGAAAGAATTGTACACAAGAGAATTGTGAGAGAAACAGAATTGGGAGGGGCAAGGGGAACTGTGAGAGAGAAGAGAATTGAGGAAGAAATGGAGAATTGTGGCAGGCACATGGAATTGTGGGAGCGAACAGAAAAGTGTGAGAGAGATCAGGAAGTATGAGAGAAACAGGGAATTGTGGGAGAGAAGGGGGATTGTGGGAGTGACAGAAAAAACAGACAATTGTGAGAACAAAGAAGTGTGGAGAGAAGACAGTATTATGGTAGAAAGGGGAATTGTGGAAGTTAATGGGATTCTAGGGGAGAGAATAAATTGGGGGAGGTAAGGGGAATTGTGAAAACAACAGAGAATTGTAGGAAAGAACACAGAATTGTGGAAAAAACAAAGAATTAAGAGAGAAACAGAAATCTGAGTGAGACAAGAGGAACTGTGGGAGACGGGGAATTGTCGGAGAAAAGGGAATTCTGGGATAGAACAGAGATTTGTGGGAGCCATGGGGGATTGTGGGACAGAGTAGAGAACTGTGGGACAAAACTGAGAATTGGGGGAGACAAAGGGAATTCTGGGATAAAACAGAGAATTGTGGGAGAGATTAAGAATTATTGGAAAAAACAAAGAATTGTGGGACAGGGTAGACAATTGTGGAAAAATAAGGAAATTCAGTGAATGCAGAGAATTGTGAAAGTGACAGGAACTGTGGGAGGCACTGGGACCTTATGAGAGAAAAGGAAATTGTGAGGAGGGAAAAGCATACAATTGTGAGAGAGAATAAATAATTGTGGGAGAGAATAGAGTGTTATGGGAGAAGAAACAATTGTGATAAATGCGGAAATATGGGAGAGAAGAAAAACTGTGGGAGAAATGGAGAATTGTGGGAAAGAACAGAGAATTGTGGGAGATGAGGAATTCTGTGAAAGAACAAAGAATTGTAGGAAAACAGAATTATGGGAGACACATGGAATTGTGGGAATGACAGGGAATTGTGGAAGAGAAAAGAGGATTGTGGGAGACCTGTGGAATTATGGAGGAAACCTGAGCATTGCGGGAGACGGGAACTGTAGGATAGGAAAGAGAATTGTGGGAAAAACAAGGAATTGTGGGAGTGACAGCGAATTGTGGGAGAGAATAGAAAACTGTGGGAGACACATGGAACTGTGGGAGTGAGAGGGAATTGTGGGAGAGAACAGGGAATTATGGGAGGCACATAGAACTGTGGGACTGACAGGGAATTGTGTGAGAGAACGGGGAACTGTGGGAAAAACAGAACTGTGGGAGACACATGGTACTGTGGGAGAAAGGCAGAACTGTGGGAGAGAGAGAATTGTGGGAGTGACAGAGAATTGTGGAAAAGAGAGAACTGAGAGAATATAGAGAACTGTGGGAGTGAACAGAGTATCATGGAGGAGCAAGAACTGTGAGAGATAATGGGGTACTGCAAAAGAGAATAAAGAATTATGAGAAAGACAGGAAATTTAGGAAACAGAATTGTGAGAGTAGAGAATTATGGGAAAGAATAGAGAATGGTTGGAGACACTGGGAATTCTGGGAGTGACAGGGAATTGTGGTTAAGAACAGAGAATTGTGGGAAAAACAAGGAGTTGTGGGAGAGATGAAACATTGCAGTACAGAGGAGAAAGAGGAAGATGGCGGAAGAGTAAGGCGTAGAGATCACCTTCCTCCCCACAGATACACCAGAAATACATCTACACGTGGAGCAACTCCTACAGAACACCTACTGAACGCTGGCAGAAGACTTCAGCCGTCCCAAAAGGCAAGAAACTCCCCACGTACCTGGGAGGGGCAAAAGAAAAAAAGAAAAAACAGAGACAAAAGAATAGGGACGGGCCCTGCACCAGTGGGAGGGAGCTATGAAGGATGAAAGGTTTCCGCACACTAGGAGCCCCTTCGCGGGCAGAGACTGCGGGAGGCGGAGCGGGGAGCTTCGGAGCCGCGAGGAGAGCGCAGCAACGGGGGTGCGGAGGCCAAAGCGGAGAGACTCCCGCACAGAGGATCGGTGCCGACCGGCGCTCACCAGCCCGAGAGGCTTGTCTGCTCACCCGCCGGGGCGGGCGGGGCTGCGAGCTGAGGCTCGGTTTCGGTTTCGGTTGGAGCGCAGGAAGAGGACTGGGGTTGGCGGCGTGAACACAGCCCGAAGGGGTTAGTGCGCCACGGCTGGCCGGGAGGGAGTCCGGGAAAAGGTCTGGAGCTGCCGAAGAGGCAAGAGACTTTTTCTTCCCTCTCTGTTTCCTGGTGCGCGAGGAGAGGGGATTAAGAGCGCTGCTTAAAGGAGCTCCAGAGACGGGCGCGAGCCGCGGCTAAATGCGCGGACCCCAGAGACGGGCGGGAGACGCTAAGGCTGCTGCTGCCGCCACCAAGGGGCCTGTGTGCGAGCACAGGTCACTGTCCACACCCCTCTTCTGGGGAGCCTGCGCAGCCCGCCACTGCCAGGGTCCCGGGATCCAGGGACAACTTCCCACGGGAGAACGCACGAGAGCCTCAGGCTGGTGCAACGTCACGCCGGCCTCTGCCGACAAAGTTCCGCACCGCACTCCGTGCCCCTCCCTCCCCACAGCCTGAGTGAGCCAGAGCTCCCGAATCTGTGGCTCCTTTAACCCCGTCCTGTCTGAGCGAAGAACAGACGCCCTCTGGCGACCTACAGGCAGAGGCAGGGCCAAATCCAAAGCTGAGCCCCAGGGATCTGTGAGAACAAAGAAGAGAAAGGGAAATCTCTCCCAGTAGCCTCAGGAGCAGCGGATTAAAGCTACACAATCAACTTGATGTACCTGCATCTGTGGAATACATGAATAGACAATGAATCATCCCAAATTGAGGAGGTGGACTTTCAGAGCAAGATTTATGATTTTTTCCCCTTTTCGTCTTTTTGTGTGTATGTGTATGCTTCTGTGTGAGATTCTGTCTGTATAGCTTTGCTTCCACCATTTGTCCTAGGGTTCCATCCGTCCTTTTTTTTAAAAATTTTTTTCTTAATAATTTTAATTTTAATAACTTTATTTTACTTTATCTTCTTTCTTTCTTTCCTTCCTTCCTTCCCTCCTTTAGACAACCAATCATCCCAAATTGAGGAGGTGGACTTTGAGAGCAAGATTTATTTTTTCCCCTTTTCCTGTTTTTGTGAGGGTGTATGTGTATGCTTCTGCGTGAGATTTTGTCTGTATAGCTTTGTTTCCACCATTTGTCTTAAGGTTCTATCCATCCGTTTTTTTTCTTAATAATTATTTTTTAATTTAATAACTTTATTATATTTTACTTTATTTTATTTTACTGTATCTTCTTTTTACCTTCCTTCCCTCCTTCCTTCCTTCCCCCCTCCCTCCTTTCTTTCTTTCCTTCTTTTCTTCTTTCTCTCTTCCTTCCCTCCTTTCTTTCTTCCTTTCTTCCTTCCTTCCTTCCTTTTCTTTCTTTCTTTCTTTCTTTCTTTTTTTCTTTCTCTTCTTTCTTTCTTTCTTTCTTTCTTTCTTTCTTTCTTTCTTTCTTTCTTTCTTTCTTTCTCCCTACTTCTACTAATTCTTTCTCTCTACATTTTCTCCCTTTTATTCTGAGCCGTGTGGATGAAAGGCTCTTGGTGCTGCAGCCAGGAGTCAGTGCTGTGCCTCTGAGGTGGGAGAGCCAACTTCAGGACACCGGTCAACAAGAGACTTCCTAGCTCCACATAATATCAAACGGCGAAAACCTCCCAGAGATCTCCATCTCAACACCAGCACCCAGCTTCACTCAACGACCAGCAAGCTACAGTGCTGGACAACCTATGCCAACCATATAGCAAAACAGGAACACAACCCCACCCACTAGCAGAGAGGCTGCCTAAAATCATAATAAGTCCACAGACACCCCAAAACACACCACCAGACGTGGACCTGCCCACTAGAGAGACAAGATCTAGCCTCATACACCACAACACAGCCACTAGTCCCCTCCACCAGGAAGCCTACACAACCCACTGAACCAACCTTAGCCACTGGAGACAGACATCAAAAACAACGGGAGCTACGAACTTGCAGCCTGCAAAAAGGTGAACCCAATCACAGTAAGATAAGCAAAATGAGAAGACAGAAAAACACACAGCAGATGAAGGAGCAAGATAAAAACCCACCAGACCTAACAAATGAAGAGGAAATAGGCAGTCTACCTGAAAAAGAGTTCAGAATAATGATAGTAAAGATGATCCAAAATCTTGGAAATAGAATGGACAAAATGCAAGAAGCAGTTAACAAGGACCTAGAAGAAATAAAGATGAAACAGACAATGATGAACAACACAATAAATGAAATGAAAAATACTCTAGATGGGATCAATAGCAGAATAAATGAGGCAGAAGAACGGATAAGTGACCTGGAAGATAAAATAGTGGAAATAACTACTGCAGAGCAGAATAAAGAAAAAAGAATGAAAAGAACTGAGGACAGTCTCAGAGACCTCTGGGACAACATTAAACGCACCAACATTCGAATTATAGGGGTTCCAGAAGAAGAAGAGAAAAAGAAAGGGACTGAGGAAATATTTGAAGAGATTATAGTTGAAAACTTCCCTAATATGGGAAAGGAAACAGTTAATCAAGTCCAGGAAGCACAGAGAGTCCCATACAGGATAAATCCAAGGAGAAATACGCCAAGACACATATTAATCAAACTGCCAAAAATTAAATACAAAGAAAGCACATTAAAAGCAGCAAGGGGAAAACAACAAATAAGACACAAGGGAATCCCCATAAGGTTAAAAGCTGATCTCTCAGCAGAAACTCTGCAAGCCAGAAGGGAGTGGCAGGACATACTGAAAGTGATGAAGGAGAAAAACCTGCAACCAAGATTACTCTACCCAGCAAGGATCTCATTCAGATTTGATGGAGAAATTAAAACCTTTGCAGACAAGCAAAAGCTGAGAGAGTTCAGCACCACCAAACCAGCTTTACAACAAATGCTAAAGGAACTTCTCTAGGCAAGAAACCCAAGAGAAGGAAAAGACCTATAATAACAAACACAACACAATTTAGAAAATGGGAATAGGAACATACATATCAATAATTACCTTAAATGTAAATGGACTAAATGCTCCCACCAAAAGACACAGACTGGCTGAATGGATACAAAAACAAGACCCATATATATGCTGTCTACAAGAGACCCACTTCAGACCTAGGGACACATACAGACTGAAAGTAAGGGGATGGAAAAAGATATTCCATGCAAATGGACTCCAAAAGAAAGCTGGCATAGCAATTCTCATATCAGACAAAATAGACTTTAAAATAAGGACTATCAGAAGAGACAAAGAAGGACACTACATAATGATTAAGGGATCGATCCAAGAAGAAGATATAACAATTGTAAATATTTATGCACCCAACATAGGAGCACCTCAATACATAAGGCAAATACTAGCACCCATAAAAGGGGAAATCGACAGTAACACATTCATAGTAGGGGACTTCAACACCCCACTTTCACCAATGGACAGATCATCCAAAATGAAAATAAATAAGGAAACACAAGCTTTAAATGATACATTAAACAGGATGGACTTAATTGATATTTATAGGACACTCCATCCAAAAACAACAGAATACACATTTTTCTCAAGTGCTCATGGAACATTCTCCAGGATAGATCATATCTTGGGTCACAAATCAAGCCTTGGTAAATTTAAGAAAATTGAAATTATATCAAGTATCTTTTCCGACCACAACGCCATGAGATTAGATATCAATTATAGGAAAAGAGCAGTAAAAAATACAAACACATGGAGGCTAAACAATACACTACTTAGTAACGAAGTGATCACTGAAGAAATCAAAGAGGAAATTAAAAAATACCTAGAAACAAATGACAATGGAGACAACAACGACCAATACCTATGGGATGCAGCAAAAGCAGTCCTAAGAGGGAAGTTTATAGCAATACAAGCCCACCTTAAGAAACAGGAAACATCTCGAATAAACAACCTAACCTTGCACCTAAAGCAATTAGAGAAAGAAGAACAAAAAGAAACCCAAAGTTAGCAGAAGGAAAGAAATCATAAAAGTCAGATCAGAAGTAAATGAAAAAGAAATGAAGGAAACAATAGCAAAGATCAATAAAACTAAAAGCTGGTTCTTTGAGAAGATAAAGAAAATAGATAAGCCATTAGCCAGACTCATCAAGAAAAAAAGGGAGAAGACTCAAATCAGCAGAATTAGAAATGGAAATGAAGAAGTAACAACTGACACTGCAGAAATACAAAAGATCATGAGAGATTACTACGAGCAACTCTATGCCAATAAAATGGACAACCTGGAAGCAATGGACAAATTCTTAGAAATGCACAACCTGCCAAGACTGAATCAGGAAGAAATAGAAAATATGAACAGACCAATCACAAGCAGTGAAATTGAAAATGTGATTAAAAATCTTCCAACAAACAAAAGCCCAGGACCAGATGGCTTCACAGGCGAATTGTATCAAACATTTAGAGAAGAGCTAACACCTATCCTTCTCAAACTCTTCCAAAATATAGCAGAGGGAGGAACACTCCCCAACTCGTTCTACGAGGCCACCGTCACCCTGATACCAAAACCAGACAAGGATGTCACAAAGAAGGAAAACTACAGGCCAATATCACTGATGAACATAGATGCAAAAATCTTCAACAAAACACTAGCAGACAGAATCCAACAGCACATTAAAAGGATCATACACCATGATCAAGTGGGGTTTATTCCAGGAATGCAAGGATTCTTCAATATATGCAAATCTATCAATGTGATAAACCATACTAATAAATTGAAGGAGAAAAACCATATGATCATCTCAATATATGCACAGAAAGCTTTTGACAAAATTCAACACCCATTTATGATAAAAACCCTGCAGAAAGTAGGTGTAGAGGGAACTTTCCTCAATATAATAAAGGCCGTATATGACAAGCCCACAGCCAACATCATCCTCAATGGCGAAAAACTGAAAGCATTTCCACTAAGGTCAGGAACAAGACAAGGTTGCCCACTCTCACCACTCTTATTCAACATAGTTTTGGAAGTTTTAGCCACAGCAATCAGAGAAGAAAAGGAAATAAAAGGAATCCAAATCGGAAAAGAAGAAGTAAAGCTGTCACTGTTTGCAGATGACATGATACTATACATAGAGAATCCTAAAGATGCTACCAGAAAACTACTAGAGCTAATCAATGAATTTGGTAAAGTAGCAGGATACAAAATTAATGCACAGAAATCTCTGGCATTCCTATATACTAATGATGAAAAATCTGAAAGTGAAATCAAGAAAACACTCCCATTTACCATTGCAACAAAAAGAATAAAATATCTAGGAATAAACCTACCTAAGGAGACAAAAGACCTGTATGCAGAAAATTATAAGACACTGATGAAAGAAATTAAAGATGATACAAACAGATGGAGAGATATACCATGTTCTTGGATTGGAAGAATCAACATTGTGAAAATGACTCTACTTCCCAAAGCAATCTATAGATTCAATGCAATCCCTATCAAACTACCACTGGCATTTTTCACAGAACTAGAACAAAAAATTTCACAATTTGTATGGAAACACAAAAGACCCCGAATAGCCAAAGCAATCTTGAGAACAAAAAATGGAGCTGGAGGAATCAGGCTGCCTGACTTCAGACTATACTACAAAGCTACAGTAATCAAGACAGTATGGTACTGGCACAAAAACAGAAAGATAGATCAATGGAATAGGATAGAAAGCCCAGAGATAAACCCATGCACATATGGTCACCTTATCTTTGATAAAGGTGGCAGGAATATACAGTGGAGAAAGGACAGCCTCTTCAATAAGTGGTGCTGGGAAAACTGGACAGGTACATGTAAAAGTATGAGATTAGATCACTCCCTAACACCATACACAAAAATAAGCTCAAAATGGATTAAAGACCTAAATGTAAGGCCAGAAACTATCAAACTCTTAGAGGAAAACATAGGCAGAACACTCTATGACATAAATCACAGCAAGATCCTTCTTGACCCATCTCCTAGAGTAATGGAGATAAAAACAAAAATAAACAAATGGGACCTAATGAAACTTCAAAGCTTTTGCACAGCAAAGGAAACCATAAACAAGACCAAAAGACAGCCCTCAGAATGGGAGAAAATATTTGCAAATGAATCAACTGACAAAGGATTAATCTCTAAAATTTACAGGCAGCTCATGCAGCTCAATAACAAAAAAATAAACAACCCAATCCAAAAATGGGCAGAAGACCTAAATAGACATTTCTCCAAAGAAGATATACAGACTGCCAACAAACACATGAAAGAATGCTCAACATCATTAATCATTAGAGAAATGCAAATCAAAACTACAATGAGATATCATCTCACACCAGTCAGAATGGCCATCATCAAAAAATCTAGAAACAATAAATGCTGGAGAGGGTGTGGAGAAAAGGGAACACTCTTGCACTGCTGTTGGGAATGTGAATTGGTACAGCCACTATGGAGAACAGTATGGAAGTGCCTTTAAAAACTACAAATAGAACTACCATACGACCCAGCAATCCCACTACTGGGCATATACCCTGAGAAAACCAAAATTCAAAAAGAGTCATGTACCAAAACGTTCATTGCAGCTCTATTTACAATAGCCCGGAGATGGAAACAACCTAAGTGCCCATCATCGGATGAATGGATAAAGAAGATGTGGCACATATATACAAGGGAATATTACTCAGCCATAAAAAGAAACGAAATTGAGCTATTTGTAATGAGGTGGATAGACCTAGAGTCTGTCATACAGAGTGAAGTACGTCAGAAAGAGAAAGACAAATACTGTATGCTAACACATATATATGGAATTTAAGGGAAAAAATGTCATGAAGAACCTAGGGGTAAGACAGGAATAAAGACACAGACCTACTGGAGAACGGACTTGAGGATATGGGGAGCGGGAAGGGTGAGCTGTGACAAAGCGAGAGAGAGGCATGGACATATATACACTACCAAACGTAAGGTAGATAGCTAGTGGGAAGCAGCCTCATAGCACAGGGATATCAGCCCGGTGCTTTGTGACCGCCTGGAGGGGTGGCATATGGAGGGTGGGCGGGAGGGAGACGCAAGAGGGAAGAGATATGGGAACATATGTATATGTATAACTGATTCACTTTGTTATAAAGCAGAAACTAACACACCATTGTAAAGCAATTATACCCCAATAAAGATTTTTTTAAAAATTGCAGTACAGAGTAGACAATTATGGGATAAACAGGAAATTGAGTGAGTGCAGACAATTTTGAAAGTGACAGGGGAATTGTTGGAGGCATTGGGGCACTGAGAAAGAACCATGACAAGGAAAAAATAGACAGTTGTGAGAGAAAATATGTTTTATGCAAGAACAATTGTCATAAATAATGAGGTCTCAGGGGACAGAAAAAGAACTGTGGGAGAAATGGAGAACTGTGGGGAAGAACAGAGAATTGTGGGAGACACATGGACCTATGGGAGTGACAGGGAATTGTGGGAGAACATGGAACTGTGGGAATGACAGGTAATTGTGGGAGAGAATATAGAATTGTGGGAGACACACTGAACTATGGGAGTGACAGGGAATTGTGGGAGAACATGCAACTGTGGGAGTGACAGGGAATTGTGGGAGAGAAGAGAGAATTGTGGGAGACAAGGGGAACTATGGGAAAGACCAAAGAATTATGGGAGAGAATGGAGAGAAAGCAGAGAATTGTGGGAGTGAATAGAGTATGATGGAAGAGTAAAAACTGTGAGAGGTAATGGGGTACTGCAAAAGAGAATAAAGAAGTTTGGGAAAGACAGGAAATTTTGGAAACAATTGAGGGAGAGTGGAGAATTGTGGGATAGAATAGAGAATTGTTGGAGACAGTGGGAATTCTGGGAAAGAACAGAACTGGGGGGGACAGGAGGAATTCTGGGAGTGACAGGGAATAATGGGAAAGAACAGAGAATTAAGGGAGACACATGGATTTGTGGGAGGGACAGGGAATTATGGGAGAGAACAGAGAACTGTAGGAAAAAGAGAGAATTATGGGAGACAAGAGGACCTGTGGGAAAGAAGGAGAATTATGGGAGACATGTGGAATTGTGGGAGTGACATGGAATTGTGGGAGAGAATAGAGAATTATAGGAGATGTGGAATTATGGGAGAGATGGAGAACTCTGGGATAAAACAGAGAATTGTGGAATACATGTGGAATTGTGGGAGTGACACAGAACTGTGGGAAAGAACAGAGAATTGTGTGTGAGACAGGGAATTGTGGGAATCACTTGCATTTCCATAAACTAATAATGAACTAGCAGCAAGAGAAATTAAGAAAACATTCCCACTCACAACTGCAACATAAAAAATAAAATACCTAGGCATAAAGTCACCAGGTAGTTGAAAGACCTGAACATTGAAAACTGGTTGGCCAAAAAGTTCATTCGGGTTTTGCTGTAAGATGTTACAGAAAAACTGAACGAACTTTTTGGCCAACCGAATATAAGATTTTTATTAAAGAAATCAAAGAAAACACAAATAAATGGAAGGATATTCTATGCTCATGGATTGGAAGGATTAATATTGTTAAAATGATCATACTAACCCAAAGCAATCTACACATTCAATGCAATCCCTATCAAAATTCCAATGGCATTTCGGACTTCCCTGGCAGTCCAGTGGTTAAGACTCCGCGCTTCCACTGCAGGGGGCACCGGTTCGATCCCTGGTAGGGGAAGTTCCGCATGCCACGTGGTGTGGCCAAAAAGAAAGAGAACAAAAAATCCAATGGCATTTTTTCACGGAAATAGAACAAACAATCCTAAAATGTGTATGGAACCACAAAAGACCCGATATAGCCAAAGCAGTCTTGGGAATAAAGAATAAAGCTGGAGGCACTACAGAGTCTGATTTCAACTATGTTACAAACATACCATAATCAAAACAGTATGGTATTGGCATAAAAACAGACCCATAGATCAATGGAATGGAATAGAGAGTCCAGAAATAAATCCATGCATACATGGCCAAATAATTTACAATAAAGGAGCCAAGAATACACAATGGGGGAAGGACAGTCTCTTCAATAAACGGTGTTGGGAAACTGCATAGCCACATGCAAAAGAATTGAACTGGACCACTATTATACACTATACACAAATATTAACTCAAAATGGATTAAAAACTTAAACGTAAGACCTGAAACCGTAAAACTCCTACTAGAAAACTCCTACAAGTTTACAAGGCAGTAAACTCCTTGACATTGGTCTTGGAGATGATTTTTTGGATTTGGCAACAAAAGTAAAAATAAAGAAGTAGGACTACACCAAACTCAAAAGCTTCTGCACAGCAAAGGAAACTTTCAACAAAATGAAAAGGAAACCTACAGAAGGGGAGAAAATATTTGTAAATCATATATCTGATAAGGCATTAATATCCAAAATATATGAAGAACTCAATAGCAAAAAGCAAACAATCCAACTAAAAAATAGGAAGGAACTGAGTAGATATTTTTCCAAAGAAGATATATAGAGAGCAAACAGGTACATAAAAATGTGCTCAAAATCTCTAATCATCAGGAAAATGCAAATAAACCCAGATGAGATATCACTTCACACCTGTTAGAATGACTACTATCAAAAAGACAAGAAATGAGGATGAGCGTGTGGAGACAAGGAAACTCTTGTGCGCTGTTGGTGGAAATGTAGACTGATGTAGCCACTAAAGAAAAAAAGCACGAAGTTTCCTCAAAAAGTAAAAATAGAACTACCACATGATCCAGCAACTCCACTTCTGGCTATTTATCCAAAGGAAATGAAAACACTAACTTGAAAAGATATACACACCCCCACGTTCATTAAAACATTATTTACAATAGCCAAGACATGGAAGCAAACTAACTGCCTATCAATGGATGAATGGATAAAGAAGATGTGGTATTTGTACACAATGGAATATTATTCAGCCATAAAAAGAGTGGAATCCTGTCATTTGTGACAACATGCAAAGACCTTGAGAGCACTATACTAAGTGAAATAAGTCAGACAGAGAAAGACAAATACCATGTGATCTCACTTATAGTAGAATCTTCAAAAAATGAACTCACAGATACAGAGAACAAATTAGTGGTGCCAGAGGCTGGGGGTTGGGGGCGGGGTGAAATAGGTGAAGGTGGTCAGAAGATACAAACTTCCAGTTATAAAATAAATAAGCCCTCAGGATGTCATATACAGCCTGGCAACTGTAGTTAATGGTACTGTGTTGTATATTTGAAAGTCACTAATTGAGTAGATCTTCAAATTTCTCATCACAAGACAAAATTTTGTAACTAAGTGTGTCATGGATCTTAACTAGACTTATTGTGGTGATCATTTCCCAGTATATACATATATCAAATCATTATGTTGTACACCTGAAACTAATATAACATACATCAACTATATCTCAATTAAGAAAACAGTTAAAACAACCCCTCCACCACAAAAATTGTGGGAAAGGAATTATGAGAGAAGCAGAGAACTGTGGGAAAAGACAGAATTGTGAGTGAGACAGGGAATTGAGGGAAAGATTAAAGAATTGTGGAAGGCATGGGGAATTCTGGGAAAGAACGCAGAAATGTGGGAGACACAGGGAACTGTGGGAAAAACCAGAATTGCGGGGGGAAGGGAACTGGGGAAGAAATGGGGGAATTGTGAAAGAGGTCAGAATATTATCAGAGAACAGAGAACTGTGAGAGAGAATGGAGAATTGTGGAAGAGATGGGGAATTATAGGAGAAATGGAATTATGGGAAAGGAGAATTGTGCAAGGGATGAGGAATTGTGAGAGCTCTGAGAACAAAAGCAACACTGTAAGCGTAAGTAATTGCAGGTTTGGGAAGGAGACTAATTTTACCAGGACCAGTCATAAATTCTGTTTGTAACTCTAAAAGAGATTCAGTTTTTCCTCTCTGCTAAACCCTGGGTCTGACAGCAGCAGTTCATATCACATTACCATGGACTGGCAAACCCGTATACACTGCCTTGTATATGTGCGTGTACACATATTCACACACGCACATACTCACACACATATACACACACACAAATGCACACATACACATACATAAAAATAAATACATACATGTCTTGGAAATTTCATACATGAGCAGAAATAAACCTAATAAAATGGATGGAAAACTTAAAAAATATCCTAAAAAATAAAACAAAATGAAAAACTGATAGAAAATGATAGAAAATGAGACTGCTAGTCTGGGAATCCGACATACGAGTAATAGAAGTTACTTAAAAGAGAGAATGAAGAAAGAGGAGGGGAGCAAGTTATTAAGAAAATTAATAATATAAGATAATACCCCTAACATGAAGGATATGAGTATCCAGAATGAATGGTCCCTTCAGGTGCCAAGCCAGTGAAAGCAAAGAGGTCTATGTCAAGGCACATCTTTTCAGGCCACTGGAAGAAAGAGAAGATGTTAAAAATATTGAGGAAGAAAAAAAAGAAATGACATCTGATTTCTCAGCACCAACAGTGGGAACTAGAAGACAGTGAAGCAATCACTTAACAATTCTGAAAGAAGTGTCTCTAAACCTAGAATTATATATCCAAGCTAGCAGTCAAGTGGGAGGGTAAAACACAGGCACTTTTTGATCTTCCAGACCTCAAAAACTGACGTGCTCCCAAAACAATGCAAAGAAGAATACACAGTATCCAAGAACCAGAGATCCAGCACAGGACAGGAAAAGGTTGACAGCAAGTCCCAGGAAGACAATGGGCAGAAGTCATGTCCAAACAGTCTAGAACTGGGCAGTGGCAGAGGTGAGGTGTTTATTCAAGAGTGAGGACCCAAGGGAAAAAAAAACCAAAAAAGGAAACATACAGAGTAGTTGATATATTTGAATGCATTGAGAGGAGATTTACAATGCTGACGGGTAATCATTTAAAACTAGAGAAAGGGGGAAAACAAGGCAAGTATTAAATTCTAGTGGAAAAGTTATACAAGAAAAAATTTCATCATTGGTCATTACGAATATTTTTAGAGTCATAATAACATAAATACTAAACCGTGATTTATCCAGAATTGTTTATAACTATTGGCAGACGGGAGGGATGTGTTTGTGTGTGCATGTTTGTGTTAGCGTGTTACCTGGAATGTGGAGGGACAAACAAGAAGAAACAATTCAGAGAGTGGAAATTGGGGTCGAAGGTGTCCTGCCAGTCTTCTCACCCACCTACCACTCTTCCTGTAACACCCGACGTTAGCAGCTCCTTCTCTATAAAGCATTCTTGTTACTTACACTTTCCCTTCCACCCACTTCCTGCACATCATCCTCACAAATAGTCACTTCTTCCTTTTTGGCCAGAAATAGTCTGCACATACATATACTGAGATGTAAATATTGTTACTTGTTTGCATGCCTGTCTCTTCAATTACCAAAGGCTTTTGCCCTTTTGGTGCCATGTGACCCTTTGGAATCTGGTGAAGTCTGTATCTTCTCAGAATAATATTGTTCCATGCGTAAAATAAAATACAAGAAATTACAAAAGAAACCAATTACAGTCGCTCCTCAGTACCCGAGGGGGCCTGGCTCCAGAACCCACCACGGATCCCCAAATTCGAAAAAGCTCACATCCATAGGCAACCCTCCATATCCGCGGTTCAACCAATCCCAGATGGTGTAGTACTGTACTATTTACTGGGGGGGAAAAAAAACAAACAACCCTGCATATAAGTGGACATGTGCAGTTCAAGCCCGTGTTGTTCTAGGGTCTACTGTATGTTGAAATATAGTTATCAACATATTTTAAAAAACAGATTAGGCTAGGTTCCCCCAGGAAATATACACCAATTTAATATAGTTGTTTTTTAAATGCTGTCTTGATCCAGTTTTGAGGCTCTGGCTAGAGGCTGGTCAGTTCCCTGAGTTCAGCATCTAAGCTCACACCCCCCAATCACCTCCCTTTCTGGGATCTCACACTTGGGGCCACTATCCACCTGCCCTAATCACCCCAGGGCCAGGTACCAAACAACTGGGGACAGCCCCTATGCTCCAGAGCCTGCTGAAATTATTCACATTAGCCAATTCTAAACCTGTTTGCCCTGCTTTGCCCATCCCTTCTTATGGAAACCATAATAAAGGCTCATGCCCACGGTCTCCCTCTCTCCCCCTGCCTCGTGATCAACCCCAGCGCCTCCACGTGCGGTGCCCCACAGTGTGGTGTGTCCTCCATCTCTTGGGATCTGTGAGTATAATAAACTACCTTTTTAATGGCAGTTGTTTCCCAATCTGTCGGCCTCACCAAACCTAAATAACACTTATTAAAAAGGCTGAGACTCCACAAGATTTGTGCATACAAATGTTCTCATGGGGCTTCCCTGGTGGCGCAGTGGTTGAGAATCTGCCTGCTAATGCAGGGGACACGGGTTCGAGCCCTGGTCTGGGAGGATCCCACATGCCGCGGAGCAACTAGGCCTGTGAGCCACAACCACTGAGCCTGCGTGTCTGGAGCTTGTGCTCTGCAACAAGAGAGGCCGCGACATGAGAGGCCCGCACACCACGATGAAGAGTGGCCCCCGCTCGCCACAACTAGAGAAAGCCCACGCACAGAAACGAAGATGCAACACAGCCAAAATTAAATAAATAAATAATTATTTTTTAAAAATGTGCTACATATATACAATGGAATACTATTCAGCTATAAATAAGAACAAAATAATGCCATTTGCAGCAACATGGATACAACTAGAGATTATCATACTAAGTGAAGTAAGTCAGAAAGAGAAAGACAAATACCATATGATATCACTTATATGTGGAATCTAAAATATGTTACAAAGGAACCTGTCTATGAAACAGAAACATAATCAGGGACACAGAGAATAGACTGGTGGTTGCCAAGGGGGAGCGGGGTGGGAGAGGGTTGGATTGGGAGTTTGGGATTAGCAGAAACAAACTGGTATATATAGAATGAATAAACAAGGCCCTACTGTATAGCACAGGGAACTATATTCAATATCCTGTGATAAACCATAATGGAAAAGGATATGAAAAAGAATGTATATATGTGTATAACTGAATCACTTTGCCGTACAGCAGTAATTAACACAACATTGTAATTCAACCATACTTCCATAAAAAATAAATTTAAATAAAAAAGAAAAAAAAAGTGTGAATTAAGTAGAATGCTTTCAGCTCCAGTAGCAAACACCTGATTCAAACTGGCTTACACAATGTGGAAACATATCTCACAGTGCAGGAAATCCAATGGGAGGGCAGAGTGGTTAGATGCCCTGGTTCAACAATGTCATTAGGGACCCGGGATGCTTTCATCTCACTGCTCTGCTGTCCCCATCATTGACTTCACACCAAAACTGGCTCCACTCAAAACACAAAATGACTGCCACAGGCAGCATACTTCCTTTTGCCATCCAACAGACAACGGTAAAACTGATTTCTCTTTCCCAGAAGCCCTAAGGGGCATTGGTGGTACAGTGGTGAGCATAGCTGCCTTACAGAAGTCCTAAGCAAGCATTTCCTTGAATCACATTGGTCTAATATGATTTAGGCCTGTTCAACACAAACAGATTTTTGCCAAGGGGGAATGGAATGACCATGACTGGATTAGATTAAATTTTTTCATTGAGTTAAATGTTGGGGAGAAGACCATAATGCCTACCATAGAATCAGATGACTCTGGGAATGAATAAGAGAAAAAGAATAAGGATAGAACTTTCAGGAACACCAGCATTTATGGGTTGCGCAGAGGAAGAACATGTGAAGTAAAGTGAGAATCATTAAAGAGGAAGTAAGGGAGGGTGGGAGGGAGGGAGACGCAAGAGGGAAGAGATATGGGAACATATGTATATGTATAACTGATTCACTTTGTTATAAAGCAGAAACTAACACACCATTGTAAAGCAACTATACCCCAATAAAGATGTTAAAAAAAAAAAACACTTTGAGGGTGGAAAATGAATTAAATAAATAAATAAATAAAATTTTTAAAAAAAGAGGAAGTAAGGGAAATGGGAGTGGGTAGTGTGTTCTTAGATAACTAGTGGGAAGGTTCCCCAGCTCTCAATTATTCCACTATTTCTGGGACTGCTCTGCAACACAGTGGTGGTCCCCACTGGCCATGCCTGGAGTCCTTGACACTACCACCCATCCCTAATGGTTTGACCCAGGGCTAGAACTCTGTCCCAAGGTGAACTGACAATAGCGCTGTTTCCCATTGTACCAATCATGGACACTGACCCAAGAGTCCTCGATTACAATCATTCTTTGGGATTTTTCTCTCTGGTGCTGAGGATAGATTCAATCTTTCTCTCAAAAGGCAATGCCATTAAAAGAGAAGGAAAAAGAGAAGAACTTAGTGGTATGGAATTCCTGATTTGTTTTCCTCGAGGCCTGATTTCAGTGTGAAACCCTGAAAGCTACAATTTTATTCTAAGCAAGATGAGCTCATGGAGGAGACTTTATTGGTTGCCCACGTTAACCTAAAACACTGAAACAGCCAGTTGTTTTACCAGCAAAACAGGTTTATTCAGGAGCAGCAAAGAATTGCAATTTGGGACAAACAACTATTTGGGGAACCACATGCAAGTGGTTCAAAGGAGAGGAAACTTTATGGAGAGGGGAGAGTTGGGAGGGGCAAAAAAATCTATTGGAGGATACTGTGAGTTTGAAGTATAGTGGCTTTTCATTGGCTGAGTTGTGCCAGTGTCTTATTGGCTGAGTTGTTGCCAAGCAAGGAGAAAAATCTGTATTCTTCCAGCTGGCAATATAATTAAGTAGTGTCGCTTCCTATTGGAGAAGCAAGGTACCCTCTCTTCCTGTTGGGATCTGTACTGATGCAAAGTGGTACATGCAGGAGAGCTCCACCTTCTGGTCTTCTGACTCCATTTTACTTAGGTTTCCCTTTATTAACTTGTACACCTGTCAATCTCAAGCAGAGATTGAGAAAACGACTTGGGATCAGGGTGGTCATTTAAGAGGTAATTCTAGGAAGCAAGAGTGAGGATCTGAAAAGAATGAGACAAGAAAGAAAGAAAAGCCAAACTAATGATGCACGGGGCTTCCCTGGTGGCGCAGTGGTTGAGAGTCCGCCTGCCGATGCAGGGGACACGGGTTCGTGCCCCGGTCCGGGATTCAACCAATCCCAGATGGTGTAGTACTGTACTATTTACTGGGGGGGAAAAAAAACAAACAACCCTGCATATAAGTGGACATGTGCAGTTCAAGCCCGTGTTGTTCTAGGGTCTACTGTATGTTGAAATATAGTTATCAACATATTTTAAAAAACAGATTAGGCTAGGTTCCCCCAGGAAATATACACCAATTTAATATAGTTGTTTTTTAAATGCTGTCTTGATCCAGTTTTGAGGCTCTGGCTAGAGGCTGGTCAGTTCCCTGAGTTCAGCATCTAAGCTCACACCCCCCAATCACCTCCCTTTCTGGGATCTCACACTTGGGGCCACTATCCACCTGCCCTAATCACCCCAGGGCCAGGTACCAAACAACTGGGGACAGCCCCTATGCTCCAGAGCCTGCTGAAATTATTCACATTAGCCAATTCTAAACCTGTTTGCCCTGCTTTGCCCATCCCTTCTTATGGAAACCATAATAAAGGCTCATGCCCACGGTCTCCCTCTCTCCCCCTGCCTCGTGATCAACCCCAGCGCCTCCACGTGCGGTGCCCCACAGTGTGGTGTGTCCTCCATCTCTTGGGATCTGTGAGTATAATAAACTACCTTTTTAATGGCAGTTGTTTCCCAATCTGTCGGCCTCACCAAACCTAAATAACACTTATTAAAAAGGCTGAGACTCCACAAGATTTGTGCATACAAATGTTCTCATGGGGCTTCCCTGGTGGCGCAGTGGTTGAGAATCTGCCTGCTAATGCAGGGGACACGGGTTCGAGCCCTGGTCTGGGAGGATCCCACATGCCGCGGAGCAACTAGGCCTGTGAGCCACAACCACTGAGCCTGCGCATCTGGAGCCTGTACTCCGCAACAAGAGAGGCCGCAACAGTGAGAGGCCCACGCACGGCGATGAAGAGTGGCCCCCGCTTGCCACAACTAGAGAAAGCCCTCGCACAGAAACGAAGACACAACACAGCAAAAATAAATAAATTAATTAATAAACTCCTACCCCCAACATCTTAAAAAAAAAGTTCTCATGAACAGCTTTGAGAGAGTGATAGAAAGACAGGGCAAAGGGAGAAATCGAACTGTGATGCAGTCACAGTGGAAGCCTCAGCTGACCCTAGGAACAGCTCTGAAGCTGGGATGGCCCTTCTGAGTTATCCCGCTTGAGGCTAGGGGCCTGGGCTTAGGTACCCTTGCAGAGACGACTCAGAGGCAGCAGCCTGTCCCCAGAGAGGGAATGTGATTTTGCTTGAAGCGGTTCTCTTAGGCAGAGGGCGATTCCTGGAAAGAGACTTCACAGATCCACTACGGTGATACAGAAAGACATATGCTTCTTATTAACACTTTAAAAAACAAGATACACTTACTTTAATTTCAAAGTAGTGATGAACAGTATTTTGAGACAGAAATAACAATCATATGTGACATTATTTCTCTGTGAGTACTATCAGTGCCACATATAGCTAACACTACTAGGATTTGTTGCCTGCCTTCCTGAAGGAAAAAAAGATGCTAAATTTCTGTTACAGGCAAGTGAAAATACAAACCTTCAAATCCACACACCCAGTTAAGAAGACCTGGGGAGCCGGGACCTTGTTTTGTTCATTTTTAGATCTCCACAGTCGGCCACAGTTCTGCACACCTACTGATGTTTCTTGAGTCATTACTATAATTAAAACTGACGGGATACAATTTAAAAGATAGAAATTTTAAAACGAACTCTTCCAAAGCAACGCCTCCACAGCCTAAAACAGCTACAGCAGAGAGCGTCACTCTACGTTAAGTCTCTGGCCCAGCCGAAGCTTCTCTCCGCCCGCTCTGGCCAGGAGGGGCGGGGCCGGGGAGGGACCCTCGCACTTATAGGCCGAGGAGGGAGAGGGCGGGGCCTGCTCCTCCGTGATTGACGGAAGCCCTTCCCTTTCAGCCCGCGTGCCCGCCTTCCACGCGCCCGGAAGTTCCGCCTTCGGAAGAGGAAGTAGCAGCGCGCGAGAGAGCCAGCGGTGACCGGGGCAACCAGCGGTGACCGAGCGAGGGGAAGGTGGTTGCGGCGGGTCGCTGCCACTCCGCGCCGGAGTTGGCGGTTAGAGGCGGGGCCGGCAGCCCGGGACCGGAGTCAGGTGCGGAGGGGCGGGCTGGCTGAGGCCGTGGGGGTCTGAGATCCTGGGATTCGACGGTAGCACGCGCGGGGACCGTGCCAGGAAGACGCTGGCCGCGTCTTGCCCTCTACTGTCCTTTCCTTCCTTCCTTCCTCTAATCTTTTTTCTACGCCATACCCTTCCCAGACTCCTAGACCCTCGCTGAGCTCCAGGGCCGGGGGTCTAATCTGGACTCAGTGGGCTTCCTTTCTCCCATCGGATCACCACCTAGAACCCCCTTCCCCCCAGCCCCGGGCCTACACCCCCTCGCTGTGACATGACTTCTCAGGGACCTCCTCACGTCACCCCCAAAATCCGCACACCCTTAGAAACGTGTCCCCGAAGGTGGTGTAGATTTCACACTAGTATTTCCCAAAGTGGGTGATATGTTAAAGCTCCACTTCGAGGGCGAAGTGGAGGGCGAAGTGGCGTCCCTGCCCAGCGCATTTCCATAAGGATGACGAGGAGGAGAAACAAGCGTTGGCCAGATTAAGAACACTAAGGGGGCTTCCTTGGTGGCGCAGTGGTTGAGAGTCCGCCTGCCGATGCAGGGGACACGGGTTTGTGCCCGGACCGGGAAGATCCCACATGCCGCGGAGCGGCTGGGCCCGTGAGCCATGGCCGCTGAGCCTGCGCGTCCGGAGCCTGTGCTCCGCGACGGGAGAGGCCACGGCAGTGAGAGGCCCGCGTAGCGGAAAAAAAAAAAAAAAACACTAAGGGAGTAGTTGGAGCCCAGGCATCAGCATTAATCTATCTCTTTGCTCTGGCACCTGTGAATTTAGAATTGCTTGGATTCAACACTGCGATTCCAACCATGGGTTTGTCTGTATCTACCCCTGCTGTTGCAGTTCAGACCTCAGATGCTTCAGATCATCAGACAGCAGCCCCGCCTTCGGGATGCCCAATGCATGAAGGGAAAATGAAAGGTAATCTACCATTTGTCTAGGAAATAAAAACGAGAATTTTCAGAAGAATCCTGAGGAGGCAGTACAGCATGCTAGTGAGGCTCCTAGGCCTGGGAGTGAGGCGACCTGGGTTCACTCCTTAGGTTGTTACTTACAAGTGTGTGACTGTAGACAAGTTACTTCTCGAAGTCTGCACCCATCCTCTGTAAGCTGAGGATATAATAATGATATTTCACAGGGTTAGTGTGATGATGGAGATAATGCATGAGAGTGTAGGGATTCTTCCATACATCACCCCCCACCCCCAAAGTTTGCCATTGTCTACTTCAGCCGTTCTCCCCTCCTCACCCCGCAGGACACCTGGCAACGCCTGGAGGCATTTTTGCTTTGTCATAACTGAGAGGAGAGGGTGAGTCTAATGAGTAGAAGCCAGGAGTTCTGCTAAACATCCTGCAATGCACAGTGCAGCCCTTAAAACAGAGGCCCCAAATGTCAAGAGTGCCCAGGCTGAGAAACCTTGGTCTAGATCTCGCTGTCTTTCTTTACCAAGACAGCTTTACTCCTCCATCCGTTGGAGTACTCTCTGTGTAAAACTAAGGCATTGCCGGGACTTCCCTGGCAGTCCCAGTGGTTAAGACTTCGCCTTCCAGTGCATGGGGTGCGGGTTCGATCCCTGGTCGGGGAGCTAAGATCCCACATGCCTCACGGCCAAAAAACCAAAACATAGGGCTTCCCTGGTAGCGCAGTGGTTGAGAGTCCGGCTGCCGATGCAGGGGACGCGGGTTTGTGCCCCGGTCCGGGAAGAGCCCACATGCCTCAGAGCGGCTGGGCCCGTGAGCCACGGCCGCTGAGCCTGCGCGTCAGGCGCCTGTGCTACGCAACGGGAGAGGCCACAGCAGTGAGAGGCCCACGTACTGCAAAAACAAACAAACAAAACAAAACATAAAACAGAAGCAATATTGTAACAAATTCAATAAAGACTTTAAAAATGGCCCACATCGGGCTTCCCTGGTGGCGCAGTGGTTGGGAGTCCGCCTGCCGATGTGGGGGACGCGGGTTCGTGCCCCGGTCTGGGGAGGGTCCCACGTGCCGTGGAGCGGCTGGGCCCGTGGGCCGTGGCTGCTAGGCCTGGCATCCGGAGCCTGTGCTCCGCAGCGGGAGGGGCCGCAACAGTGAGAGGCCCGCGTAAAAAAAAAAAAAAAAAAAAAAAAAAAAGAAGTGGTTCACATCAAAAAAAAAAAGTCATTGCACGATAGACTTGCTGTTCATTTTTTAAGTGCAAAGGGGAGAATGGAAATGCTTTCATTTTTAATCGGCCCACCTTCCGCTTTAGATTGTCCATGTAAAAGTATGGCCTGAATTCACCTGACGTGTGACTTCTTTCAAGACGTGAGGGCAGGAAGCAGTGTTGCATGCTTACTGAGTGCTGACACTCCCTTGTTATGACAGTTATAGCTGTTATATAACAGTTATAGCTGTTCATTCCCTCTGTCGGTCAGCAAGGATTTGCTCCCTGCCCACTCTGTGCCAGGCACTGATGGGTTTTGTGTGTTTGTTTTTGCACCGAGAGAACAGCAGTGTCCGAAACAGACAAAAACCCTTTGCCTAGTGGAGTTTACATTCTCATCCTCATAATCCTGCATGGTAGGTTTTCCCCCTGTTTTATAGTTAAGGAAACTTTCAAGTCACACAGCTAGTAAATGGCAAAGCCAGCGAAAATTCTGGGACCGTGGATAAGGACCAGTCCGGTGCTCTTCCGGGGTTTCTTCATACAGGAAAGAATGGAGGCAGACTTGGACGAAACAGGTGTGTGCCTGATCTGAGCATCCCCAGGAAATCACAGAGCCCTGTGTACGGTTTGATTTCATTTGCTGTGTATCCAAGAGAGCCGTCAGCTGAATTTGCATTAGGAGGGAATGCAGGTATCTGTAGGAGATCGAAGGGGCTAGTGGTTATATAATATGAAAAATGTAAACGGGATTTTCTCTGCAACACCCAGCTGGGACCAGTGACCCAGAGAAGACTGGCACGTGGAATGGTGGCGAGGCGAGGAGATAGCACAGGTCTCCCTCTGCCGCTCAGTAGACAGCTGTACAGGGTCCCAGGCCATGAGGGTCCGGGAGGAGAAGCAGAGCAAAGGGAGTGAAAGGAAACGTCTTTTTTT
>NW_006782267.1:2081558-2098403 GCF_000442215.2 Lipotes vexillifer | reverse complement strand
CGTGTAGGGCACCCAGCATTCAGTGTACTCCTGGTGCTAACTGCTGCTGCTTAAGATAAGGGTTCCTTTACACAAGCGCTGTCTTCCTGGGCCGTAGCTCCCCCAATGCCTGCCCCCCACCTCCTGAGTCTACACTGCCTTCTGGGTCCGCACACTCCTTCCGTCAGTACCCAGGATCCTTGGGCACTCACTACCCTGCCCGCTGCTGTTCTTGCAGGTGCGGAGCTTTCCTCTTAAGTGGCATCTGGATCCTACGTGGATTGTGGAACGTTTTCTTTCATGTGTGCCCTTGCTTGATAAACTTGCTATCTGCTGACAGGGAGTAGAACCTCGGCCAGGTGCTAATTTTCTGTGCCCTGTTTTAGTCCTGGAGCAACACACAAGCAGAGTGGCATTCTGACTTTCCTCCAGTAGCCTTTCTGAAGGCTCCTCTGCTCATTTTTTATCTCCTGCCCCCAGCCCCTGAGAGGAGGCATCAGTAATGAAAGCCTGGCCTCCTGTGTCCCGGTTGGGGTTGGATCTTGTCTGGAATTTGGGAACAGGAAGTCAGGGAGACCCAGTCACATGTGGCCCCGGCCCCACGGAGGTTCCTCTGTAGCAGCTCACAGCAGCTACCTTCCACCCCTTACTAAAAACCTGGTGTGGGCAGTAGCTTCTCTTGCAAATGCTGAAGCTTTGGGGTTTATTTTTACTAGGGGAATGACACAGTAAGCCAATGGGTACCCGTTTTTCTTTCAAGGGGAAAGTAAATTTATCGAACCTTTTGCTGGTCTTTAGGATGTTAGAATGTTGACTAGCTTAACTCTTGGCAGCTGTGAACAGTAGAAACCTGGCTTTGCCTGTGCTGGTGGGTCACTGGTCAAACATTCAGCTCTTTGGGCCCAGGATGAGAGAGGCAGATGTCTTGCCTTTGTGGTGACACTGTTTTTACCCTTCAGCTATTTCAGACCGTGCAGTGAGTGCCGAGCCATCCGACCCAACCTGTGGGAGCAAAACGACCTCTGTGCCTGCGCACCAAGAACGCGCGTACGAGTACGTGCAGTGTCCCGTCACCGGCGCGATGGCTGAGAATAAGGAGAACCTAGATCCTTCTAACCTGGTAATCCGCGCCTGGCCCCTCTTCCTAAAGTTTTTATGCACAGATGCTTTTACAGACTCCAAGACAAACTGCTAGGATTGATTCTTCTGTCCTTTTAAAACAAAGAAGTCTGATATTCCATCCACAGTGAAAATCTAGAATGTGTCACTAAGTGTAGTTTCAGAGAGCACCTGAGAAAGCAAAGGGCCATCCCAAAGCCCCAGAGTGGGCTGACCAGGAATAAGCCAGGCCAGAGGACATTGCCTTTTGGGATAGAGTTGTTAGGAGGGCAGGAAATTCAGTTAGGAGCACAGCTAGAATTCGGAGAGGTGTTTGTGGTCTGGGGAAACCTTGTAGGCACGCTGCAAGATTGGGGCGCCTCTTAAGGCACACCCGGGTGCCAGCCTGTACGGCAGTGACAAGGGTGGTGCAGTGTCACGTGGCAGCCAGCAGTGGAATGCCATCGAGAAAGCAGTGGTATTCTGCTATCTGTCTATCTGTAAATACACACATACACACACACATGTATATACATAGCCCCACCTTCTCTTTTCCAGGAATTTGTAGCAGTGCCTGCCCATCATGGTATTAGTTTTTACTTTTGAATCCTTGAGGAGAAAGAGACCAAATTTTTAACTACAGCATGCATTTACCGTTTATGAGAACTCAAAACAAGGAAAAACAGCCAGATGACCTGAGAGGTCTGAAACTTTGATGCCGCTGGTTTAATAGGGAACCTGTGCTGTGTTTGTGATGCCTTGCTTTCTAGGAAGTAGTTAATTATATTGTTTCCACTTTATATCTCTAACCTTTTTTTAAAAAAACCCACTTATTTTATTTAGATGCCACCACCTAATCAGACGCCGGCCCCCGATCAGCCGTTTGCACTATCTACTGTGAGACAGGAGTCATCTATTCCAAGGGCAGATTCAGATAAAAAGTGGGTTTATCCTTCCGAACAGATGTTCTGGAATGCGATGTTAAGGAAAGGGTGAGTGAGTGAGCACATTACTGAGGGTATAAATTTGCTCGTGAATCTAACCTCTTTCACATTTAATTCTTAGATGAATTAAATGTGAAAGAGGTTTTTAATCCCCCAGACGTACCGTAAATGTTTATAATAATCAACTGATTTTTCAGACTCGTCAGAATATAAGTGCAAGGCCAACGTATTCGGATTCTCCAGAGCAACAGAACTAACAGGATGTGTATGTCTTTCTATACATATAGAGAGATTTGTGATAAGGAATTGACTCACAGTTATGAAGGCTGAGAAGTCCCACAATCTGCTCGGCAGGCTGGAGACACGGGAGAGCCGATGTTTCAGTTCAAGTCCTAAGGCAGGAAAAAAACCGATGTCCCTGTTGGAAAGCAGGCAGGCAGAAGGAATTCCCTTTTACTGGCAGAGGCTCAGCCTTTTTGTTCTGTTTCAGCCTTCAGCTATTAGATCTGGGCACTCTCTGCCCATTTAAATGTTAATCTCATCGTAAAATTAACCCATCATAGCCAGTAATGGTTTAAAAAAAAAAAAAAGGTAACACTACTATATAAAATACTTGGGAAAGGTAGGGAATCCGTGATGCTAATTGAAAAAGTGTCACCTTAAAAATAGATGGATCCTTGATATTTGGGTAAATCTGATTTTTGGTGACTCAGTGAAATGAATACACGACATTCTCAGTAATATTTGTCAGGTTTTACCAAAATGTTCTTTCCTAGGTGGACATGGAAGGATGAGGATATTAGTCAGAAAGACATGTATAATATCATTAGAATTCACAACCAGAACAACGAGCAGGCCTGGAAGGAAATTTTGAAGTGGGAAGCCCTTCACGCCGCGTAAGTCTGTTTGAGGTCTTAAAAAAACATCCTTCCAGCATCTTCCTAATGTCATCGCCACTTTCTGTGAAAAGAAATATAGAAGCATTTTATTCAAACAGTGTGCTATTCTGATAAAACATTTTAGGTAGCAGGCCTGTTCCAGACCACCCCGCTCAGCCATGTGAAATGGCAACTATTTAATTATGCTCGTGGGTTTGGTGAGTCCGAAGTACAGAAAGGACAGAGTAGGGATGGCTCGTCTCTGCTCCCTGATGCATGGGGTCTCAGCCACCAAGACTCAGTGGTCAGGGGTGGCTTTGACAGCCGTGGGCTGGAATCCTCTGGTAAGTGATGCCAGCTGTCGGCCGGGACACTTGCCCATGGCCTCTAAATGTGGCTGCTTTGGCTTCTTCACACCATGGTGGCTGGGTTCCCAGAGCTAGAGTTCCAGAAAGCGGCAGGGAAGCTGCCTCTCCTTTGATGACCGCCTGCCCAGATTCAAGGGGAGGGGCCGTAGACCCCAGCTCTCAACAGTAGTGTCAGAGTCCACTGCAAACAGAGCATGGGGGTTGGGAGATTCTAAAATGTTCTCTGCCCAAAGGGAGCTGGGAAAAACAGTCTTGTTTGTTCACTCAGCGGCGTTTATTGAATCCCCATCAGGAGCAAAACATCAAGAGGCATCTTTGCACGTGGTCCTTCTTCTCAGGGAGACTAACCAAATGCAGTTGTGAGTTAGTGGCGATGGGCCGTCGGTCTGTTCAGAGCCGCGGTCCTCATGCTTTAGCCGCGTCAGCATCACCTGAGGGTTTGTTAAAATACCGAGCGCTGGGCCTCACCCCTAGGGTTTGTGATTCAGTCAGTCTGGGGTGAGGCCCAAACTTAGCATTTCCAGCATGATGGCGGGTGGAGGGCTCCCCCTGGAGAAGCGTGGGGTGGGGGGTGGAGTCTCCACGGAGCCAGATTTTATCATGGTCGGTGGCTAATATTTTTAATTCATGGCAAAATGCGAGTGATTAATTTCTTGGGTAAAATCCACTTAATGATTTTTAAGGTGCTCTGTTTGTTTTTTCATGCTTGGACTCTGAAGTTCATTAGTCACTCCCTGGGTGTCACTTGGCCACGCTTCCCCTCTCAGTTCCCCGGGACGGGCAGGCGTCATCCTCCTGGCTGGCTCGTGACGGGGGCTCCGAATGTCTGCAGCGACCTGTGCTGAAAGTGTGCTGTCGTTAAAGCCGAGAAGGGAAGGAGCTTGGCTAGTCCTCACCTGGGGGCCCGTCACACTCGGGGTGCTTTGCTGCCTCCCAGTTCATTAGAGAGACCCGTCCAGGCCGAAGCCTGTCTCAACAATGACAGCAGCTGCCAAGACAGGTGGCCTCCGGGAGTTCCCACTCCCTCCACAGGGGACACTGTTGTGTGCCTCGTGCTAGGCCTACCGTGAGCCCCCCAGTGCCGGGGCGCGGGCTGGCGGGCACCTAGGACGTCCAAGCCCAGGGTCTGCCCAGAGACTGAGTGGACTGTCTAGGCAGGACCTTGCCCTCCGTCAGCTTGTATGCAGTTACTTAAAGAGATGGTTCCAACACTGATTACATTAGTTCCTAGGGAATCAGCCAGCATTTTTCTTTCTTCACGAAGGCTGTTTATTGGTTTCAAATGAGACAAGAGTATAGGATTTTCGTATATTCATCTGAAGAAACCCCAGCTGCTCTTCATGAAAGCAAAGCGTGATGCCCGATGCCTCACACTTTTCTTCCTGAGAGTATACCCTCACGTCATGTGGAAAGGCCCCCTTTCCTCACTCCTGCCAAGAGCAGTGCAGATATATGGAGGGAAAGGGGGAGGAGTAAAACATACTTGATCCGGAAGTAAAGCACAGAATTTTTAACGAATAGGGATATTTCTTTGAATTTTTTCGAAGTTACCTTTCTCTGTAAATGTGATATTATGTAAAATGCCTACAGAAAAATGTGTATTATTGAGAAACTGCCCTATTTTTCAAGGGAAAGAAAATATTTTAATAGACTTTTCTTCCTTGGGGATTTCTAGGGAGTGTCCTTGTGGTCCGTCACTGATCCGGTTTGGAGGGAAAGCGAAAGAGTATTCACCAAGGGCAAGAATTCGTTCCTGGATGGGGTGAGTGTCAGTGCAGAAATGTTCTTTTCTGTTCCTCAGGTCAGGGTCTGCTTTCTCTTGGCACCAAAACCAGACAGTGGAAGAACTGTGGTGCCGACTTCCAAAACGTCATCAGCGTTCAGCTGTAGACCTGTGCTCCCTCAAGGCGGCCACTGGCGGGCAGATTGCTTAGGGTGCCGCGGGTTGCTTCCTGTCTAATTCTTATAGGACTGAACCGAGTCATCTTCTGTGTTCTCGCAGCTGTCCCCTCTCTCCTCCCGCGCTCCATCTCTGTCCACCTGTGCAGTCAGCGCTCCTGTTGTAGTCGGATTTGCAGCTCACACCCGCATTTCTGCAGGGCCTCAGCTGACCTCCCAGGCCTGGGCGTCTTTCCCGCCGTTGACCTTATTCCCTTGCAGCAGATAAGCTGTCCTCTGATCGGGGCTCCTCCAGCCCTCCAGCCCCACCCGCCTTCAGCGCTGTGGACTGTTCTGACCTCCGAGTCTCACCTACCCTTAGACGTGGACTCCGAGAGCAGGCCTCCCCACGCGCAGCCTTACCGCCTTGCTCACCGCCTGAACCCGAGCTGAACCCCACCAGCGTTTTAACCCCCGCCGCCATGTTTTCATTCCAGGTACGAGCTGCCTTTTGACAGGCACGACTGGATCGTCAACCGTTGCGGGACAGAAGTCAGATACGTCATTGACTACTACGATGGTGGCGAGGTCAACCACGACTACCAGTTCACCATCCTGGACGTCCGGCCGGCTCTGGATTCGCTCTCGGCCGTGTGGGACCGGGTGAAGGTCTCCTGGTGGCGCTGGACTTCCTAACCACTGCTTTGTCAGACATGGGAATATATAAACTTTTTTTTTTTTTTCTGAGCAATACATTAAACTACTTTCCCCAAACTGAATTGCACTCCTGATATAATGGGAGTGTCAAGGGGGTCATCACACCTTACATGTCACTTAGCAGAGGGCTCTCTGCACGTGCTCTTCTGAGCTCCGTTTCCACCTTGCAGTTGATAGTGCATCATTTTAAGTTTTCTTCCCATTTAGAGAAGTGGGAAGCACTCCCTGTAGCATTGCCTGTGTATTTAATCTAGAAAAAAGTCTGAACAACCTCCGAGAAAGACCTTTGCTTAAAATATGAAGAGAGCTGCTTTTTTCCTCCCTGTTTTCTCTTAAATACTGACACGTAGATCTGAAAGCCCATGGGATGCTCAGGAGCTTTGACCTGGTCCAGTGTTTCAGTTAAAAGCATTCTGTTACGCTTTTTAAAAAGTTACCAACATTTCTAAAGTCCCTGCAATATAGTAGTGACCCCTGAAGGAAATGCAGTCACACACTGGAAATGTGCTCAGCCAAACTGAAGTGTGTCTTGGCTCTACAAATTTTCGCTTACGTGAATTTTTCACACTGGACCTTGACCTAGAATAATTTGAGCTCCCCCATGACTTGATGATGCACGTGCATTGGAGTATGTGTTTTAACTTTTTAAATATTTTTGTTTTAATTCCAATTGTTCTGATATGTAACTCTGCCCCCCCCCCCCCCCCCCCCCTCCTCCCCCTGACTCCTGGGTTCCTCTCATTACGAGAGGGTTTTCCCCCCCCCCCCCCCCCGCAAGCAGGCCTCACTGTACTGGCATTTGGCAACTTAATCCCACCCTTGAGTCCCATTCCTTCCCCTGCCTGAAGCCTTTCTCCGCTTGGCCTCATCTGAACCATGAAGGTCTGGCTGAAGTCGCAGTGCTAGGGACAGTCCCACTCTAAAACACGATTATATTTTGTCCTTTGTTGTTAGAATTCACAAGGAGAATATTTTTCCCAGATGTAGAATGGTTGCATCAACTCACTGTCTCTGTTCACATTTGTTTTTTTAAGGGAGCTCTAAGTTTGCCATTGAAATTCTTTATACTAGTAATCCACACACTGGTTGTTCAACTTACAGCAGCATGTTACAGATGACTGTTGGTTGTTGTTTTGGGTTTTTTTTTAAAGTGTTAATAATATTAACTCCTTTCCTTTGTCCTGAGTGCTGTAGTGTTAAATTAGTAGACGGGCTCGGGCTTGGCAGTTTGGAGCGATTCATTTGGCATGAATTTCATTTGTTGTGTCTGTTTTGTGTGGAGTTTTAAAAATCCAACAACCCTAAACTCTTCTGCATTTCAGAAGACTTGTGTGTTTTCAAAGAAAATAAAGCTGATAGTTAACAGGGTTTGAAAATCTTTTAAGAGTAACTTCACACTTATTTCATCAGACACATGAAATATTTCTAATCTGAGGGAAATAATTACTGTTGGCATGTGTTTTGGTCCTAAGTGTCATTGAGTAAGTCTAGGTTAAGGCATTATTATGAGAAACCACGTGTTGTAACTGGAAACTGAAAATTGAGCCGCAGGCAGGGAATCACCCCTTTTATAGGGTTCTAGTATTTCTTGAGAAAAACCACCTCCAAAGTAAACTGTCAGGTGAACCCGATGACAAGATCACGTTTGTACACCATTACTCCACTCCGAGAGAAGACCAGAACCCTGGATATAAGAGCTGCTTGGTGTCCAAATTATACTTGATTGTATCCAGGGATCAATACTTCTCTGCTCTGACAGGAGATTTCATTTATAACTTGAAATCAGTTTGGATATTCTCCAGGGTTCTAAACTAAGTCTTCAGTCGTAGCCTCTTCAGAATCAGAACAAACTACTGCATCTAAGGCTACGGATTAGTAAACGAGGTGAGGGTTTAAACTGGGGCTGCAGATTAAAATGCAGCAGTATGCCTAGTGGATAAAGAAAACGTGAGGGAGATGACTATTATTCAGCCATAATAAGGAATAAAATCTTGCCATTTGCAACAGCATGGCAGGACCCTGAGAGCGTTATGCCACGTGGAATGTCAGACCCAGAAAGACAAATACCATATGATCTCCCTTACATGCGGAATCGCAAACAGCCACAAGCACCCAAAATCCAGAGCTCGTAGGTAGGACGTTGACATTGATGTTGGTGCTTGCCCGAGTGCGGGGCAAATCTCCAGTTATAAAGCAAATAAGTACAAAGTACAGCGTGGTGACTACAGTTAATGAAACCGTAGTGCATATTTGAAAGTTGCTAAGAGAGTAGATATTAAAGTCACCACAAGAAAGGAAAAGAAAATTTCTAAGGTGACAGGTGTTAACGCCTTCTTGTGATGATCATTTTACAACATATACAGATATAGAACCATCACGTTGTATGCCTGAAATTATACGGCATTAATGATACCACAATTTTAGAAAAAGAAAAAATGAGTGTCCCGGAGGCAGACGGCTGGCTTAGAGCCACGACTCAGCCCTTCACTCATCTCAGTATCTCTGGGCCTCAGCTTTCTTGGCCATAAAAAGAATTACAAGAACTGTTTTTGTTTGTTCACATGGCTATTACAAATACCATCACCTGGGTGGCTTATAAACAATAGGAACTCATTTCTTACCGTTCTGGAGGCTGGAAAGTCCAAGATCAAGGCACTGGCAGATTCGGTGTCTGGTAAGGAGGGCCGGCTTCCAGGTTCAGGGATGGCGTCTTCTGTCTTCTTGTTTTGTTCACGTGATGGAAGGGCGAGCGAGCTCGCTGAGGTCTCTTTTATAGGGTACTAATCCCATTCCTGAGGGCTCCTCCCTCATGACCTAATCACCTCCCAAACCACCTGAAAGCACTTAGAGCCTGCAGCGGGGAAAGGCTTAAAGAATGTCAGCCATCGCCTCATCATCACCAAGGGGGAAAAGGCATGGGTAGGAAGAAAAGAAGTACTGAGAAATAATACCCACCCTCTGACTTCTCCCAAGAAGAATCTGTCTAGAGGGGGGACGGCAGGGCCTCCTCCTGATTTGGAGGTTTAGCAGGTGCTCAGCTGCTTGCTCTAAGCGAGCTCATGTTATTTAAAATCGCTAAAGGGAAAAGACATGTAGCAGTCTTTGACCTTCTAAAGAATATAAACACCACAGGGTGACATTTGGTTTACTTAATATGCCAGATCCACTCGACAAAAATGAAGATTATAATTAGGGCCTTGTGCTTCCTAATTTGAAATGTAGCTCACTGTGTCCCCTCCATGGAAACTTAATATGTATCCAGATTCAAAATGGATTTACAAGGTTATGTTTACTGCAAGTAAAATGTACCAAAGATCATTTCAAAAGCAACGTATTCCTCCTTAAGGTAAAATTTTCAAAATTACATAATTTCTTAGATATATAGTATATTAAAGCAACATATCTCAGTTCTCCACCCACCACCCCACCCCCCCAATAACAGAAATAACACATTTTATTGCCGCAATGGACGGGAAGCCATAGCATCAAATAAAATTCTCTGCCATTTGTATATGTGGAAAACATCTAACTTCATGCTTCTGTACTCTACTCTCTTGCTTTGAAGAGAAAGCTGACAGCACTTTCTGCCAGGTTTTTAACACACACCACGTGGCAAGCATTCCACTGTTTCTGTGAAATCATAGCACGTACTGGAAATTAAAGTTTCTAAGAAAAGTTTCTTCTTGGGGAGCCTATATCTATTTGGGGGATGAGGCCTACATTTATAATTAGCTTTTACTTAATGCTTTAACATATACATTGTCACGTGACAGGGGCTGCAGAAACTATTCATGTTGAGTGGTATAACCTAGGAATTGTGAGAAGAGAGACGATTTCACAGTAACAGCGGAGTGGAGTCCTGATGGATGATTAAAGGTTATCATTTTGGAGCTCTGTGCGGAATCGTCTTTTATACACATTGCTATTCCTTCTACATTTAGGATAAGTTAATGTGATGAGTTCCTGTGGCTCTTCAGTGGCTGGGTATGGAATATTATCAGGATGCTTTTGGCTGCAAGGAAGAGAAGCCCTGCTGGGACTCACCACCATAAGTGCAAGATTGGGCATGTGCCTGGTCGATGCACCTCTCCCGATGACTTCCTTCCAAGCTCAATTTCAACCTCGTCTCAATGGGCTGATTTCTTTCATCACCATCAGATGGCTTCTAGTTGCTGTCTGAGCTTTCCGATCCTTATTTATGGCCAGTGGCTATGAGGCGGGGTGGGAGGGGGAAGTCTCCCACAACCAATGGAAAATAAGTTTTCTCTTTAATCGATCTGGGCCAGTTTGGCATTAGGCCTGTGTCCTCACACCCCTCACCTTTTACATTCCCAGGAGAGTGCCTCGTGCTTAGATTAACCCAGACGAATCATTTGGAGAAAACTGCAGTGCCCACTAGAGAATTATATCACTAATTAATTTAAAAATCCCATCCTTAGTTGTCATTTCATTGAAGTATATTTTCCTTCACTCTCTTAACGTTGGCATTTCAAATCCGGAGATGCTGGCTAGTGGAATGGAAGAAGAAAGTGTTAGGGATCTTGATTTCTAGACTGATTCTCTGCGTTGGCTAGGGGATTTGAACAATCACTTTAGGTCTATAAGCCTCACTTTCCATAGATTCTCTTGAAGGTTCCTTTCTGACCAGAATTCTAGGTTTTATGTGGCCTATTTCTCTCACGTTCGATGGACTGGGTTATGCCATGTTTTATGCTGAACATTTTTAAGCTCAGGGAAAATAATGTGGTTTGAAAACCTACTTCAAACTAGTTTTTACATAAAGTGCATCAATGGATGCACTCTTTTTTTTTTTTTTTTCCCACATCTTTATCGGAGTATAATTGCTTTACAATGGTGTGTTAGTTTCCGCTGTATAACAAAGTGAATCAGTTATACCTATACATATGTTCCCATATCTCTTCCCTCTTGCGTCTCCCTCCCTCGCTCCCTCCCTTTCCCACCCCTCCAGGCGGTCACAAAGCACGGAGCTGATCTCCCTGAGTGGATGCACTCCTAAAAGACCACATTTCGGATAATTCCTGGTTAACCAGTGCTTTCCTTTTCCTCTATAAAATGTGCTGGCTCAGAAACAACCCAAAAGTCCATCAACTGATGACTGGACAAACAAATTGTCGTCCATCCATACAATGGAATCTTATTCAGCCATAAAAAGGAATGAAACACTGATATATGCTACAATGTGGATGAATCTTGAAAACATTATGCTAAGCAATACAAAGGGCCAAATATGGTTTGATTCCATTTATAGAAATGTCTAGAATAGGTAACTCTATAGAGGCAGAAAGTAGATTAGTGGTTGCCACAGTTGGGGTGAGAGAGGAACGGGGAGTGACTGCTAATGGGTGTAGGGTTTTCTTTCAGGGGTGATGAAAATGTTCTAAAATTGATGGTTGCACAACTCTGACTAGATTGGAAACCACTGAACTGTACACTTTAAAAGTGTGAAGTGTCTGGTATATACTTATGGCTCAATAAATCTACTTGAAAAAAAGGAAAACAATGTGCTGGCTGGTCCCTACAGCTAACAGATGCCCCTCTGCTCCTAGTAACTGAGTAGTCAGTCTACCAAGAGTCAGTAACTTAATTATTTTAATTAAGCAAAACAAAAGACGATGCATAAACCAAGTCTGTACATACTAAGGAGTGATTAAGAAGGGTTTAAAGGAGAATCACTAAAAATACTGCCATGAAACTGGAAAGCATTGGGGAAACACTGTAAACATTCAGAATAATTCTTTGCTCACTGCTTCGCAGTGGTTTCTACACTTTGCTGCAAAGAAACTGGAAGTGGGATGTTTGACGATGGCTGTGGATGAGCTAAGAAGGGGGCGGTGGGCTGCTGGCCCTCCTGCACCCAGAGAAAGAAACAGCCTCGGCTCCACGTTGGAAGCTTGGCAAATGGTGTCCGTTTATGTGCTTTCAGTTAAAACGTAAGGCAAACTCATTTTATGATTTCCTGTTTCATCTGACTTAAAAAAATACGTGACCACCTAGAGGGGTGGGATAGGGAGGGTGGGAGGGAGGGAGACGCAAGAGGGAATAGATATGGGGACATATGTTTATGTATAACTGATTCACTTTGTTATAAAGCAGAAACTAACACACCATGGTAAAGCAATTATACTCCAATAAAGACGTAAAAAAAAATATGACTCGACACTGTTCAGACAAAGTATTGCATTAGGGCAGCATTTTGGACCTTGCTGCCTTTCCCCACTCCACCTCTCCCCATTCCGTGGTTTCCCCAGCTAGATGCTCTTCAAAATTGTGTGTAGATCAGAATCCCCTGGAGGGCTTGTTAAAATGCAGATTGCTGGGCCCTACCGCCAGGGGTCCTGATTCAGTAGGTCCCGTGAGAACTGGCACTCCGAGAGCGTGCCCAGGAGATGCTGGCGCTGCTGACCCTGGGGCCAGGGTTCGAGCTTCCCGTTCCTCCTGCATCCTTCAAATCCTCTGCCCTTCCACACGCCCCATCTTTGCAATGCATTTACAACTGCCATGTATTTACACAGCCGTGGGTCAAAGTTCCAAGTAGGAAATGTGAAAGCAAATGTTACGTGCAAATGCCACTTGACCAATGTTGCTTATTCCCACGTCGTCCTTGAAGTTCTCCCACTCCCCTCAGTTCTAAATGTTGCAGAATTCCACCTTTGTCTTCTTTTAATAACGAAAACCTTTCCTTTGAAAGGTCATCTCACATCGCTTTGGTAGGTGATGATGGGGGCGGGGGAAGGTGACAATGGGGTGAAGACAGTGCCCACCCAACGGGGACACAGAAGACCCCTCTGATACTGGGTACTTCTTCTATGTGAATCGTGGTCTCAAAAGGCAAACGCTTCCCTGGTGGCCTCTCCCCTGAGCTGCGGAGGTGTTCTGTGTTGTCTCTGCTCCCTGAGCTTTGTTCACCATATTCGCTTGCAAGGGCGTAACAAAGTGCCACAAACAGAGTGGTTTAAACACCAGAAATGTATTCCCTCCCAGTTCTGGAAGCTACAAGTAAGATCAAAACGTTGACAGAGCTGTGCCCCCTCCGAAGCTGCTAGAAGGTCTGTTCCGGGCCTCTCTCCCAGGTTCTGGCAGTTCTTGGCTTGTGACAGCAGAACTCCAGTCTTCACAAGGCGTTCTCCCTGGGTATGTGTCTGTCTCTGCGTCCAAACTTCCCCCCTTTTCATTAGGGCAACAGTCTTGCTAGATTAGGGCCCACCCTAACGACCTCATCTTAAGTTGATCGTCTGCAAAGACCCTCTTTCCAAATAAGGTCACTCACAGGTACTGGGGGTTAGGACTTCAACATCTTTTTCGGTGGTGGACACCATTCAACCCGTAACATTCATGTTTGCAGGATGGCTGTGAAAAACCTCACCGGGGCCAGGCCAGCTTGTCCCTCTGGCGTCTGCGCTCTGTCACTGCTGAATCGCTTCTTTGTTTGCACACTTTGCTCGGCAGCGACACTGCAAACCAGCACTGCCTTGGTCCCTAGCCAAGTCTGTGCCCTCCTGCCAAGCTCAGCTGTGCTCATGGCCACCATGGCATCCGCCCTTCCAGATGGGCTAAGCGGCTGATGGCGGCCAGCTCACCTCCTGCGAAGCAACACGAAGGAAAACCAACCAGGCGACTCATCTGCCCTCAGGTGCCCCTCATGACGGAGTTTCCCAAGCAGATTCTGGACCCAGATCCTTGGTCTCTGACCAAGTAAAGTGATTTTACTTTAAGGAGACTTTGACCACTGAGTTGCCATGTTTCTTTCCTGCATGAATAAGCGTGTTTCTAATTCCTTCTCTAATTCATTTTACCCTTGTGGAGGGGAGCACTCAGAACCCCAGACTTGGCATAAAGATGGTTTTAAGCTGAGGACATTTGAGATTCAACAGATGCAGAAAAAAGCCTTCCTGAGCTTCCCTTATCTGACTAAAAGCAACTTCTGGGAAATGGCGCTACCATAAATCCCCTCTCTGGGGGAGTCTTATGGTCCTGATGGAGACAGAGAGACTGATCTTACCTGTATAGACAACCACTATCAAAAACTTTCTTATCTCCTGTCTGCTCTCCTAAAAACCCGTTTGTTTTTCTTAAATAAACCTATTTGTTTTTCCCTTAGAAGCTGTTTCTCCCCACTCCCTTTTCCCTGCTAGGTTAGGTCTGTAAACCTTTAACTATTTAAGGACCCAGATAATTCTTCTGTTGGTTCCTGTATGCATATGAAATAAACCCTTTTCTCCTGTTAAAGTGTCTTTTGTTTAACTGGTGATTAAACACCTACACCCTCTAAGCAAACGTGGGCATCTTGTTTGTAAGGAAACAAGAAACAGCTTTGCTCCCCCTAGTGGACAACGGAAGGTTCGGTCCAAACAGCAGGTCCGCACACTTGGATGGCCCGCCACCAAATCCTGGTCCTGCTACCTTCCAGCTATGCGACCTTGGGCAACCCATTTGAGTCTTTTGTGCCCCCTGGAAAATGAGAATAGTCATGGTTCCAGTCCACCACTTATGGGGGATGAAAAGAGTCAATGCGAGTGAAACTTAGACCAGAGCAGGTGTCGTTAATAAACGTTAGCTCATCGTACCTGCATTGCGCAGCAGAGGGCCCCAATTTATTTTTTCTAAAGTGATCTCACATGGGACACCAATTATACTGCCAGTTGTTGAATACGTGTTGTATGGCTGCCGCAGCTCTAGGTATTTTCTCACTTAACCCTCAGAACAATCCTGGGAGTTGGGTGTTATTATGCTCCGACTACTCTGCGAAAATGGAGAATTAGCCACTTACGGTAACTGGTACCCAGCTAATGAATGATAAAGCCGGTAGTCACGCTGTGTTCTCTCTGACCCCGAAGCCCACACTTTGAAACGTCACTGTTTCTTCAGTCATTAAATACTTATTGAGCACCAACCAGGAACCATGGAAATACGCACCTGCTTCTCACGTTTACTATTAAAATTTAAATCTTAGGAGTGAAAAGGTGATGCATCACAGGCCACCCGCCCACCCACAGTGTCTCTGTGCTTGCCATCAGCTTCTCCCCAGACTGTCTCCTCCTTTCTCTAAAAACCTTTGAATCTGGAAAATGAAGTCCTACCTTTGTACTTGCCAGACGGTGGGCGGCCTTGTACTTTTTCTCCACTGCGCGGTAAACTGCTCGATCGTACTTATACGCATACGTTCAGCCAACATTTATCAAACACCAACTCTATGTCCGGTCTCTGCCAAGTCCTGAGGACACAGTCCCCGGCGTCAGGGACAGAGTGGGAATGACCTACGGATAAACATGTACGGCCGTACCCATAATGCACGGCGACGCTTGTTAACATGGTCACCAGCGCCGAATGCCAGAAAAAGCGGCGATTCAGCGTGTTTGTGGGAGGGGAGGAGTCAAGCTAATTTTACAAGAAAATTAGCGTTTGACTGACTAGGAAAAACAAGGAAGAGCATTCGAGGCCCTTGGGACAGAGGCAGGAAAGCGTGTCCTGTCCGTGGGAATGGGGAGTTTTCTGCACGTGGCCAGAGTATACGGGGAGAGATGAGATGCAGACGGCAGGTCGAGACCAGATTGTGGAGCGTTTTGACGTCATCATGAAGGACGTGGACCTTGTCCTGTAGGCCAGAGGGAAAAGCTGGCCCCGATGTTTTTTAAGCAGGGACGCGCCTGCGACAAAATGAGTCAACAAGCCTGGGATCCCAGGGAGGCTGCAGGTGAGAATCCCTGGACGGAGAGGTGGGTAGGGGCTGGAGACCACGTGGCTCCACGTGGAAGTCGAGGCTGCAGTTGGTCGTTCAGGGCTGTTGAGGCATCGTGGGGCGTTCGGTGTAGATGTCAAGCAGGCTGTTGGGGACCTAGTGGCTAGCAAGGCTGCAGATCAGGGTGGCCACACTTAGCAAATAGATGCTCAGTTCAACTGGAATGTCAGATAAACAGCAAATCCTTCTGCAGTATTTGTGTGTCCCATGCAATATCTGGGACGACGAATCTCTTAAAAGTGTAAGTATATCCCAGATGGTACCTGAGATACACTAAATTAAGATGAGTCATTTATCTGACATTCCAGTTGAACTGGGCTTCCTGTATCTTATCTGGCGACCCTACCTGAGAGGTACCAAGGTGGCACGCTCTGGATCCTGGCCCCTTTCCCTGCCATGCCAGGATGTGGAGCTTTTATTACTAAACCTGGGATGGCCCGGGCAGACTGGGATGAGTCTGAGTTGCTCACTCGAGGCTGAACAGATGTTGGTCAAACTGAATTGAGAGAATTTTCCGACCCTTCTGAAACCTGTGGGGGCCTTCCGTTGGGGCTGGTGCTCTGTGCACTGTGAGGAACCGCAGACCACGCCAGGCCAGGGGTCCGCACCCCAGAGACCACTGTCTGCAGCTCCACGTCTTCACGAGGTCATCCGCTGCCTTGATCGTGCCAATGAATTCCAAGCTTTATTGGAATTTTCCTGTGGTTTGGATTTTCTTCTCGAGAAGAATATTTGCTACTGATTTAGTCCTGTTTTAAAATTCTGTCCGGTCGAGATGTTGTCCTGTTTTCGTCTCTGTGTGACTCTTCCTCAGTCATTTCCTTTCTTCTCAGTTCACTTGAGTCCACCTCCTGCAGTTTGCTTATCAGAGCGACATACACCACAGGCCTGGACTCGGTCCTGACATCTCCTTAGATTTAATCCCAATGCTGTTTCGCTGTCAAGCAGATGTGTATTAAAACGTGCATAAGAAAAGAAGCAAGCGGGGCTTATTTAGAAATTTCTTCAATTTGCACAAACTCCATTGGTAGGAGAGATTTTTTTTTTTTTTTCTATAAAAACCCACAACAAACGTATGTTAATAGCTTCTTAGATCAAGACAGATTCCTATTTGGCCATTTCTGCCATCATTCTGCCCCACTGGCAGAGACACAAAAACGGTGATTGAGTATTCAAAGATGCAGAGACATCTGTGGCACGTTGGAGCTTTTTTCCTTTCTTTCTTT
>NW_006782267.1:2076687-2081548 GCF_000442215.2 Lipotes vexillifer | reverse complement strand
TTGTTTGTTTGTTTTTGCGGTACACGGGCCTCTCACCGCCGTGGCCTCTCCCGTTGCGGAGCACAGGCTCCGGACGCGCAGGCTCAGCGGCCATGGCTCACGGGCCCAGCCGCTCCGCGACACGTGGGATCTTCCCGGACCGGGGCACGAACCCGTGCCCCCTGCATCGGCAGGCGGACTCTCAACCACTGCACCACCAGGCAAGCCCCTGGAGCTGTTTTCTTGATTGTAGGATCTCTTTGCTCCCAGGAATGAGTGACTTCAACAGCCTGTTAAATGGTTTTGTCCAAATTGAAAGAGTTTGTTTTTTTTTTTTTCCTGTCAGGTATTATAACGTTTATAAGGTGTTAGAAATGACTCCAATTTCGACTCAGGTCTTTGGGGCTTATGTGTTTTAAAACAGCTTATTTTCAGGCACAGAAAACAAACGTATGGACACCAAGGGGGGAAAGGGGTGTGTGTGATGAACTGGGAGATTGGGATCGACATATATACACTATTGATACTATGTATAAAATAGATAACTAAGGAGAACCTACTGTACAGCTCAGGGAATTCTACTCAATGCTCTGTGGTGACTTAAATGGGAAGGAAATCCAAAAAAAGAGGGGACATACGCATATGTATAGCTGACTCACTTTGCTGTACGGTAGAAACTAACAACATTGTAAAGCAATTGTACTCCAATAAAAATTAGTTTAAAGAAACAGCTTACTTTCAATGTGATAAAGGCATCTGAGAAACAAGCTTTCACTCACTAAGCTAAACACAGGGCCACTGGGCTTAAACCATCTAAAGAGAAAGGGAGAGTGAATATTGTTCATTACATGTACATACATGGGCATAAACAGGCACAGCACACACACACACACACACACCACAATTTAATTATATAAAAAATATTCTGAGCCATGTTTTCTGGACTATTCCTGATCTATTAATAGATAGACATACTTTACCTTTTGTGACACAGACGTCAACCTCAGGGCCATCTCATCTGGCACTTTAAAAAATAGGACTATTAGGGCAAGAACCTGGTGCGGGGGAGGGGGGGGGGTCCCGTATATCAGGCAGTTGAGTCCAGAAAGGAGACAGAGAACTGGCCAGACTGGTGTCAAGTTCAAAGCCAAGAAAACACGGAGTCAGCGGGAGGAGAAAGAGAAGAGGTGGCACAGGAGAGCAACCTGTGGTCCACAGTCAGACAGCGTTTGCTCTGGGTCTCGTTGGCAACTTTGGGCTGTGTGTGGGCAGCCAGGAGGAACCAGAGGCCGGCAGGCGAATCCCTTCCCAGTCCCTGCCAGTGGCAGAAGTGCTGGACCCAGTGACAGAGCTTGAGGATATCCTTATCATTCCCCCGATAAGAGGCATCAGATAGCGTTTTTAGACTCTTCATTATTTCAGCCCTGAAGCAAAAGGAGCATCTGAGGCCTATAGTGCAGATGTAATTTACAAGGATTGTGCTGGGCAACACCTGTCCAGCAGGTGGGAAACCTGAGTTCCCATCCTGGAGCAAACCACTTCCTCATCGACAGTTGAGTTTCAAATGAGTGACAATCAGCCTTCACTTGCTTCAGTGTCACCGGGTTACGTCCCCGAGCCACCTGATATTTTTTACTAGCTCTCTAGCTGTGTATGTATAGTACTGCCATTATTTATTACACTTGGACTTGGGGATAGGGAAGTGTACGTTTGCAATGGGGTGCGAGTTCATTCACTAGATTTAATGGCAGGGAACGAAGGCTTTGCTTAACTTTTTATTCATTATGGCACAAGAAAGAACTTTAGGAAACACCACTGAAAATGTCATCGCCAATATGAAAATTAAGAGTAGCATGTTTTATATAAAAAAACCCATCTTTTTCTATAATACACATTCCCTTATGAAGTGAAAAAAAAATTTCATAAAATACTGAAGCGAATTGCCACCTGCTGGTCAAAAATTGTTTTGCAGTTGAAAAACTTCAAATTTACTACTGCACTATGGTAGGAACACTTTACACTACACATAAAATTACCAAAGAAAACATTTCCTCAGCCTTTGGCACAATGTAAATACAGAGCGTAATCTTTTTCCAAATATGACTTACTTTACAAAGCACTGCATATAATTTGGTTAATACTGATTATGGGGCAAAAGGAAAAACCATGTTCTGTAATTTGAATACTCTCTTTTGACCCTCAAACACTTTATAGTTGGATTCCAGTTTGCAGTTTTGAAAAATACATAAAAATCATACATTATAAATATATATTATATATGGTCTATATAAAACTGAATGTGACCTAAAATGGGAAGGACAACTTCTTAATTATTCTTTCTTTGTCAGGCACGGCCTTCCTCTCTGAATTCTTTCTAAACAGATTCCAAAAATATATTCCATAATGTACCAAATTTAATATTTTCCTTAAAACATATTCAATATGAAAAAGCATTCAGTGACTATATTTTTTTGTATCTCACTACTATAGAAAAAATATGGCTTCTCATATTCTGTTTTATTTTGTTTTGTTAGTGTTTTCCTTAGGCATTGAAGGAAGGGCTGTCCCCAGTTAAAAAGCAATGGCCGAAGCACAGAAACCTGCTTGTGCGTATTCTAGAACACTCTATAGAATCTCATTACTTAGATTAAGTGATTTAAAAATGTGTTCCTTCTGTTTTCTGTGAATATAACATATAGGATTATCATACATAATCTGTTACAGAATATACAACAGTCAAAACTGAAGACACATGAATACAATTAAGCTGTACCAAAGCAAGAGTTTTATCTTATACAGAGCCAATGTGAATAGCTTTTAGATTGGATATTAGCATCCATTTCTGGTTTTGTTTTTTCTGAAGGCTGGCTATGCAATAGAATCTTATTATAAATGGCCAGGGTCCTAGTGCTCTATATCTTTAAGTGAACTGACTTTTCTCGTGTTTTTTTTTTTTTTTTTAAGTGTAAAAGAAGAAAAACAAGTAAGTGCCCAATTGTCCAACACCCACTTTTTCCCCTACTGAGTGGAAGAAGGCTGTTTGGGACGTGAGGGCTGAGCGTGGAGGACTCATCTCATACCAGCGTTTCCGGGAGGGCATCGGGGTTGTCGGTGGATAAGAGCTCCCAGATCTGCCACCGCTCCCTCTGCCAGTCGAGCCAGCTGGGCTCCCCCAAGGTCTTACTGTTCCTATCGCTGGCGGGACTGGGGTAGGCGCTGCTCGCTTTCTGCTGGGCGGCCTGATGCTCTCGCTCGGCTCTCTGGATTCCCTCTTCCAAAGCTGTTCCGGAGCCTCCTTCTGGCCTCTGAGGCCTCCACAGCGGCGGCTCCGCGGGCTGCCGGGCCGATGCTAGGGCCTGCTTCCCTGGACCAGGATACGGAGGAGGAGGCCTCTTGTCGCGCCTGGCACCCTCTGCAGGTCTCTGGTGCAGAGGCTTGGCTCTCCTCTGCAGCCAGGCCGCCTCCGGCTCGCGCTCCGCGAGGGCTTCGGTCCAGCACGGCTCCGGCCTTGGCCTTGGCGCGCGCCTCCCGCCCCCGCCGCCCTTGATGGGGGGCGTGCTGCAGACGCGGGCCACGGGGGCGTGCTCCCTGCGCTCGGCGATGGTGCTCGTGGTCTGAGTCCTGCCAATGACCTGCGCACTGCTGTCCAGTTCCATGGGGCTCCCCTGCCACCGGGGCCAATTTGGGGACAGGTTCCCTTGCGAAAGAGAACACGGCCCCGGTCGGAGGGAGCTGCTTTCAAAAATGTCTCCGTGGGAACCTGGGAGCCGGAGAGAAGGGCGAGAAATGGAATTGGTTTGTAGGACCCCTGTCGGGATGCCCGTTACCTCCTTCCTACGCTGCCAATTTCAAAGACTGAAGAAGCGCCGACACGCTTAGCTGTTGTCGCCTAAAGTAAAAGGCTTCCTGGTAAGAGGCACGTGCACTGCTGTTTGATCACTGGCACGATTCGTGAGGCAGCTCCAGAGACAGATGCCTGGACTCTGACAGGTTAGCTGTCAAATGCAGCCGGATAGTCCTTGGCCCTAATTTATGTTTTAGGAAAGCCCCCTTCTGCGTGGCTATGAAAACTGTTCTGAACCTAGAAGGTGAAAGGCGCATTCCCTTCCTGTTCAGTGCAACTTGCAATCCAGAGGAGATACAAGTAATGTTTCCATGTTTCTATTGTGTCAATTAAAGCTGTAGGAATAAATGAAACGAATCAAAAGTGCCTCATTTGGTGCCAGAAGATAATGAAGACAGCAGCCGCTGTGTATATTCCACCACCACCACTGTGGGAGAGACTGGCTCGTGGTTCACCAAATGGTCCCCTTTCCTTACTGGATGACATTTCCCAGCCTCCGTTGCAGTTAGGAGGGCCACATAACTGAGGTCTGGCTAACACATGTGCAGAGGTGTGATGTGAGCCATTTCTAGGCCTGGTCTAGTAAACAAACAAACACACAAACAAACAAAAACCCAAATGCACTCCTAGTCTTTCCTGCTTGCTCCCTTCCTTTAACTTCTAGCCCAGGATGGAAAAACCATGGAAGACTCCAAAGCCTCTGAGGACGGGGGAGCCACTGGCTACATGGAACTTGAGCCCCTGAATGACTCTGTGGAACAGAGCACTCCCACCCTTCATCGCCCTGCACAACCCACAGTGGACTGGGCGGTGAGGGAGAAATCAACCTGTGAGAGGTTAAGACACTGACACTTAGGGGGTGTTTCTTACAGCAGTTAGCCTTCCCTAACTGATACAACTTTCCTCAGGAAATTGAAAGGAGACTAAAACAGTGCATTTCACAAGCAAATGAGGAGTTCCTGGGGCCTATGTCCCCAGGCTGCCTTTTTCCTATGGATCTGCCCTGTCCTCTCATTTCTTTTTAGTAGGCAGGGAAAG
>NW_006782267.1:2070508-2076638 GCF_000442215.2 Lipotes vexillifer | reverse complement strand
GAAAGAGAGCAGATCATTTTGGGGAGAGAGGGGCATATGAGCATTTATATAGGGACAGGTCAGAGTTGAAACAGCGAAGGAAAACAGAGCAGAATATCGTGCAATACTTTATCCTTGGGGGGAAAGGCAGTAAAGCACTTCATGGGACACAATGAGATGTAGTTAGATAATGGATCAGTACTCAAGTACCCAAACTGGATTAGAGGCCATTAACTTAAAAATGTACCATGCTTTAAAAATGTAATATGGGAGGTGTCACAAAACAATGAGAAAGGGAACATATACACACATGTACACACACATATACATACATACACACACATTTGGGAGAAACAATAAAACAAAACTATTTACACACTTCATGCAATATACTAACATACATTCCAGATGGATTAAAGAATTAAGGGTTAAAATAATGGAATACAGTGAAAGGGAAAAGTGCATAGATGACTGACTCGCCAATGCTTAAGTAAAAGTAAAGATGAATTTTGTGAAATAATTCACAACAAGAGAGGGTGATAGACTTACTTATGTAAAACATTAAAAAAATCTCAGATATCCAAAAAGGGGAAAAAACTGCAAGGGAGAATAATATCAGTGGCAAACAAAGTGGACAAAGGGTTAACGCCTTTATGATAGGAAGAGTTTGTAAGAATCAATTTTAAAAACACTAGCATACACAAATAGCCAATGACATAACTGATAATCAGTGGGGGAAATTCAGCTGATCAATAGAAAAATGAAAAAATACTGGTGAGAAAGAAAGGCAAATGAAAATAATACAATTTTGTTCTTTAAGGAAGCCAAAATGCAAACCCAGTGATTTGCAATACCAATGAGGTTCAAGTGACACGGACAGTACAGTGAAACGGCACTGCCACCTACAGCTGACGGAGCACAAGACAACGCATCTTCCGTGGAATGTGAAGTGACTGTACCTCTGAATTCTTGAAAAGGTTCATCATTTTTGACCCACTTTCCTATTCTGTTTTTTTTGTTTCTTTTGTTTTTGTTTTTGCTGCACCACGCGGCTTGCAGGATCTTAGTTTCGCAACCAGGGATTGAACCCAGGCCCTCAGAAGTGGAAGCTTGGAGTCCTAGCCACTGGACCACCAGGGAAGTCCCCCACTTTACTATTCTGGATTTGTAACTGGCTGTCTGAAATTCTGTGAATTTGTTAATAACTTAAAATACCAAAAAAAAAAAAAAGTTACATAAAAGAGGTCCCTGACATCATAACTTATTACAACGTCAATAAAAAATGGAAACAGCTCATTGTCCCAGCATTGGGCTCTAAACTACGAATATGCATCTGGAATACTACATGGCTCTTAACAATAATAATGGAAAATAGCTGGAGAATGGACGGTAAACAAATCATATAAAGGTACACAGAGAGAATGATTGTAACTATGTTTAAAAACTCTTGCAAATGAAATAAAGTCAAAGACTGATGTACTTTGGTGGAAAGGAGAAGTATAGCTTTATCCCCTTTTTCTCTGTTTCCAGCATTTTCCAAACAATATTTGCTAAGCATGTAATACGATGACAGTAAGGTGAAAATGAAAGGAAATTAACTTAAAAAGTAAATGAAATACCAGTTTTAAAAAATTATCCTTTACCTGTCATTCCTGGGTCTTTGGATCCACTTTTTAATGTTGAATGCCAAGTTCCCCAGATATTGAAAGCCTCCTCTGCCATATCTAGGAAGAAGTGTATAAAAAAGGTATGTAACTCACCATCAAACTGAAGAGCAAAAAAATCAATAAACAAATATGTTTATAACGTCTCTTTTGCTCAAAGTACTATATTCGAGATTGTGATGGATACAAGACAGAATACGATGCAGACCTGCCTTTTAAGATGCTTATTCCATTTGAGATTTACAAAAAGCCTCTTTCTCTATGATGGCTGTGGTAGACAGAATAAGGACTCCCACAAAGATGTCCGTGTCATGATCCCCAGAACCTGTAAAGATGTTATATTCAAAAGGGACTCTGCAGGTGTGCTTAAATTATGGATTTTAAGGTGAGGAGATGATCCTGGATTATCCATGCGAGCCCGATGTAATCACAAGGGTCTTTATAAGAGGGAGGCAAGACAGAAGATGCTACGTTGCTGGCTTTAAAGATGGAGGAAGGGGCCAGGAACCAAAGAATGCAGGCAGCCTCTGGAAGCTGGAAAAGGCAAGGAAACAGATTGTTCCCTAGAGTCTCCGGAAGGAACACAGGCCTGTGGACCCATTTTAGATTTCTGATGTCCGGAACTGTACGATAATAAATTTGTGTGTTGTTTTAAACCACTAAGTTTGTGGTCTTTTGTTACGGCAGCAATAGGAAACGAGTAGAACTGTGATGGCTGGAAACAGCTCTGACCGCATTAACATAGAGACAGAGGAATAGTTATAGTTTCTTTATCTGGCGGCAACAGAGTCAGTCCTGCATGTATTTATTCATACATCCCCTTAGTCTGTCTGTAAATATTTACAGCCTAAGGCACTATCTTAGGTGTTTTCACCATCTCATTTAATCCTCACTACAATTCTGCCGCGTGATAATAATGGCTATTTCTAGAAGCAAACGTCTACTGGATGCTTCCCTGTGTTCCGCAGTTCATACGCATTCTCTCATTTAATCCTGAAGAGATGACCCCGAGTCCATTTTACAGATGAGGCAAGTACTTTCGCATTTTAAAAATAAATTTTATGCCTGATGGGAACATGGGTTACTGTTCTCATTGTAAATTAAAAAAAAACATTTTTGACACGAATATTTGTAAAATTAAAAAGAACTGCTGTGATTGAAAACCCCAAAAAAAAAAAAAAAAAGGCCCTTTCAGAGTGGCTCTTCAGATTAAACTATAAATTTGAGATAAAACAGTAAGAATTTGTACCGTGTCTTCCAATTATTACTTTAAAAGTGTCCTGTTGAGTCCTGACCCTGAGGAATTACTCTGTGGAGGGAGAGAACAGAACCAAACATTCGGTCGTCAAATGAATTTGAGAAAAGCTGCAACCCATACCCTCCCTCCCATTGTGGAAATTCATGGTGCCCACTAGCACTTTGAAGAGTTTGAGAACTTGTACAGTAGAGAGACCGTTAGCTTGGTTAACCCAATATTTCCCAAATGTACTTGACCATGGAAACCTTATTCTGCCTAAAAACGTCACCTGCCATGGAGACCTCTTTGGAACATGCCAGCTTGTTATATAGTAAGTTCAGCTTGTTCCCTTTATAAATAAAGTTAACAGCAATGGTTCGGTGACATCTTAGCCTAACAAATACGCACCCAAACCCACAGGCCAGGACACGTAAAGTTCCTCGGATGCTGGAGCAGAAAAGTCAGCTGGGAATGTCAGGGGCTGTCAGAGTTTGAGACTGCTTCCCAGCTAGCTGGGTCTGCAGGGACTCAGAGTCGGTGTTTGGCAGGTCCTCAGTAAATGCTCATTGAATTAGAGAAACGTGAAATGGTGAAGGGATGGAGAGAAGGTCCAAAGCACCCACATCAGGCCACATGCAATCGAAGTCACTGGTGGAGTTACCTTTCCCAAGCCTTGGTCCAGGAGAACTCTCCCTCGACTTCGAAGACGGCAAGTGGCCCACCCGCACATACTGCTCTGGCCCTTTGTAAAGCTTCTCTGAGCCCCCCGGGGCCACGTCCTCTTGCATAGCCAGCAGGGAGCGCTCGGACAGCACTGGGGAGTTGTTGTCATAAGGGGAGAGGTCTCCGCTGGAGGCCTTGTTGGAATCTGTGGACGAATGCCTTCCTCCCACGGAAAAGGAAACTTCCGACCTCAGCATGTCAGGGCTTCTGGCACAAGGAGACAATTACAGGTGCGTGAGTGTGTTAACAATGAGTGACCAGATTCAAACAATCCGACGGTTTCACACAGGACAGGAGGAGAATGCATGGACACGGGCTGAAACAAAAAAGAGCTTCTGAGCAAGGTTCCAGGACTCCTGTGTCAATAAGGTGAAAGCGTTTCTACGAAGTGGCCAGCAGATGGCAGTAAAACACAACAGATGTTACAGGAAACAGCGAGGCGAAGTGGGGCGGGGGAGGGTGAAACACATGGATCCCGGCCTCCTCCAAGGTGCATCACCGAAATGCCTGTTGGATGAATCCCTGTTTCCATTTAAAAATTAAAGTCTGATGCCCACTATCTGTTAAGTAGGGAAAAACTGTAGATAACTCTTTTACTTTCCTCAATATCCTGAATTAAAAATAATTCAGATAAAACTACGATTGAAACTTTACGTGTAGTTCATTATGGCTTTACGGACACCTTTTCTCCCCGCACCCAAACACTTAGTGTAAGTGAATCCATCCTTCCTGAGGACGGGGACAACAACGATGCTGATGTGGTGATGATGATGATGATGACGACGACGACGATGCTGCTGCTGGTGGGAATAACTGTTTCATGGTTAAAACGGTGGCTAAAAGGATAAATGTATGACCATCACTAGAGTCCATTGTATTGAAATACACCTAAAAAGATTCTACAAGGCACTAGTGCTTTTACAAATTGATATAAAACGTACTAATTAGCATATCCATTAAGGTTTATATGTGCATGAGTTGTCACAGCAACAGAAATAACCGTGAAAACAGTGAGCGGAACAGGAAGATAAGAACATCAGGAACATGACAAGAGTGTTGAAAGTCTTACCTGGGAACATCTGTATTTTCTACCTTCCTCAAAACAGTGGCCCTGACATCTTAAAGGGAAATGATCACAGATTGATGACAAGTTCCCAACCCTGCTTCTGTTCCCCCCGCGCTCCCCCACTTCACTTCTCTTTACTTGGCTTTGCTTTCTTTTGGTTTAGTTTTTCAAAACAAATCCTTTGTGATCTTAAAGAGGGTAAACCCATGCCTGAGCAAGGCTTTCCTCACCAAAGGGTTCTGTGCATGCAACACGGAGGAAGGAGGCTCTCAGGGGGTCTAGCTTCACGGTGGTCTCCAGCAGGGGTTAGTGCCAGGGGAAAGCGTTCTCAGCAGCTGTGACATGCTTTCCCTGTCACCGAGGCAGCCAGAGGCCCAGGCACTTTTTTGCTGAGGGAATTTCTTACCCACATGGAATAAACAGTCCTTTCCTTGCCTCCTGTTTAAACCGATGACCGATAACCTTATGGGAAAGAGCCAGAGGACAACCACGAAACTTTAGGCCTCCAGTGAATGAAGGAAAAATAAAAGGAACTTACTACTTCTGCTGGAAAGTGGGGGGAAAAAAACGATTTAACCTCCACCATTTAATGAAGTTAGGGGGAACCCTCCCTAATTCTAGTGGAGGGGACACAAAACAAAACAAATGGACACTTGTCTGTCGTCAATGGGGTTCGACTCTCGTTGAGGATGCTTTACTATGAAAATGAGAAAATACGAACGTGTTGAACTGGCAGCAACACAGAGCTCAGCTCAGAATCAGGGTCCTACGTTCTGACCAGGGCTGGATATCAAATTGCTGGGCTAATTTCAGTTGTTTTCCCTGTTTAGTTGGCATTTTTCCATTCATTAATGAAAATGTCTTATGTCTACCCGGCAAGAATAAGTCATAGTGTTATGTCGATAAGAGTGGGCACATAAAGCCTTATTTTATGGGCTGCTTTAAAGAGAGTCAAGTCAATTCACTTGCCAAAACAAAATAACTATCAGGGCTTCGAATGCTTTTTGGCCCCTTTACAATAGGAGGAAAGTTTTGGAAAGGTCATATTGAAGCTCGTGGAGACCACGATAGTTCGGTCTCATAGCTTGCTCTTCTGTCTTACAAAACATAGAAGAGCATATATTGAGCAAAGTATTATAAGTTGCAGATTCAGCCGACAGTTGTGTGCATAAAGAAAAACACCTCATGAAAGAAATTTCTTGAACATCTCAGTACTAGGGACATTTGGGTTTCTCCCAGGCAAGCAGGTTATTTTTACCTACTTGGAGGTAAAAATTATTTCTCCACACAGAACCACGGGTCATGAAATAAAGAATGTATCTCTCCTTGCAACGACCGCTAAAAGGTTCTGAGGAATTGGGGCTCCACTCGAGTTGGCGTATTGGAGCTTGTGTGATATTGGAGCTTGTGTGAAGCCTCTGTGTGTTTCACACCCCAACTTCATCTTACCTTATCACTCTT
>NW_006782267.1:2061175-2069748 GCF_000442215.2 Lipotes vexillifer | reverse complement strand
ACTCTTTCCACTGCTTTCCTTTCCCTGGCCTTTCAAGTTACTTACTCTGATTTTGTTCCATTTTACGTATTTTTGCGAGCTGCTTCAATACATTGTTTTTGGACTGGTGTACAGACAGGGAAATCAAGTCCATGTCGCTCGGGGTATTAAAAAGGCAGCATGCTTCATGAGAGCATTCAGTTTGGTTAAAACGAAACAGAACAATAACAGCAGTAACAAAAATAACTGAAGCTGTCACATTGTTTTTTCCTCCATGATCATGGCTGTGATGGGATCTGATCCAGCAGAGGTGAGGTGGGGGGGAGGTGGAAGGCCACTGTCCTCTTCCTCTGTCCTTGGGGCTGACTCTGCAAAACCTCACTCGGTGGTTCTGATGCGGCCGCATCGCTATCACCTGGGAAATGCATCACTTGTTGGAAATGCAAATTCTCAAGCTCCATTCTGGACCTCCTGACAAGACTGGCCACCATATGCAGGGCCCAGGGCAAAATGAACATGCGGGGCCCTAAGATTTAAAAAAATGACTAGAATTTCAAGTTGGTGACAGCAGATCACTAAGCCAAATGGGTGCCCCTTCTGAGTACAGGGTTCAGCCCATGAAGCTGGCTTGGCCGATTGAAAGGGAACCTCTGGGGGCAGGGCTGTAAGAGCCCTCCAGGCGATTTTGATGCTTGGGGAAGTTTGAGAACCCCAGATACCAAACCTACCTGCCTTCCCTCAACCCACAGATGTGACCGTGGGCTATGGATCTAGTAAGAGTCAAATCAGGAGGGAAACCACAGAGAGTGGCCAAAACCTCAGCCCTGGCCGGCAGCGGGGGTCAGTGTGGTGGTCCCGACCTTGAGGTGGCTGGCGCCACAGCTGGGCAGAGGAGACTGAGTGTGCCCAATCCCGCCGGCTCCGGTCTGCAGGATCCGGATAACTGGACGTCGTTTGGTGACGGATCGGAACGCGTTAAGGGGAGGGGGGGGAGGGGGGGCAGGAGGGGCCAACCTGCCTTTCTCTGCTCTTCTGTGTCACTCTCCTAAGTCAAGCCACCAAAGTCACCACAGCTGCGGCCCCAATCAGGGGAGAAACTGCAGGAGGTGGCTAGAGCTAATCCCTGGAGGTAGAGGTGAATGAAGCAGACACAGACCACGCACCTCCTCAGGGTGGCTGGGGTCACAGCCAGGGAAACGGGCAGGTGGGGGCACCCCATGAGAGGTGATACCTCTTTTCCCAGCCAGCGTACTTGCCCGTGTGGCAGCGGATACTGACTGAGTGCCCACGGCAAACAGCTTGTGGTATACACACTCATGTGAAGCAACCCCTCGGCCTGAGAGAAGCACAAAAGTTGCTATTTATATAGAGTCCGTTATGTGGCAGAAATTGTACTAAGCTACTGTTAACAACTCTCCTTGCTTCTGATCGCAAGTCTAGGGACGAGCCAAGGAAATGAGGAGATGTCAAAATTACATGTCTTCCTAGCAGTACCGGCATTAGGGGTCGAGACTCCTAAAACTTATTTCATAAATACTATTCAAAATGATTAAAAATCAAGAGTAAAATGCTTGCTTTATGCTTAGAGCTGGTGGCCCTTTTATATGTTTAAAGTATTTCCTATTTATCATTTTATTTTCTCGGCAGAGGTCAATAAGATGGTGGCCAAATGTGCCTAAGAACCCATGCCCAAGAACTGTCTTTCCACACGACAGCCCACCAATTAATAAACAAAATAAACAAAATAAAACTCCTCAGAACTCTCACTATAACACTGGCAGTTCAGAGTTTTAAAACATTTTAGTGTCATTCCATCGCTTTATCATTAAATCGATTGGAAACAAATCCAGGACCCTCCCTCTGGAAAATGAGACAAGCAGCCACCGACGTCTTCTCTAAGATTTGCCTCTAAAATGGTTCTACTCTAGCAAGACAATTTGAAATTCAACACTCCAAGTAAAGGCAATAAAATATTCATGCATTTATCTAAACTATTTATTCTAACCAGTGATTCACTAGATGAGAAATCGTTTAGAAGCACAAAATGTTCCCTCTTTCTATGTCTTGGAATTTCATGGATTTGAGTGGATACACTGCCAGTTGACATGGGGTTGCTTCCATGAATGGAGAGCTTTCCCATGAGACCTGAAAGCCCCGGGACCATCCACAGCATGCATGGCCAGTCTCAGCCAACCAAACAAGCATGAGATGGGCGCGGAGAGCGAATCACTTTCTCACCCTTAGCTGGTCCCTCCAGGTCAGGGCGTAAACGCGCTGGCAGGGTACTGTGGGCAGAGGCCTGTACTGCAGCCGGAGGCACAGAACTTGTTCTGTGGATAAACGGAAAACTCCGGTTCAATCACCGGAAGTGGCCAGCCCAGCCCCTCACTGAGCAACCCCAGTGAGAAACACCTTTGGGGATTTCGAACTTGCATCGGCTTCATGCTTGGCTTAGCCATGAACGGGTACACCTCAGTCTGTTGGAACTCAAAGCACATAACCATCTCGGACACGATTAACGGTACCAGGAAAGGAGTCCACTGCCACAGTAGCTCTGGACTTATGGGCGATTTTCACAGTCATCATGCTCAGTTCTGCAAAGCATCCCTTATGCAGAGTCCTAGGGACAAATGCACCCTGCTCCAAAGAGACGCTGACCTGGATCCAAACTCCCACCAGGAGATAAAGCCAGCACCCTGGACGTTAGAAGTCGCCCAGGTCTTTTAAAACTTTTTGATATTTTGCTCATCAGAGATTTTTGGTGTTCACTTTGATTTTTTTTTAAATACTACACTTCAATATTGTTCACTTTGATGACCGTTTTAACACACCCTTAAAATCTGCACCTCACTCCCCTCACCCTAGCCCCTGCCCTGCCACGATACTGTACTTCTGTTCTGTTGCAAATGCCTGCGTTTTAACATACTTTGTCCTCTTTGACTCCATTCTCATCCCCTATTACCTTACAACCCTAAATCAAGGGGGAGGGTCTATTTTAAGTATCTTTGAAGAAAAGAGCACATAATTCTAATAAATATACCAGACAAGCAATTAAAAAACTGGAAGTCTTTCATTGTTAGTGATATAAATCTCTTCTAATCTCCTCTTGGCATTCCATTTTAGTTGAAGCCAAAAATGTAAGCACAAGGAAAAAATACCGAATCCTACTCTCGCTCCCCCAGTTCTGTTGTCGCACATAAAGAAGGGGAAAGACTCGAATCAAAACATTAAATTCCCAAATATCACTAAATGTTTCATCTTTCAAAACAGAAATTTTGATGAATATGTTCTCGTTCTTGGTTTGACACTCTTTTGAAAACTTACTTGTCCACTCCAGATAAAATCTTGTGCAGCTCCCACGTGCGGCACAGGAATCTAAAACCTTATTTAGGTATGTGAACTGATGGCAAAGGACAGACGCTTCAGGAAAAAAATCAAAGGGTTGGAAGAGAAAAATGAGGCAGCTCGGGCGTATCACTGCACTTATGACATTCATTTTAGAAGCTACTGTTGCTTCCCACTCTGTGGTCTTCCTGCAAATCCTTTCCATTCTTACCTTTCATAGCCCTCGTAGCTGAGTTTTCACTAAATAAGGTCTTCGGAACAAGAATTCTGTCCATTCCCATTGCGCCACAGCTTATCCAGGTTCTCGACCTCATGACCTGCAAACGCCATCGCTTCCAGTCCCTTCAGAAATCTACCTGGCCTGGTGCGAGCAGGTCATGTTCCCAACTTCAGTGCCTTTCACCCTCACCCCTCTGTCTGTTCCAGAACTACGCCATCATCCTGATGCCAATTAGATCAGGTGAGCTTTGCCTTTCAAGACAGTGCCACAACTTAACGTGGATGGGTTCCCTCGCGCCATATCGCCTTCATAGGTTGCTATCTCATGGACAGCAAGGTAGAATCTAGTGACACCCAAGTTTTCGGTAAGTAGTTGTAAATGAACAGAATGGTGAAATTCTAAGTAATGTGATAATAACCACTAACAAGTACTAAGCATTTATCTAAAAACCAGATTCTATTCTAATAGGAGAACAACTCCATAAAGTTAGTGTGACTTCTTATCTCTAGTTTACAGATGAGGAAACTGAGACAGAGAGAGATGAATTTATTTACCCAAGACCGCACAGCTAATCGCAGTGGAACTGGAATTTGGACTCAGGCAATCTGGCTCTGAATCCAAAGCTCATAACCAGCACGTTATATCATAGAAGGGTGTGCTATTGATGGATAATTGACATGTCAGTGTGGCCGGCACTGTCTGGCATTTGGGGTACTATAATTTGTCACCACTGTATTCTGTCATTACCATGATCTATCATCACTGTAATTCTTTGCTGCTGCTTCTTGATTTAAGCGCCACTGCTAAGCTTGCTATTTAAGGGCTTCTGCCCTCTGTGCTGGCCAGCCTCTTTATCGTGTCCCCAGCCAGCTGACATATTTACTTTTATGACCAGGCCCTGATTCAAGCTCCCCAAACATCCAGGCCTACTGACAACCGCTCCAGCCTACAAAGTTCCCTGCAAATCCGTGCTCTTCTCAGAAGATATTGAAACTCCACGTGGATCTATGGTCTGGAGCGCTGGTTCCCTTCTTTGTCAACACAAAGACCCCTTTGGCATGTAACAAATCACCTACCTCAAACTCCCCGGATGACAGTAAATACGTAGTATCTAATGGGGCAGCTCTCAGCTGGCAGTTCTTAGCCTGGCTGCTTGTGAGAAACACAGGGCAGCTTTTAAAAATCCCAGTGTCCAGACTGCACCCCGGAATAAATGAATCCAAATCTCTAGGGGGGGGGGGTACCCAGGCGGAGCTGTTCTTCAAGCTCCCCAAGTGATTCGAACGGGAGGCAAGGCTGAGAACCCGGGGCTCAGCACGTATCATCTTCACGCTTGTAGGCCTCCTTCGACAAGTCTGCAAGTCCTTAAAGATGTAAGCATTTATACAGAGAATGGATAAACAACAAAGTCCTCCTGTAGAGCACAGGGAACTATATTCAGTATCCTGTGATAAACCATAATGGAAAAGAATATCGAAAATGAATGTACATCTATATATGTATAAATGAGTCACTGCTGTGCAGCAGAAATTAACAAAACATTGTAAATCAATTATACTTCAATAAAATAAATACTGAGAAAAGAAAAGAATATGCCTTGAGATTTTAAGCTTTTGCTACTCAAAGTTGGGATCATGGCCCAGCAGCATCACAGCATCATCCGGGGGCTTGTTAGAAATGCAGTTTCTCAGACTCCCTCCCCTAGACCTACTGATTCAGAAAGAACATTTTAACAAGATCTCCGGGTCATCTGGATGCATAGTGGAGTTTGAGAAGCACGCCTTTAAAGCACGAAGAGACTACCTACAGCGCGAGGGTTAGGACTTTTCAAGCCTCAAGAGGCCATTAAAAATAAATATTTATTTACTAATGTATGTATTTTCACTTCATGATAGCGTCATCAACCTTCTGGGCTGCTACCTGACCTGTACGTAGAGGAAAAAACCAAACACTCCCTTTTCCTCACTGCCAAGGTCTCCTCCAAATGTATTCTGTTCGATACTGCTAGTCTCTGACATCTCCAGTGCTCCTGTGAGCTTACCTTCCTCTTCTTGAAGCCCTGACACTCACCTAAGATCTTGGTGTAGGGTCAGCTTGCCTAGGCCTTACAATTCTTATTCCTATAGGGACAGGGAACAGAAGAGGCTGCACCATTGTACAGTTTGGGATGGGCCTAATCTGTACGCTTCCTCCTTTTCCTAAGAGTAGAGGAAGAAAGGCTCACTTCTTGGCATTTACATGCAAAGAGCGTATTGAAAACCACATAAGAATAACTTCTAACATCTATTCTTCAAAGTATAGTATTCATATATTTTAAAATGTCATATAAAAGCAGAAATTCGGTAAGGCAAAAATCAGTGGCGTTTTTAGGTGTGTGTTTTCCACCTTTCCCACAGAGAAGTGTTTTAGAGGCAGCTTACTGGGGGATTCACAAAGAGAAAGGCTGCCAAGTCTGTTTTCTTGCACAGGGGAGGGAAATAAGTGAGTTCCTTTAAAGTCCGGTGACACAAGATCTCCTATGAAGAAAAGCCCTTTGTTTGTTCAAATTAGAATCTCCACCTTGATGATAGGAATCTAGGAACATTTTAAGTGAGCCCAGTTCTCTGATATGAAATGCAAGACCATGAAATACCAGCCCATGTATACAATCTGAATACATTTTTCTGCCCTCGTGGCTCTTAGGGTTTGAATCCTGGCAGAATGTCTTACTTGAAGCAGAACTTAGCTTGATAATGATTGGCACAGAAATGGATTTTTAAAACTGCTCTTGAAAGGACAATCCACTTAAAAATTCTTCCCTGTTCTACAGGACATGGGGCAAAACAATGTGCAATTCCTTTCCACCAAATTTCTCTAAAGAATGTAATTTTTACATACCTGAAACAGTTTTAAATGAAAATTAGCACATCAGGTTCCACATCAATACAAAAGAACAATTTAACACGTGCTCACGTTTCTGAGATACCATTGAATAAGACATACCATTACAGTGTCTTATGTACGACTAAGAGGGGAAAAAATTCTATGAATTAATTTAAGACATGTCATTGATTACAAGATTAACCTCAATTTCGGAGGTGATAAAACATGGGGGAAAATGTGTCTTAGAATTGTTGCAATTCAGTAGATTAACAAGCACAGCATAAGATGATACTTTCACGAAGGAAACAACATTTCCTGTCACAAATTTAAGGTTTGGTGTCATGGTGGCCAACACCACTCTTGGTTCATGACGCAGTATTATCCCCGTAACTAGCTTTGTTAAAGTTCACCCCCGTACACTCTGCCTCTATAGCAAATGGTTAAGATAAATCATAAAATCTGACTAACGGGAAAATTCAGTGCTTCTCCTTTGGGGGAAAAATGGTGGCTAACCGTAGCCTACAGCAAGGCTTGTATTTTCCTCATTGCAAACATGGGTGCTTGTGTACACCGGCGTGCATTTTTCTCAAAAGGATGCTAGCTATAAAGAGCGGGAGAGTTAAGGGGGTGAGCATCTCTAATTTCATGGGTACCTAGGCCTTGGCTGAGGCCTGTCTTGTCGTTTGCTAATGCACCTGTCCCGTTGGTAAGTTACACACGTAAGATGCATCCAGGCGCAGCCTTAGGGGCCCCTAAGCACACTTTTTAGGATTCTAGAAGTGGAATCACTGATGCACATTGCTGTCAGTTCCTGAGCTTCCTGCCAGTGTGATTTAGTAGGGTTTTTTTTTTTTTTTTCCAGTAAACACAGTTCAAAAGGACCCCAAGGGGCTAGAAAAAGAAAAATGAAACAGAAAAATCCCATAACGCAGTTTCTAATTTGATAAGTGGATTGGTAAGACAAGCATTTTCTGTTTAGGTGGATTGATCAGATTTGCCAGGAAGTCACCAAAGTTCCACTCAAGTCACCCTGCGTGGAGTTATGTAAACTTTTCTAATTCTTTGGAAATGAAAATAGAAATCCCCAAGGCGGCTTTAGAAGATGGAAAAACTGGCGTACTCACGAAGATTGGGAGGCCTTTCTTCTGAGTAAATAGTCCACAACATCGGGATCGGTCTCTAACAGGCTCATCAGCACTTCATTCTGGAGATCCGGGGGAACCTGCAGGGGCCAAATGCTGAGGCATAAATAAAGCCACTCCAGAAAGAGGCGAACTACAGTCACTGGCAACTTGACAACAGCATATAGAAGGGTGCCTTAAAGTTGTAAGAAAACAGAGTGATCTGTTGGTTAAAACCAAAGCTACACCAACCCATACAGCCAGTTTCATTCTTAGGACAAAGTGGATGATTACCAAATAGTCATATTCAATAGTCAATTCAATTCAAGTGGGGTGAATTGTCACGCCACTTGCGACTGGAGACACAGCCTAACCATTTGGGTACCTCTGTTGCTCAGACTCGATTTTCTTGGCTTTGAATAAGCAAAATATCGTGGTTAAGAGGAACGGTGTTTGTAATTTATTGTCCAAATGGGGACACTTTCTAGAGTTCATATTTAGAACTATGCCAAGACAACAGGCATAAGTTGGGACTGTCTTGGGCAGTTCTGGAACATAGGATCAGTTTATTGAGGACAGACCCTGGAGCCGGAGACTGCTTGTATTTGAGTCCCAGCTCCACTTGCTGGGTGTGGGAATTCTGGCAAGGTATATGACCTTGCCAGGTCTCAGTGCCCTCATCTGTAAACCAGAGATAATAAGAGTACTCACCACAAAGGGCTGATGTGGTGAGTAAAGGACTTACTACATGTTGAGAACTCAGAAAAGCACCTGGCAAATAGAAAACACTCAAAAAAAAAAAAAATGTTGACTAGTACATTTGCACGTGCCACTTTGTCATTCAGTGCCTGCCTTCACTCCTTTCTTGCCTCCTGGTCTATCAACAGTTAAAAGTTTCTTGCTGGGCTTCCCTGGTGGCGCAGTGGTTGAGAGTCCGCCTGCCGATGCAGGGGACGCGGGTTCGTGCCCCGGTCCGGGAAGATCCCACATGCCGCGGAGCGGCTGGGCCCGTGAGCCATGGCCGCTGAGCCTGTGCGTCCGGAGCC
>NW_006782267.1:2052291-2060433 GCF_000442215.2 Lipotes vexillifer | reverse complement strand
CACACACACACACACACACACACACACACACACACACACACACACACACACACACAAGTTTCTTGCTTCATAATTTGCTGAGGCATTCCCTAGAGTGTTATAGATGAGCTTCATGTGTTTCTCTAAGCCGAGTCCTCAGGGCATTAGAAGATGACCTTACAATCCTAAATCACTCTTGCAGAAGTTTTTTCTGGGAGGAAAGATTGAACTCGGCTCCAGTGGTTTTCTACTCTGTAGATGCCGGTAGCTCAACCAAAGGAAGTTCAAACTGTTGAGGGAAAATGCACGTTCAGTCTGATTCTCTCACATGTGGGCTCGGAGACAAGACCCTTAAATACTGTGGGGACACGTCTTCTGAGAACGAGTGTTGGTGGAAGAATTGTCTTCTGCCTCTTGCAGAACTCAATTCTTCTTGAGCTCTAAGAAGCTGCAAACAATTTTATTAACAAAAGCGGGGATGAAAAAGCAACAAAATGCTTTCCTCCTTTCATAAATCTATTCTTCCTACTTCATTCTGAATCGTCATTAATGACATTGCCAAACCCTAGTCACACAAGCTCAAAATCTGGGTTGGATTCAAGCTTCTCTGTGTCCTTTTCCCTCCCTGTTCAGAGCTGGGAGATCTACTTGATTTCATCTCCGTGATGCCTGTTATTTCTTCCCTCTCTTTCCCATTCCAACTGCAATGATCCAGGTTTGAGTGTTCATTACCCATTTGGAGTGGTCATCTGTTGGCCATCACCAGCCTTCATTTCCCTATTCTTACAACAGTCATACCTCAAGTTCCCTCTGGAGAACTAACTGCTCTCCAACCTCCAGCTGGAGGGTGAGGCGTAACCTAGCCTAAGTCAATGATCATTCCACTCCCAGACTACCGTGGTTGCCTGAGCGGTGAGCATGTGACTTCATTAGAAGCAATGAAAAGCTGTGAGAATTTCCCAGAGACTTCAGAGGGACAGCAGGATACAGGGCCTGAGGCTTGTGCCGACGACTGAAGAAACCATTCCAAGAAATGGAGAGAAAGTAAAGGGCTCTCTTGACATCACTTGAGTCCTAGGTAAAGCTATGCCTGAAGCCACACCTGCTCTGGATTGCTCAGCTGTGTGAGCCCCCAAATTCCTTAAGCTGGTTTGAGCTTTTAGTTGAAAAGAAAGATATATCCTTGATGCGGCTTTGATACAACAGCTTGCTAACTTGTGTACTATTTCCTTCAACTTGTACATCACATTTCTCCTCTATGTGGTTGTCAGAATGCTCTGATCAAGACACTTGATCAAAACCCCTTTTGATCAAAGCCACTTACTTGCTTGCCTCCCTCGATCTGTATTTCTCATCTTCTCCCCAGCAGTCATCCTCACACACCCGCGACCTCAGTACCACTGTGCTTCTCACTCTGACCTTTCCCCACCTCATTCCTTTAAGTCGTTACGTAAATATTTGGTGAGTGCTTACTGAGCGCCAGGCACTGGATGCTGGGATTCAGCGGCAAACCAAGCAGACAAGAATCCATGTCTCCTTGAAGCTGACAGTGAATATGGGAAGACTGGCATGAAACAAATAAACAGAAAACATAGCATGGATCCCATGGAGAAAGATAAAGCAAAGAAGGGCAGTGAAGAATCCTGGGCCGGGGGTGCAATTTAAATAGAATTGTCAGAGAAACTGACAATTTAGCAGAGGAAGGAATTGGAGAAACTCATTCCAAGCAGAAGGAAGAAAGAATTAGCAAAAGATGTTGAATCAGGAGCAGTTTGGAGGCCAGTGAGGTGGGAACAGAGTGAGAGGAAGAAGAGAAGCGGTAGGAAGTATAGGTCAGGTAACCAAGGCCAGATGTGGTGGAGTCTTTACTGCATGATAATGACCTCTGCTGTCAGGCTAAGTGGGTGGGGAGCCACTGGAAGTTTTGAGCAGAGGACTAACATGACTTGTCATCACTCTGGCTGCTGAGTTGCTAGGAGATCGTAGGGAAGCAAGGGGTGAAGCCAGGAGTGCAGATGGGGGCTGTCGATACATCCAGCAGAGAGACGATGGGGGGGCCGAACCAGCATGGTGAGCGGATGAGAAACATCCGGATCCTGGAGACAGTAGACGATAGCATTAGCTAATTGACTGGATGGAGAGAGAGAGAAGGAAGAGGGAGAGGGAGTGGGAGAGGAAGAAGAGAGGATGACTTCAACGTTTGGGGCCCAGGCACCGGGAAGGATGGGGTTGCTGGTAACTGATGTAGAGAAGCTGCGGGGCGAGGAGGCTCAAGGCTGGGGGTCAAGATTAGGGCTGTGGCTTTGGTATAAGACTGAGAGGCCTGTGAGACATCCAAATGTTGGAAAGATCTAGTAGGTGATCGGGAATAAGGATCTGGGGTTAAAGGGGAGTCCTGGGCTGAACATAGAGATTTGGGGGACACATATAGATGGTATTTAAAGCTCTGGGACCAAATGCAGTGGCCTGGGAATGAGAATGGAAGGAGAAGAGAAGGGGCAGGACTTCTAGGTCCAGGCTGAGAGATTGTTCTCTTACTATATTGAATACATTAAATAAATAAAAAGACTGATAATTCTGACAAACAACATGACCCAACAGATATACTTGACTACATCAGTTTTTCCAAAAGTAATATTCAAAGGGTGCAAGTGAGAAGATATAGGCCAAAAATATATATATATTGAATTTTTTAAAAAGAATCTTCCATGAGCAAATTAGGAAGACTATTTCTATTTTTGTCCAGTTGGTTTCAAATTTCCTATGCTTAGACATGTAATAAAAAGTTTTGCTCCAAGCACCAATCCATTCCCACTAAGAATAAACAACTGGAGTGCATGGCCTGCAGAGTGGTGCACACATCACAGTATTAGTTCTCTGAGAGTATATGGTGTGTCTAATGATAACTTATCAACTCAGATACATTATTAGAATAGGTTAGAGGAAGGATCATTATTGGAAAATAACTTGCCATAAAGTTTTGCAGAAATAGCACAATTTCTGCAATTCAGAGTTTTTACTCATTCAGCTAGGCTTTATTCCCAACCGATTATAATTACTGAGGCTTAATTTCTGTAGCATATGTGACCTTTACTTGGTAACAAATGCAAATAGAAAGGGTCAGTGCTATAAACCTACCTACAGTTTCTTTTCGAAAGACTCACGATACCATTTTGGCTTGGAGACACTATTTACAAATAAGGGAAAAAATATAGCTTAAAAATGTGGATCCATGTATTGCAGGAAGAGTAGATAATATTTTCCTATGCATTATGCAAGACTGACTACAGTGTACATAATCCATTATTTTAATTAGCTTATTTATAGCCCATTTTGATTTAAGGCAGCTTCCAAAATTCATATGATAAAACCACATTTGTTTTTGTTTTTTAATAAAGGAATGGTTCAGAAAATTGGAACCAGTGGGAAAATGAAGGTAGAGAATTTGAAACGGTGCCTGGAACTGACTTTTAATATTCATACTACAGCATCCAGTGCTGTTTTCCCAAAAATTCCTGTCATCTCTGTCCACATTTGCACCTTTCATTTCCTATTATTTAATAAAAATTTCAAACTACTGGCTCAGTTCAATTGGATGAGCACTCATTTTCTATTAGTTTAGATACTTAATAGAGAAACTAAAGTCAGGGGAATGAGCTGAATAGAAACAGCAGCTTACAGTAAGTAAGAAGAAATATCCACGCACACCATTGACATATGCAATCCTTTTCAGTAATTAGGATGCTGTCGAAAGAATATCTGACCAAGAATCGACAGTTCCCGAGGTCGCGTTTTGCCTCTGCTGCTTATAATTAATATAAACTTGGACACGTCGACCATCTTCTTTAGGATTCTATTCCTGAATCTGAAAATACGGGCATATCCTATCTGTCCCCTTTGCCTTTATGGAGATGTTATGGGGATCAAAAGGGCTAACGAATTTGAAAGTACCTGACTAGTTGCAAAGAACTTTAGAATAAAGGATTTTATTGGAAATAGACAAGATAATAAGTTAAACACTTAAAATAATAAAAGCAGATAACTTAGAGATGGTCAGTGTTTGTTCTGGGATTTCTTTCTTGACTAACAGCCATCAATTTCCACCTTTTATCCTGTGTGCTTGCAAAGAAACATCATTCTTCTCTTTTGCCTAACACTTCTGGTGGGTAACCAAGTTATGGGATTTCCTCTCGATATGTCTCCGTTCTTGACCACCCCTTGATTTCTAGAGTTACAGTGTATGACCTCTTGGCCCCTCAACTGCAATGGTCTTGAAGCCAGACTCTGTGTAGCTTCTCCATTTTGGCTTTTTCTCCTGTGCCAGACCTTAAGTCTTTGGGCTGGCCACATCATCAGAAGGCAGGGATTATCTGACTTGACCACCTGGAACTGAGAGAGGGTCCTAAGGTTGCAGTTCTCTGTCAGCTGGCCTCCTTCACAGCTAGGCCAAGATCATATGAGCCAATCCTGGCCAAGGTACCCTAAGGGGGGGGGGGGCCTTATAGAAGCTTCTGGAAAAGGTTCTCCTCCATATTGACAAGAGATGCAGGAGAGAAAACATCTCTCTTTGTGACTGGATGTGATAATGGCTGCATGAGGTGCTGGAAATGACTGTGGTCTCTTGCAGCTAAAGATGGCGGACCAGAGAGAGCATAAGTGCGAGTGAGCCGCTAAAATTGTGCCCCCAGACTTCTTATTATGTGAGATAGTAAATCCTGATGTTTGCCACCACCTATAGTTGATTGTTCTCCACCTTGCAGTTGAAACTCCTACCTGCATATCCACGACCTTTCACCCACTCACTCACTCACTCAATTTTATACTCTTCCAGAACACAGGGTAGGGTGGTGCCTTCTACGCAATGGATGCTGAATAAATGTTGCTGGAATGGCTACAAATAATAATAAAAAATAATCCAGAATTATTGGTCTTCATGGTGTACACTGGTTATGTTGCCTTGGTCTAGATGCTTCTCTCTACTTATAAGTAGTACCAATGTCAGGCTCTAGAAAAATTTCCTTGCTACTCATTTCTAGAGTTGGAAGATAAATTTCCTTTCCCAACTGAGGCGCACCAGAATTTTTCCAACAATTTCTTAAACTACTGTTTCCATTAACAGAAAAACTCTAAAAATGAAAAGTATGACTCAATAATCAAAATGTTTTTCTTCTGGAATTTTGTATATAGTGAAATGAAAACTAAAGAGGAGGATCGTGAAAAACACATTCCTTTTTTTTTTTTTTTTTTTGTGGTACGCGGGCCTCTCACTGTTGTGGCCTCTCCCGTTGTGGAGCACAGGCTCCGGACGTGCAGGCTCAGCAGCCATGGCTCACGGGCCCAGCCGCTCCGTGGCATGTGGGATCTTCCCAGACCGAGGCATGAACCCGTGTCCCCTGCATCGGCAAGCGGACTCTCAACCACTGCGCCACCAGGGAAGCCCACATTCCTTTTTTTAATCAACCAATTCTGGACATTTAAATGAAGGAACCAAACCCATCCCAAAGGGCTTCTTCCCTTACAATTTATTGTTTCAAATCAAAATCTCTACTGCGTTTCATGGCACAGGGAGATCAGCTCGGTGCTTTGCATCCACCTAGAGGGGTGGGATAGGGAGGGAGGGAGGGAGACACAAGAGGGAGGAGAAATGGGAATATATGTGTATGTATAGCTGATTCACTTTGTTATACAGCAGAAACTAACACACCATTGTAAAGCAATTGTACTCCAACAAAGATGTTAAAAAAAATCTACTGTGTTTTAGTCCACTATTTAGTAACTTTAGGTAATTTCTAACGGTACCATTTACGGTTGCTTTTATCTGGAGACTCAACTCCTTAGATTTTCATATATTCCTTCAAAGGATAATGCTATTCCAAAAGTCAAAAGAACTCTGGACTCTCCTGCTTCAGAGAAAAAATGTAAACACTGCACACATGAAGGAATAAAACTGTCACAATTAAAATCCACCCTATCAAATTAAATATGAAACCTTGAATGATTGCCTAGGGTATAGCTGCTATGATGTATTTTATTCCATAAACCAGAGAGTGAAAAATGGCTTGAGTTTTCTCCATTTACTAAGTCACCATAACAAACCACTAAGGGCATCTGAAAGAGCACTTCCCAGGACCCAATCCTACTGTACTGTACTTGTGTAGGTGTTTCACACTAGTCCACCGCTTGGCACTGAACCAAGAAGCATGCTTTGCATTTAAAACTCTATAACAGTCCCCAGCAGAAGTAAATGTCATTGGAAGTCATGATGATATTTTTTTTAAGCTAACAAACACACCGAGAGAAATCACTTTGGCTACTTATGGGAGCAAAAGCTCAAACATGGGCAGGCCCAGCCTAGAACTTTTGTGTAGCTCTGGTGTGGAGGATGGCTTAATATTATATAAGGAGGTCTCAGTGCATTTAAAGGGCCAGAATGCGTTAAGTTCAAGAAATTTTTCTCACGTGCCTGACACATGCCAGGCAGCGTTCTTGGCAGTTGGGGCGCATTATTGAACAAATATAGTCGAAGAGCCCAGGACTCATGGAGCTGTGATGGGGGATGGCTCGAGGAAGGTGAAGAGCTGCTGCCCCTCTCCACCTGCGTGTGTCACCAACAGTGCATGCATTCTGTCACTACAGACAGGGACAAGGTGAGCAGGCTCTCACAGCCGTCTGCTGGCCTGGACATCAAGTGGGTCGGTGTTATGATCAGTCCAGAGGGATTAATGCTGTTGAAGGTCCCCTTTCCGCGCCATTTTCAAACTGGTTAAAATACTCTCCCCCGCCCACCCCCAGCCAAATGAATTCCATATCTGAGACGTCACATTAAAGCACCTCATCTTTGGTGAGGGGAGGCATCACACTGTAGAAAGAATTCACTCGGTTGCTGCATCACTTAGGCGAACGACCTTGGCTGGCTCCTGGTGAAATGGTGGTGCAATTGAGAAGAAGCTGAAGATGTACATAATGACTAGCCCGACCCCTGGCACACACAAACAGTGGTTATTTTAAAAAGAGTGGTTATATAAAAAGGGAAATGGAAATCATATATAATTATCTGGATGGGGGTGGTCTCTTGTTCGATGCCCTGGATTACTGCTTGACTCCTTTTGACTTGGCATGTGAGAGAAGTTTTAAGAAAATGTAATTTGTGCCGGGAAAGAAGAGAGCACAGAGCAAAGCCTGGCTTCTGAGCTTGGAGCCCTCATCACAGCCTCTGACCCTTGCTCCCAGTACTTCTCATTCGAAATTTCCCACGTGCGCTATGCTGATCCCCAGCTCAGGCTGACCAATCAGCAGGGTGGGAACGCGCTGGCGTTCCCACGCCTCCACAGCAGGCACTTTCCATCAGCCCACAAGGGCGGTGCCTTCTCCTCTTTCCCTCTCTCCAAAAAAGAAGCCCTAGTAGTATCAGCCCTGAATTTTCTCTGGCATTTCCGACATCAATTACAGAAGCCACAACTTTCAGAACAATTAATGTGTTCATGACCGAGTCGGTGAATGCTTTCTGCCTCACGGTGATAACACTGACCATTTCTAGATATGCATGATTCTTCTCTTTTATTTCCAGTGTTCCCAGAGAGCGCATCGTTTTATGTCTTCCAATTTTTAGATAGCTGTTGATATCAGAAATGGAGGGTTATGATTTAAAGTTTGGGGGATCTAAGGAGTATGGGCACCAAACCCAAAAACAAACAAACAAACAAGAAAAATGCATTTTTCTCTAGCAATGCATTATCGCAGTATGTTTTTGTAACAAATACTTACCGAGCACCCATTTTCTGCCAAGTACTTTCCAGGTGCTGTGGATATCAGTGAATAAAACAAACAACAATCCCTGCCTTCATAAAGTTTGCATTCTATTAGGTTTAAACAAACATAATAAATAAATATACAGTGAGCTGAAGGTGATAATTGTTAGAGCTAAAAGAAAGAGAAGAACAAAGGCTAGGAGTATATATGTGTGGGAGTAGGTCGCAGTGTCACACAGCCTGGTGAGGGTAGATTTTACTGCGAAGGCCACACCTGGAGGCGCTTTGATAGGGCAGGCACCTGAGCAATTTCTTATAATAATAGCAGTGATCTCTCTCTCTCTCCTCTCTCCCTCTCCCTCTCCCTCTCTCTCTCTCTCTCTCTCTCCCTCCCTCCCTCTCCCTCCCTCCCTCC
>NW_006782267.1:2005717-2051962 GCF_000442215.2 Lipotes vexillifer | reverse complement strand
CTCTCTCTCTCCCTCTCTCTCTCTCTCTCTCTCTCTCTCTCTCTCTCTCTCTCTCTCTTATTTTGGAGTCCCTAGTATATGTCAGTTCCTGTCCTAAGTGCCTTAGGATGTCATTTCTAATTCTCAAAATAATCCTGTAAAGCTTCATCTCATTTTTGTTTTCAACAGAAAAAATGAAGACTTAGGGAAGGTAAGCATAGGGCCAAGATCACGTAGCAAATACATAGCTGAGCAGAGATTTGAATTCTGGGAGCTGATTCCAAAGCTCACGGTCTTCCCACCATCTTGGGAGTTTCCCAAGATGTGGTTAGGAAACTATCAGAATGCCCTGGAGGTATTCGTTGGAAAGTACACAATTCTGGGCCCCATCTCAGTGCTACCACGTTTGATTCTCTAGAGTGCAGCCCAGGAATCTGAATGTCTGACAAATTTTTCTTGCAACTGTTGCATGTTCGAGTTGGTGAACCGCGGCTATGATCTGCTGCCTTGGTCTCTTGCTAGACTGATCATGATGGCTGTTATCATGACCTCTTTCCAGCTCTACGATTTCTAACCCAGTGCCCGAAAAGCAAACAACTGGTAAAAAGACTGTCCTAGCCACACTCTCGAACTGTGTGTCAGCCTCTAAATCTGGTTATCTTTCCTGTATTATGGGACCAAGCCAGGTTCTTTTCTGTCCTTTCCCATTAACTCGGATACTGGCCACTTTGGGAGAGGCAGTCCAACATGAGGAAATGAAGGACATTATAACACTCAGAACAACCTTTGGGTCCCTGCCAGGCCTCTGTGGCATCAGTTCTTCAATGGAATCGCTGCTTCTAGGATGCATTCTGCCTTCAAGGACAAACTCACAGCCACCTTTTCTAACAAGTCTTCCTTTCTGATGCCAATGGGAAGCGATGCCTCCCTCTCTGAGCTTGTAAACCCTTCCAAGGACTGTGAAACAGCACAGTTGCTAACCACCTTTAACCATCAGGTGCTGTCTAGCTTAATCCTTCCTTGTTTGGAATTACTGTGTTAATTCTGAAAGCTTCTTAAAACAAAACAAAATTAAACAGCTATCTACATGATTGAATTTTTGTCCATCCACACAGACCTGCTTTGCCAACCAGCCACCAGCTTTGGTATAACAAGTTAGATTCTGAAATGCCAAATATGCCAAAAGAATCTACAAAGTGATGTGATTAATTAAAAAAAAGAGGTGAAGCTAGGTCTAGGGCATAGAACCATGCAGATTTTAAAACTAGAAGGGATCTTGGTTATCATTCATTCTAACCTAGTCCTTTGATAACTTAATGAAATGGAAATCTAAGAAGATGAGGTCACACAGCTAATGTATAGTAAAGATAGGACTATAGTAAAGTTTTCTGGTTCCAGAGCCAGTTTTCTTTTCTTTTCTTTTCTTTTCTTTTCTTTTTGGTGATACGCGGGCCTCTCACTGTTGTGGCCTCTCCCGTCGCGGAGCACAGGCTCCGGACGCGCAGGCTCAGCGGCCATGGCTCACGGGCCCAGCGGCTCCGCGGCACGTGGGATCTTCCCGGACCGGGGCACGAACCCGCGTCCCCTGCATCGGCAGGCGGACCCTCAACCTCTGCGCCACCAGGGAAGCCCCCAGTTTTCTTTTTATTGACACAGGCTTGGGATCTTTGTCCTACCTCTCCTCCTACTTCCTTGTCCCTTTCCTCAACACATAATTCTCATAATCTCTCTAAGGAGATCAAGAATGCTTACGTTAATGGTTAACTTACTCTGAGAAAGGTACCCTTAATTCCTCCATGCCCAAACCTTTTCACAAGTATAAGGAGTAAGGATTAGTAATATGGAAATCATACGTCACAGAGCTACCACTGAGTCATTCATTAATTCGACCAATATTTGTTGTGCTTCTACCATGTACCAGGCATAGGGGTAATGCAGTAAAGAAAGTTAGGTGGGGCTTCCCTGGTGGCGCAGTGGTTGAGAATCTGCCTGCCAATGCAGGGGACAGGGGTTCGAGCCCTGGTCTGGGAGGATCCCACATGCCGCGGAGCAACTGGGCCCGTGAGCCACAATTACTGAACCTGCGCGTCTGGAGCCTGTGCTCCGCAACAACAGAGGCCGCGATAGTGAGAGGCCCGCGCACCATGATGAAGAGTGGCCCCCGCTCGCCGCAACTAGAGAAAGCCCTCGCACAGAAACGAAGACCCAACACAGCCAAAAACAGATAATTAATTTAAAAAAAAAAAAAAGAAAGTTAGGTGGAAATGAGCAAAAATTCACCCTGTCAGGGAGCTCGCATTCTAATGGGGAAACACAAACAAAAGAAATTAGTAAAACCCTTATTGGTAACGGTAAGTGCTAAGAAGAAAAGGCAGGGAAAGGGAATAGGAAGTGAGGATGTGTGTGTGGTGGTGGTGTGGTAGGGGGGCTGGATTTTAGACAAGGTGACCAGGGAAGGCCTCGCTTGAGAAGTATAGATCGCAACTGGCGAACACAAATATGAGCTATTACCCAAGAGAATCTCGGTGCCAGTCTCTACAGGGAATGGCAAACAAAGATCAGATGTGGAAAATGTTGGAAAAGATGGAGTATTGATGTTCTTCTACTGTTCTTAATAATCCAGGCAGCAGGAAATGGAAGGAGAGGAATGGCACAACTAAAATGGCAGCAACTGGACTTTCAAGGAGGCCAGGAAGAGATGTGTTAGTGTCTGAGGTGAAAAGAAACGCCTGATGGTTTGGTTTCATATAAAGAACTTGGTTTAGAATACAGAATTTAGAGAATGGAATTAAGATTGAAAAGAGGTATTATTTTGTCTTAAAAAAGAATCTAGAGAGCATGAAGTATGCCAAGACTACTTGGCAAAGTGATACACGACTTAAAACTTGATGAAAATGTTGAAAAATTCAGACATCTGATTCATCCAAATATGTAATTAATTATGAGGATTGTGGCTGAAATTTATATAGAGCTCATGAAAATTTCCACTCTTTTTTTGAGAGCTTACTGCATGCAACACATGGGCAGTGCCTCAGATACTCAAAGAGGAGCAAAACACCATTCTACCTCAGTGAACTTTTCATTGTGGAAATCCATTTTCACTTCCTCCTGGGCGTCCAGCAGGAATACATTTCTCAGCTTCCCTTGCAGTTAAGTGTGGCTTGTGGCAGAGTTCTGGCCAATGGGATTGGAGTGGGCATGATGGATGTCCCTTTTGGTTTGGCCCATAAAATCCTAGGGGATTGAGGAGTCTCAATATGCAAGGAGCTGGGGACCCTAAATCGCCACCTGGAACGCTGTCCGCTGAACATCTGATTAAACTTTATGTGAATAAGATACTTATTATGTCTGTTGTGCCGAAGGACTAAGATTTGAGCCAACTTGTGTTGCCCAACTAATACAATTATTAATTAACATTTGCATAGAATTTTGCAGTTTGCAGAGTGCTTTTGCATATCAAGTGATTCTGGGAACCACCCCAGGAAGTGGGCCAGATTTTAATTTTTTCCCATTTCACAAAAGCTGAAATTGATGCTTACTGAATATTGAATTACTCGGTCATGATCACAGAGATGAGACAGAGAGGGCAAATATTCGAAACTACTGGCTCTCAAATGCACAAAAAATAACTGATATAAGACAAGGATGGAAATAAATCTAATGCAAGGCGTTTGATAAATATAGACAAAATATTAAGGAAATTCAAAAGAGGGAACTATCATACTTGGTTGCAGAAGCCACAAAAGGCTCTAGTGGAATAGGTAAGATTTATGGTGAGCATCTGTAAATTCAAAAGAGAAACGGGAGAAGAATCATGGAGAAATTTCCTGTAAATTTTGACATGCAATACGAGTGGTGAATAGACATAGAAGAGAGTTGGCATTTGTTCTAATGATCCAAGGGAAGTTGGAGCAAGCAATGCAGTTTTTTGAAGGAAAACAGGAACTGGTAATTCAATACAAATCAAAAAAGTATTTACTGAGTGCCTGTCAGATGGAGGGCCTTCCAAAAGTGTACAGAAGATACAGAGAGGAGATAACAAGGGTACAGCCTGTGTTTTAAACGCGTTTATGATCTACTAGGGGAAATAGTCAAAAATGACTTCAACACAATGTTGGATACGGTAAACATCAATAGGAACAGTAACAGGGTTCAAGGGACAGAGAAGTGACACGGCAAAGTGACGCAAGAAGGACAAAGGAAAGATAGGTAAAGCTTCATGCAGGACGCAAAACGTCCAGATTGACCTTGGAGGAGGTGCCATTGCTGAGGATGGTTATAAATACATGCATTCACGAGGGCCACGTAGAGTTCCAAAAGGAAGCGTTTTATCAGTTTGGGGGGCAAGGACACTGCTATATAAAGAATTAAATGATTCCAAAACATGACCATTGTTTAGGGGACAACAAAATGAAATGTATAATTTGGATATGTCTGTTTAAACATGGAATCACAAACTTACAGTGACATCATAGGTATGTAAGTTTCTGTTAACTGCCTGGCTTCCAATGAATTCAGTTAATGACCAGCACTATGGACCAGAAGGTGCTGTGCCTAAGTTTCATTATGCCACCAAGAGGCAATCCATAGGCAGTTGACTGAGATGTCTTGCCAAAGAAGGGCCACTTACCATGAACAGGGTTTCATAATTTTCAATCATTTTCTGCACCACGGCAATGATGGCTGTGCTCTCTTCAGCCCGGGCTGAACTCTGGACCGAGAATTCCTTGTCTGACGACTTCTGCTTGTGCAGCAGGTTGGGTCCAAATATGGTGGCCAAGTTTAGAGATGTCATTTTGTTCCCAGTGACCTATAGAAGCAGAGAACACAAGGACTGTTGTGATTTTTGCTTTTCAAAAGGCCAGGTGGTTCAATAATCAATATAATCTTTTTACTTTCCCTCTTTTTTTTCTGCAAGGACTACATCATCTCTGTCAGAATCCATGGAGAGCATCATTTTCCTTTTGCTTCATATCTTGAATTGAAGCTCATAGCTCAGTGCTCATCTCAACAGCATACTGAGTAAAATTTTATAACTGTTATTTTTGTGAAACTGGTACTATATAAAATTTCTATCCTGTCTGCTCTTTAAAAATATTGATGGCCATCCATCCAACTGACCATCTTATCCGTCCCTCTATCTATCCTTCATCCATCAGTCCATCACCTCTCTATTAATCCATCCACTCGGCACCTACCATAGGCTAGGCATTTTTCACGGATTCTGATTATTCTAAAGTTTTTCCAACAATGATCACAAACCAGTCCTTATTTTAAAGGGTTCACGTTCTAGAGGATAAAGAAGATTATCAATTACAAGCACTGAGTACAAAGTATGAAACTGTCAACTCTGGAGGCCCCAGGGACACTCCAAAGAGGTGGCAATATTTGCACAAAACCTTGAAGGAGAATAGAGTTTGCTGGGCTGAAAAGCAGAGGAACTGGCGCAGCGGGCACCTTCACAGTGGTGAGAACACGATATGCAAAGGCAGAAACATGTAAAATACGCCAAGGCCCTCCAGGAAACTCAGCATGGCAGAAGGTCCTGCAGGAGAGGCCGGCGAGGGCCAGGTGAAAGTCACTGTTACATGTCCCCTGTGGGGCAAAACTACTCCTGGTTGAGAACCACTGGTCTAGGCCAATTTTTATTTCTCTTGCGGAAATTAGTTGAAAATCTACGAATGCCCGGAAAAGCATGGGGACTGTGGCTGCTTGGTGAGGATCCTTTGCCTGGGACGATCTGCACAGCCTTCAAGAGGCAGCTGGATGCACAGCATAAAATTCCTGACTCACAGGTGAGACGAAGCCTCCGGAGTCCCGACCTTGTCCCGTGGAGCCCTGAGCTGGTGGCTACCCAGCCCTGCAAGCCCAGCATGGCACATGGGGTGTGTTATTTTTAGAAGGCGAGGCTGTTTTCAGGTTTGCTGCCGAGTGAAACGATTTCATGTGGTAAACACTGGGAATTTTCAAGAAAGTGCCCTTAATGTACGACTGTTCAATTACGTTTTTTCTTTGTTTCATTTCACTGATACAAAACTTGACAAGTTTTCATGTTATTTTTCATTTCTCTTCCTGGAAATTCATGGCTGAGGATAAAATCAAATATGCACCATTTTCAAATTCATCCCTTTAGAACTCAGAGGCATTTGGAGAGCTTCCCCTTCCCCTCTTAAAGGAATATCAGGGTTTTCTCATTTTTTTAAAAAAACATGATCAAATGGAAGATTTTGTTTTCTTTGAAAAGAATGTTTAGTACAAGGACAAATGCAGAGCTCTGTTTCCGCTCTCCTTCTGTTGCTATTCTGGGAATGCAATACAATCCCTCTGCAAAACTGCACAGAGATTCCAGCTGCAGACCACGCTGCTGTGGTTTGTTAACACCTTTTTGTTTCATTTTGGTTTTATTTTATTGTTTTTTAATCTGGAAAGACGACTTGCTCCCAGATGGCTTCTACCCTTACCCCTCATGTTTCAGCATATCTATCATCTCTCTATCTATCTATCTATCTATCATCTCTCTATCTATCATCTATCTCTACGACTGCCCAAGAGTGCACAACATAATGTGTACTCGGGCTTGGTTCATTATTTAACTGTCAGCCAGTGTTATGTTTCCAAATGTTATCAGGAAAACATTTATCTCTACTAAATAAGCATCCTAGATCATTTCTGATCCGAATATGAAGAGCTCACATTTATTGATATTAAAAGCTTAGCATGTAGGTGGGGGAGGGACAGATTGGGAATTTGAGACTAGCAGATGCAAACTATTATATAGAGAATGGATAAACAACAAAGTCCTACTGTAGAGCACAGGGAACTGTATTTAATATCCTGGGATAAACCATAATGGAAAAGAATATGACACATACATAACTGGGTCACTTTGCTGGACAGCAGAAATTAACACAACATTGTAAATGAGCTACACTTCAATGAAATAAATTTTTTTTTAAAGTTCAGCATGTAGAGTCACTGGGCTAGAGGCTTTCCACAGGCTGTTTCAATTCCCTCTCACTATATGCTTCCAAAGCCGCTGCTGCCGTCGTCCTTATTTTACAGATGAGGGAAGTGGTGCCCAGAGCCGGGCTCCAGGCAGCCCCCCGCCGCTCACTCTTGCTGGCAGAGCTGGCAGAGTGGGGATGTGGGAACACTGGCTCCAAAGCCGGGCTGGGACCAGGGTGAGGGGAGGCACGGGTCCTGCTACAGTTCCAAAGCCAAACTCCCGCTTGTTAGAGGCATGCACCTCAACAAAGGTCAGTAATCCCGGCCTTGTGTCAGTGGTTCATAACTTCTTTTTTGCCTCATAGACTCTTTGAAGAACTGGAGGCCAGCTATGGACTCTCTCTCCAAAAAAAAGTGTACATTCACACCACATATTCCATGCCATGCTGGGGGGTTCTTAGACACCCTGAGAAACCACTGCTCAAGAGGTTTCAATGATGTCCCTGCAATACTCTTTCTAGAGGAAATGAAATCTTTCTTATATCTGGGAATTTCTCTTTTCCCCAAAGGAGCAGAGCAAATAGCAAACTAAAAAAAAAAAAAAAAGGAATAAAACAAACGAAACACAAGATAGCAAAAGCATTCAATAAAATACCACTATTTTCCCCTCCAAAGGCACTCATTGACTAGCCAATAATTTTTCTCAATGTCTTTCTTTTAGACATCTTTAAGTTAGTGATACTTTGAAGTTTAAGCACCTATTAGAAAAGAAATATTACATTCATTTTATAGAGGAGGAATCTCAGACCTTCCCCTACCCCAACTCTGATTTCCTTCCTCTTCCTCTATTTTACAAAAACAAGGTCACATAGCAAGGTGCTGGCAGAGCCTGGGTGAGCCTCCAAGCTCCTTGACACTCGGATTTAGTTTTCTTCCTGTTGCAACCCATAATAACTACCCAACAGATAGGTAACACATCTAGCACAAACTAACAAATAGGTAAGAGAGAAACTTGAAAAATTCTTTGCTTCTTGATTATATTTTACAACTGAATTTTTGTCTCACTCCAATCTGTCCGCTCTGAATTCTTTACCTGCTCATGCCAAACCAACTTAAAAAATCGTGAGCAAAAAACCTCTCTGTCGTTCCTCTCCCTCCCCTTTTCACTTCTACCAGAAGGGGTTTTCAGCTAATTCCCATCCCTATGCCATGCTTATGTGGTCCACTTACTCAATCCCTACACACCCTTTGATATGTAGTTTAAATTCAATCTCCTGCACAAAGCCATTCCTAACTTTTCTGCTCCACGTTCATCACTTCTCTGAAGTTCTGCAGTGACTCTGCGTTGTGTTCTCTAATTCTATATTTGCCTTGTGTTTTTACCCCCTCCACCTCCTAGATGCCACAGCATCCTGGGAATGGTGATTAGAAAATTCCTGAACAATGCTCACTGGTTTAGAGGAACAGAGAGTAGGCGCTCAGAACATACGTGATTCAAATACCAAGGCCATTCCTACACGGAAACATTTATAACGTGAATTGCTGTTTTCCATACTGCTATTCCTACAAAACCTTCCTAAACTCACCCTCTTCCTGTCTCTAAGCAATCTAAAACACGGATTATATCACCTTAGTTGAATCCTTCCGAAGATTCATGGCTTAAAAGAATCAGCCACCTTCCCCTGACAAAGGCATTCGGTACTCTGGGAACATAGTCCAATTTCCCCTCAGACCTCATCAGTACTTTCCCACACTGCAGCCTTAACTCTAGTCCAAGACGGCTGTGTGAGTTCCTTGTTTTCCTGTAACTTCTAACCATTTCATGGAAGCAGTGCTCTCCTCATATTTCCTCTGTTGCTTTAATTTTTGGTTACTAGTCCTTCATTTCCATTCAAGGTTTAGGTCAAGGATGTCTAGAAACCCTTGTCATCTCCTGCTTTCCGTACAACTTTGCTGTTACCAGAATATTTTTATATTCCTTGTAATAAACTAGTTTTCTCAATGACTGTGCAGTGCCAGTTGAAGAACTTTTATCTCCAAAGTTCAGGTCAGGAAACCCAGGTTTAGGAAGATTGGTAGATTTGTCCAAGAACACATGATCAGTGAGTTGTAAAGCTAACAAGTGTTCTCAACCAGGGGTGATTTTGAGCTTCCCCTCCTTCCCGGGGAAACCTGGCAATGTTTAGAGACACTTTCAGCTGTCACAACTGGGGCAGCATCATGGGCCGGGGAGAGCTGCTACTGGCATCAAGTGAGTAGAGGCCAGGGATGCTGCTAAGCATCCCACAATGCACAGGTCACCCACACAGCACGGAATTACCTGTTCCAAAGGGTCAATCGTATGGAGGCCGGGAAACTGTGAGCTAGGCCCCCAGCAGAGTTGTTTTTTCCTACTTGCTATTCTATATTTCTGTTCTCCATAAGTCAGAGTGGTTTGTGTTTTAGGCACAGCTGGGACTTTGCTAGTCAAGGGACTGAACCGACTACTAGTCAATATGACACTTTTGTGTGAATTAGAAAAAGGACCCCTTCCTCAAGATATTTTACTGCCATCTGCTGGGATATTGTCCTAATATCTCTGCAAATCTGCACTGACTATGGGGGACATGGCACCTCGCCCAGAGTCATGAATGCACAAATGCACAACTCGCACAAACGTTAAGTGGAGGCTCCCTGGGGAACGCTGGGTAAGTTACGTAACCCCTCCAGCCCTCAGTTTCCACCTCGGAAACACAGGGACGACGATCTCTCTCTTGCTCAATGGAGGATTAGCTATAATATATGTGTAAAGGCCCAAGCACACGGCCGGCACATGGTAGGAGAGACATAAACGGCAGCTAGTGTTCTGGCATGCTAAGTTCCATTGGTACCTATCCAAGAATATTTTCTCCACTTTGCCATAGGCAATGCAGTCTTGTTCAGCATTTGGACCGAAAGAATGTCTGCAAATGATTTCAAAAAGGCACGAGTGAGTTCAACTGGACATTTTGCTTTTCTCAATGCCTTCTTAATCACCTAAGACCCGACTTTCTTCTCACATAGTACTCAAGAAACGTCAGAGAGGCAACTGACATACCTAGGAACCCAGACAGGGCTCCGTCTTGACCCAATGATTAGGCAGATGATTCTAGAGCTTCTCTTATATCTACAGTCAATAAAGGCTGACACCCAGACGGGTAATATAACTACTTAACGATTATGAGAATTACAGTACATCCTTTGAAGAGCTGTGTCTACTGAAAGAAGGTGGCAGTGCCATATTATGAAACCTGAAGCCAGCAGAGGTCTCACTAATAACTGCTATAGAGATAAATGGATAACTCAGGAAAGTTCCATTCTCACATTGATAGGGAGGGTGAGGATAAGAAAGGGAGAACTGCCTTTCTGAAAAAAAATACATATGACCATGGTGGCCTTTGGGAAAGAAATCTGACAAACACAGAAATGAATCCACAACACAGCTGTGTTCTGCTTAACAGGATTTAAAATAAAAGCTTCTGGGATAAGTAAGCTTGGAATGCCCTTGCCTCCTTCTTGTTGATTTACAATGCATGTCAACATATTAAAGGGTCTGAGATCTCCTGGGGAATCCAAGGTCAGGGAGAAGTATGACTGCATGGTTTCAAGAAGGGAAACAGGTCTCTTGTTAAGGTAAAGATTAAATAGGTTGCTTGCTAACAGGTCACTTAAAACTGTCCAAGGGAGAAACTGGAAACCACCTTGAAGCACAGGAGTATGACCAAAGAGAACCAGAGCCCAAGACCTCAGATGGGGGGCCAGGTCCAACAAGAACATCCCAAAAGGGTCCAGAGGACTGTGCAGAACCTGTCTTTGGCAGTTGGTACCATGTGGCATTGAGATACATGGCAACAGTCAATAGATCTGACTTTTCAGTTCTTTCTCCACCTGGTTTTGAAGCAGGATCCACCCTCCATTGCACTGAGCCAGTCCCTATTTTGGGGGGAGGGTTGAAGGAGAGAAAGCACTTCTAAGATGGAAGATCCTAGACTTCTAGCCATAGGGCACATGGATGCTCCAGAATAAAATGGAAGAATGAAGAGGTGACATCATATTTGGGCTTCAAGTTAAAGAAGCAGATCAAATGAGTTACAAGGACAGCCATCTCCCCCCACCTCCATTACTCCGTTTTTCTCATGCTTGTAAGCGTCTCTGTAGCTCACGTTCCTCTCCCTTACACAAATGGGAATTCAGGGTCTTGAGTAAAGCATCATCATGGAAAATGACAGCCTCATTTGGAAGCATCCTCGAAACATACAAGGATGTTAATGGCCAATGCGCTCTCAGGAACGGTCCCTCCAGAGGGGGGAAAAAAAAGCCTGCATTAGTTCTCTTCCTACATAGACACATAGGCCAGGAAAGGGAAGCTTCATTTTCTCCAGGTGAAACATCTGACCAAATTGGTAGCTCTCCTTTTTTTTTCTTTTTTTTTTTTTAAAAAGTTAAAGTAGAGTTGATTTACAATATTGCGTTAGTTTCAGGTGTATAGCATCGTGATTCAGTATTTTTACAGATTATATCCCATTATAGGTTATTACAAGACAGTGGGTATAATTCCCTGTGCTACACGCTATATCCTTGTTGCTTATCTACTTTATGTATAGTAGTTTGTATCTGTTAATCCCACTACCCTAATTCATCCCTCCCCCCATCCGTCTCCCGTTTGGTAACCAACCGCACGTTTGTTTTCTGTGTCTGTGAGCCTGTTTCTCTTTTGCATAGATACCCATTTGTATTATTTTTTAGCTCTCCCTTTTAAAACAGGAAAAAGGAAGAACCAGAGCATCTGTTGCGGTGGCGGTGGGGTGCGCACCTCTTGCCCGTCTTTGCTGACGTTGTCCTCGGCGTGCCTGGCCACGATGGAGAGGAACTGCAGCAGCCGGTGGAGCGTGTCGCAGTTGCAGGGAGGTAGAAGGTAGATGAGGAGCTGCAAGGTGCCCAGCTGTTCCTCAGGCTCCAACACTAAGCAAGGCAAAGAGAGGCGCTCCAAGTGAGTCAAAGGGGGACGTCATGCCCTTCACGCTCAACTGCCTTCAGAAAGGGATTAGCACGGCAAGTCACATTTCATTCCTTCACCCACTCTCCCACTGCTTTACCAATTTAACAGTAAGGTTCTATGAGGGATAGAAAGATGAATTCGACCTGGGAAAATGTACCATCCAGAGAAATCATTATAATCCAGGTTAGAAAGGTAACTTCATGTCCCTCACTTTCTTCTCCCTCCTTCCCCTGGTATAAATCATCACATACTTTATGGATCACAGTCTTTCATGGTAGTTAACTATTTGCTAACAATGACTGAGAATCTGTGAATGTTCTTAAATTTGAGTTTAGAACACATTTGAGGCCCTTGTCTGTTGAGCAATGTATAGGAGGTAGACTTTTTGTTGGCAATAACCAAGGCACGGCCCAATGTCAGCGTCTTCTCTCTCTTTTGTGATCCTATCTTAACTGCAGCATGGATGAAAAAATTCATGGAGCTTGAAACAGTTCTGGCGGTTCCTCTTCCCTCTTCCCGTCCTTTTCCCCTGTGTGGGATCTGTGTCTCTAGCCCTGAAGCAGCCACATTGAAAGTACTGACACTGGGCTATGCCATCCTGCTTCCCCTGGAATGTTTCCTGCCCCCCCGCTTTCTCACTCTAGGTTCCAGAAATGCAAACTCATTTTTAGGCACAGACTCAATGTGAACTCTCTCTGTTCCTCCAAAGCATCAATTTATAGCAATTTCTACTATCCTAGAGTCGTTTGAAGGCATCCCCAACTTTTCTTGCCTACTTCCATTTGTTTTATTGCAACTTTCAACTTGCTAATTCTCCCCAGGGTAAATCTCAGAAAATTCCCCAAACAGCCCGCTCATTAGAGACTGATAAATAAGGGCAAAAAAAAAAAAAAGCTATTAGAAAACACATGCATAAGGTTTTGATGAATGAGTGGGACACCCCAGTAACCCAGGAACACATTCCTGCAAATGGCTGGATTACGCACAGAGAGTATTGATGAAAGCTGTGTACAGCTCCCTGGTGAGAAGGGGGTCCGGCATGTCCCTCAGGAACTCCTTCAACAAGGCAGCCACGTCATGAACGCTGTGCTCTTCCTCCAGGGACACGTCAACCCCACGGTCAAATTCCTCACGTAACTGGAAAGACAACGGTTCAAGTGGCAGTCTAAGAACACCATACCTCAATGTTCAGCGCCCAGCAAAAGAAGTGCTATGACATGCAGCATCTGGTATTAAGTTTACCCAGACCCCAAGAAGCAGGAGCAAACAACATGTCACCTTGATCTACAAAGTCTATGCAAACCAAGCCATGAATGTATATATATATATATATATATATATATATATATATATCTCACCCATTTCAAGCAACCATAAAGTTCTCACTTTTTTTAGTGATACTCGCACTGGGCACTTTTGCAGCACCTCAAGCACTTTCACCTTTTCTAGCCGCTGTTTACCAGAATAAAAATTAAAGGCAGAAAGAGAAACAATGAGTGAGGACACAGATGGGTAAATAGCCCTCAAACTAAGGAAAGTATGTTACATCAAGGTGACACTGTCATTTATTGGTCAAGAGAATGAAGTAGTAATCATCTAACCATACTATTGGGTGTTACAATAAATATATTTTGGTACTTGCTATGTGTGTGTATGAATGTATATATATATATATATATATATATATATATATATATATGAAATGAATTATTAAATAAAAGTATCTGTGGGTTTACTGTTAATGATGTAAGCAGAAGGGCTTGATAACGACATCCAGAAGGAAGGTTGGGAGGAAGAGCTAAGGGGTTATAGGTCAATTCTAACTGTGGGAGGGAGGAATTAATCTATTATACAGTGGTTTTGCATGTCAGCAAATTTACCATGTTGGAATTTTGACACTTTCTAGAAATACTCGACAAGAAAGCAAAGAGATATTTCTGCAAACAATGAAATTAAAAACCCTGATAGGGGCTTCCCTGGTGGCGCAGTGGTTGAAAGTCCGCCTGCCGAAGCAGGGGACGCGGGTTCGTGCCCCGGTCCGGGAGGATCCCACGTGCCGCGGAGCGGCTGGGCCCGTGAGCCACGGCCGCTGCGCCTGCGCGTCCGGAGCCTGTGCTCCGCAACGGGAGAGGCCACAACGGTGAGAGGCCCGCGAACCGAAAAAGCCAAAAAAACAAAAAAACAAAAACCTGATAAACCATTTGTGACTAAGCCTTGAAAGATGACAATAACGAAATAAAATCTGCCTTAGATTTGCCAGAGTAGCCTTATTAACATTTTCCAAGAAGCTTTCCTGCTTTCATCATTATACTCAGTCCTTTAGCGTTTATAACAGTAGGAAAACACAATAGCAAGAAGGGAGTCATAACTCTACACCCTATTTTCAGCTCGGACAGCTCAACTTCTCTTAGGTATTGTTGGTTCTCTGCTGTTAGAATAATTTTGTGAGTTCATGAAGGTACTCTAGGCAATAAACTTCTGTAAGTGTTCATGTGCTATGTCATTCATTCACCCATTCATTCAGCAAAGATGTACTGCACACTTACTGTGTATCCGGCCTTGTTACAGGTCCTCAAAATACGGTGATGAGTAAAGAGCCAAAGCCCTCCCCCTCCTCCAGCTCTCAGGCTGACAGATAGGTGATAAATTGGTAATCCACCAATGATTAATTAGCTCTTTATACTGTGACAATTGTTCTCAAGAAAAAGTGTAGGATGCTAAGAAGTGATATAACAAGATCAAATGGTGAGTTAGAGCATATTTCACACTTGAAATCTAACCACTAATTCTATGTATATTTTTGAGAATCCTTATGTGAATCTCCATGCAAAGGTTTTCCCTTTAGTGGATCCAGATATAACTGAGGAATAATTTCTGTCACTAGACACCTCGCCACCTGACAAGAATGCCTGTTGCTGTCCCGAATCGCGCATCAATTCCAGGCAACTCATCCTTAGTGTGCATCGGGCAGCCAGAATAAAGAAGGCTTCCATCAGCACCACTCCTAATCATGGTCATCTACACACACCATGTTTTTCTTCTGAGCGCACACGCACACGCACACGCACACGCACACGTACACGCACATGCAGAAAGAACGGATCGTGGGAAGAGCTTGGTCTAAACTGTGTGCTCCTGAATTAAACTTCTTAATCTCTCTAAGCCTCAGAAGAAGTGGGTGAAACGGGCCTGTCTCCCAGCCGGTGGGCGGATTCAACGAGACAACGTTGATGCAAATATTCTGCAATTCCGCACAGGTGAGAGGCCTAAGAAATGTTATTACTATGCTAACTTTCTTCCTGCTAATCCTACCGTGAAATGTTAAATGTTCAATAGTATCTTATGTGACTATCACAAATAAAACCAACCAACCAACCAAACAGAAAACATACTTCTTTTGAAAACCCCTTTTGTCTTGACAAAAAAAGAAAGACATTATGAGGAGACACTTATTTCGGTTAGTTTCAATAATATGAACAAATATCGTTTCTTCAGCTCCATCCAGCTAAAAATTATTTTCATTTGGCTTCATTTTTGAATTGCTGGGTTCCTTACTTCTTTCTGTTGGCACCAACAGAGGGAAAATAACACTTTAATTTTCTTTTAGCCAACAAGTGAATTCTTTTCTCAAAGGATGGTTTGCCTTTTCTGAAGCCGTCATGAACACAGATTCCTGCCTGATCATAGGAACCTATTCCTGAAGCTCTCATATCAAACTTCTTTTGCAAGAATGCTGCAAAGTGCAGAAGGAGACTGAGGGGTACAGTCCCCACATGGAAAATGAATTGGGGAGTCAATGGTACCATGGAAAAGTAATACAAATTATTTATTTTTGAGAAAGTAAAGCTATAAACATAGTATTTTAAAAGAAGAGATATTAATGGCATTACTCATATCGCATTTTAGTAAAAACAGGCGCTGTACAATTGTTTTCTATTTATTATCACTTACTGATCAGGCACTCTCCGAATCTCCTACATTTACAGTGTCAGTAAGATGCTTATAAATTAGTTTCATTTGGCTGTACATGCTGTGGGCACGTCCAGATGTTTTGCTTTCAGTTGTATGATCCTAACTCTTTCACAACCTTTCTGAGATTCTGAGTTGTTGCCTTTTACTTCTTGGGACTCAATTATACTATAATAGGTGGGAGGGTACAGAAAAGATATTCAGAAATGAATTTGCATGAGCTTGAACTTTGCACGACCTAATTCAACTAAAAGTCAGGTGAAACGTACAATATCATCTTCACTTTTCACTTACTTGTCTCACTCTCTTTTTTGAGCTTCCAACTCGGAATATCCCCACTGTCTGGAGGCCTGCAAATAAGCAAACAAAATCATCCGTCCTGTTTTGTGGCTCGAAACTGGAGGAAATCAAAATAGATATAAAAGGGAATGCCAGCACCACGCTGCAACATGCACGGCAGTATAGTAACTTGACAGCGTGCACTAATGCTTATTTATCCCGCACTAGATTCACCAGGTACCTAGAGGTTAGCCCTGAAAGTACCAGGATCATTTTACGTTAAATGTTTCTGATGAAAAAATTTTCTTGCGTTATTATGTATTTCCACACTTTCTCCATATGAAAAAAATAATGGAACATTTTCTTCATCATTCAGAATAAACATGAATTTTCTATGAATTTCCAGCCCTTTATCAATTTTAACAGAGATACTGCTTCTTTTACTGATCATACTTAAAACATGTACTTATTAAAGAAAATCTATAAGGTGCAGAAAAGTGTAAAAAATAATATACTTTAAAAAATACCTGATGCAGAAGTAATGACTTAATATTTTGGTTTATTTCTATCCAGTCTTTTCTCCATGAAAAAAAATATATGGGGGATAGAATGCTGCTGCTTTTACTCAATATTATGCCACAAGAATTTTTTATGCCAGTAAAAATTCTGTGTCAATGTCATTTAAAATGGATGCAAAATACCCTATTGCATGAATGTGCCACAATTCACTTCATATTCTCTGAATGACAATATAGCTCCCCGCAACATATATGCACTTGTTTTGATACCATAACTAGCCCTATTAGGAACAACTTTGTACATAGGTCTCAGTTTACATTTCTGATTCTCTTAAGATCAGGTCCTAGAAGTGGGATTATGGAGCCAATGCGTGAAAAAGAGTTATCCAGCCCCAAATGTCAGTAGTGCCAAGGTTGAGAAACCTTGCTCTAAAAAATTAGGTCTCTTAAAAGAAACATAATCTACCACAAATTAGAAATTTCAACAATAGTTCCTTAATATCATTAAATATCCAGTCAACGTTCACATAAGGTTCACAAACTGTGATAGGCTGGCGAGCCTTGTAGTCTCTTAATGTGTTTGTTTCCCCCTCTCTGTTTATGTGATTTCCTCGTAATTGGTTTGAGGAAGAAATAGCATTGATTTCCCACTGTAGATTTTCCCACTGCCTGGATGTAGACACTCTGTGGTGTCACTTATGTGTTCCTTTCTCCCCTTTATTTCCTCTAAAGAGATAGTTAGAGCCAGGGTTTTCTCTGATTCAGGATTGGATTTGGGGGCAAGAAGACTTCACAAGAAGTATTATGCACTTCCTTAAGGTGGCACAGAGGGTCTGAATGACTCTCCTTTCCTATGCAAGCCATTAGTCACTGCCACTCATGATCATTGTCTACGTTTATCATTTCATTGGTGGCTCATCTTCTCTTCATTTGGGATAATCAGTTACAAGGGTAATGCCAGATTGTAGCTGCCAGGGGTGGCTTGTAGCCACATGAAGAGAGCTGGTGTGAGAGTCCACAGACCATGAAACATAGTCAACACTCCAGCGATCAGACTCATGCTCTCATGGCAACATTTGCATCCTGAATCTACCTGTTCCTGAATCTAGATATAATATTCATACTTGCAGTATGTAAATGGGAATTTGGGGGGCTGCTTTGCTTAATCTGCTTTTATCTGGGTTCTTCTCTCTTGCCACGGAAAGAGTTCCGACTAGTCCAATATATAATGATATTGGAAAGAACTGAAATCTTTACAACATTATTTCTTTCCATCCAGAAACAATGTAGATACCTTAATTTATTTCTTAATTTCTTAATATTTCTTGGTAAAGCTTTGCAGTTTTTGTCACAGAACTTTCTTACTTCTTATTACAGATATTCTAGGTAACTATACGTTTGATATTAATATAAGTGAATTATTTTATTGTTATAGTACATAACCTATTATTGCTCTTATATAAGACATGGATATCTTTTTGTGTATTTATTTTATGGTCTTGCCACATTGTGTATTGTGTATAAGACTTTTAAAATTGGTTTTCTAGAATTTTTCAGTTAGAAACGATAATATCCATAAATACCCCATTTATCACTTTTATATCTTATGAGTGTTATCCTGAATTTCCAGAATAATTTGAGAGAATCATGCTGAGAGGCTAGTTATTGCTGACTTGCATGTACATCTCGGTGCTTTGCACTTGGGTGGAATTTTGCTTTCCATCTATTCTCAAAAGACTTGTGTTCCTTCCTTGTTGCTGCCATCAATTCATCTGCCTTATAACTGAGTCCAACCCCCAGCCGAATCTATTGCTTCTACCTCTCTGGCAGCTTGAAAACAGGATAATCAAGGTATTAGAATCAAATACAGAATTATCTTTCTTCATTTACAAAATGAGCAAAATAAGTATCCACCTCAAAAGTTGTTCAGTGATTCAATTAATTAATGCATATAAAATACTTAGAATTGTATCTGGCATCTACTATTATATAGGGAGATATAGGCCCTAACTGAACTAAATGAGGCTTTTTGTGCAAAACAGAAAACTGTAATATAATAGTAGGTCTTAGCAATTTTAATTTTGGCTGCATTTATTTTCTTGTTGGTCCGACGGTTTCCAGGTGGCTGAAATTTCTACATAAGTGAGATATCACATAAGGGCACTTTCTTCCCAGGTGGGACTATTCCTTTGCCTGGAGTCCTCCATTCTGTTCAGAAATGCCCATTTCTGTGTCACTATTTCCTAAATTATAGTATTTTCCCACTCAGTAAAAGTGACTGTGATTCCAAAAATAACTAGCTAGTGACTGATTGCTATAATTCCTATGTTTCAATTGATTATCACCTGTTTTAAGTTTTTTAAATTAATTAATTAATTAATTTTAGGTTGAGCAGATGACAGCCTTCAGACAGCCAATGCCATTCTCTGACATAAGCCTTAGGGTCATTTTCCTCAAAGAGAAGATACAATCTAGGCATCCAGTAACCTTGACTTGAGACAGTCACTGTTAAAAACAGGTGTCCATGAAAAAAGGCATAGATCTGGCAAAGAAATGTGACTTTGCTGTACCCTGTGCCAGAAATGGATATGATCACCTTTCTCTCCTTTTTGTCAGAAGCTGAAATGGAAACTAGAACCAGGGCACCTGAATCTCAGGCTTAGGGAATTCAAGTAATGAGGGCAGGCATAATAAGGAGGGGGCCCCACCCTAAAATCAGCCTAAATCCTTTAAGTAGAAGAGGGTTTGACTCTTTGTTACATTGTCTGGGGTTTTTTTTTTTTGTCGTTGTTTTTTTTTGAAATGTGTGCTTCGGGGAAATTAAGGATGCTTAAGGAATTTTGGCCTAACAGTGGAGAAAGCATTTGGGTGAAGCAAAAGTGAGGAAGGGTGGTGTACACGAATATATAAGATGGAGTCAAGATAACTGTCCAAGACCAATTGTTTTTGTTTGTTTCTCTCTCTCTCTCTCTCTCTCTCTCTCTCTCTCTCTCTCTCTCTCTCTTTTGTTTTGTTTTTGTGTGTGTGTGTCCAAGACCAATTTGGGAGAGAATGGAAAGGTCTTTGACAAATGTCTATAAAGCTAAAGTGAATCAAACTCTCTGCTACCCATTTCAAACACTGGCAAATGAAGTCTTACAAAAGAATTGTTTTTGAAATTTGCTCTTTTTTCATTGGTTTAAAGTGACCAAGATTAATATCTGTTTGAATTTGAACCTATCTCTTATTTTTCCAGAGCCATTTGGTCTAAACATCATGGAAACTCGGAACAGAATCAGGGCCTTGAAAGATCATGTAGGTTATCTTCTTTCCTTTAGGCCCTAAACTGCATTGTAACTATTTCCCCCACCCCCACCCCCCAAAAAAGTGAACTTCCCTGTTTCTTAGTAATCTTAAAGGATATGCTATTTTACAAATTACAATTCATGAAAATTTATTTTCAAAAAGAAAATACAAAGACATGCCAAGTTTTCTTTCACAAAAGCAGTTACTCAACCTGGCACTGCCTTTTTGCACGGTTAAAGTAGAACTTTCTCGTTTAGAATTCTTTATAGTGCTACAGTTCACTCTCTACATTCTTTATAGGGAAAAATTATAATTAGAAACGTATGAGTCGCTTTTTCTACCTCATAGTAAAGTTTAGGCTGAATTTAAATATTCATGTAAATTCTTTAGGCGCTAAAATCAACTAAAGAACTCTTTAGTTGCTAAGCTATCTTGAAAAATAATTCTGTTCAAGTAATACTGATTGAAACATTTACATTGTGTTATCATGATACGAAGTACTGGGAATTCAAAATGTCTAAGATATTTTTATTGATGTCCAGTTTACTTTCCAAGGAGAAGAGACAGATAAGAATGTACACTCATACACATACATATACATACTGAAATTTTGTATAAACAAAGTTTCAATACATATTACTTATATTAAGTCACCCATATGATATCTAGTGATTTCCATATATAATGAATTGATTAAGAGACCTGGACATATCCTAGTAATTTTTATAAAGCTCCACTTTTATTAGAAAGAAATAGATGAGAATGTCAAGAGTAGTTATGTCTATATGATAGCCTCAGAATTTGCTTTTCTGTTTCTTTTTTTTCCTCTAGTATGATGTGTATATTATTTTTAGAGTAAAAAAGCAATTACAGTGATGTATGTCATTTATTTCTCAATAAAACTGGAAAAAAATAAGCAATTATAAACTCTTCTCATGTCCATAAAAGGCATGCTAACATTACAGCAAACAAATTCAGATCGTAGACATGGCTGTTTGATGAGCCGAAAGTCTAAAGTTCAGCAAAAATTTTAAAGAACTGTAAAGTCAGCGCCTTAAGTGGAACTGAGTTCCCAAAACGGTCACGATGAAGAAATTTTAAGTGGACAGCTTTCCACAAAAATGCAAAGAGCAATATAGAAAGAAACCTATTGTCCGAAACTATGTATTTTCTATTCACTTAAGGAATGGTTTTCTAATCTATTTTTTTTCTGTAAGAAGCTGGACTATTATTTTTTAAAGGAAGCCTTGTGGAACCTCAATGTATAAAAACGATAAAAGTGGCTCTGCTTTGTTTGCAGGGGGTCCTGAGGATAGTCCCAGCCCGACAGACCTTGCCCTCCCCTCAATTCCTTGATCTCCAGGGTCACTTCTGAGGACTCTTTAGGGCTGCGGAGTCTGAATACCATCAGGTTGATTCGCGCCGCCCCAAATCTTGTTTAGCCCTACCGGGGCTAAGCAAACGCTCATATTTGTAAATTTTCTTTGCAAAGGAAATTTCGGCCTAGAGCCTGATCAAATGAACATAGAATTGGAATTGGGTGCTTGAATGAATGATGCCTGAATACATGAAAGTCTTTAGTACTTGACTGCTGACAAACAAGTTTGCGTACCATGTTTTTCTAGATGTTGACAGCAGCTGTCCACCAGCCTGGGGACCTGTCTGTAAATGGGATTCAGACTGAGTTTCTTATCTCGGGCTTTTTCTTTTTTACTTTGAGCTTCGGCAGGCAAGGAGAGTTGTAACGCTTCTAGCAGTCGAGACTGATTGTCGTCAAGATCGGTGATGGAATCCACTGACATTGCACCCTGCAAATTATACACAGACATGAACACAGAGTGCACACGGAGAAAATAAAAACAGCTTCCCCCAATGCCATCCAATAAATCCTTTTGCCCACGACCACTAATCACACTTGAAATAATACTGTTTAATTGTGCGGTTTGTACTTTAAAAGGCAGAAAGGTTAGGAAACCTCCACAGCACAGGGTAAGGTAATGACAGTTACAGTTTCAACAATAGACAACTTCTTCCAAGTGGAAGACAAGAGATGGCAAACATACAATTAAAATCTTTTGACCCAAACACTTCATTCCTTGAAACAAGAAAAAAATCACATACTTGACGAATGAGGTAAGGTCAGAGAACTCTTGTGAAAACAAAATAATAATTCAACTCTCGAAAGTAGATTTTAAAATAGGAGGATTTCATAAACAGTCTTAGTTTAGTTTTCCCCAAGACGTGACACAATGAACTTTATTAGGGGAATAGTCCCAGGAGACAGCTGTAGGGAAGGAGGGAAATGAGAAAGCGAAGTAAAGGCAGCTAATGAAGGGGGCACCACCAAGCCTGTGATGACAAGCCTGTGGGCCGCTGGGGCCCAACTGCCCTGGGGACCTGGGAGACCGTGCAGATCATGCACCTCAGAGCTATTCCTGCTAAGGAGTAAGGGAGCTGGGGGTATTTATACCACGAGTCTCAAGAGTCATTGATTAAGGACAACTTCTGGTAGGGGTAGGGAGGTGACATTAATGCCTTGCTACTTGCAGCCCGTCGTCTCTATGGGTGGGCGCCTCTGGCCATCAGAGAAAGCCCCAGCCAAGAGATGACGTAAGGACAGGTGGAAGGAGGGCTGGCACGCTAGGAATGGTAAAAGGCTGAGGGGAAGGGTGCAGGGCACCGCTCATGCCTGTACGGCCACCGCCCCATCTGACGGAGCAGAGAGGAAGAAGGCGGCTGCTAGCAAGGCCTTGCCGGAGGGGAGGGCATTTGGGAGGCCCGTTGCCTGGGCTCTAGATTCTCACAAAGCTCATACGTGGCATTTTGGTGTCACTGCCACACAGGCTTATATAAACAGTCTGAGAGACTGTGCCAGGATTGGAAGAACAATTCTCTTGTCTGTAAGGTAGAGAAAGTGATGGGGGTCTGAATATGCCAACTCAGCTTTAAACACAGTGAATCCCTGAAAACAGTGGTGGGCGGCTCAGGTGCCCCTGAGTCTTGGAGAGGTTCTAAATGTTGGAGGCTGATTGAGAACTGCGGATTTTAACTGGGAAGTGCCTCAGGTTTTCGGTTTGTTTTTTTTTTGCGGTACGCGGGCCTCTCACTGCTGTGGCCCCTCCCGTTGCGCAGCGCAGGCTCAGCGGCCATGGCTCACGGGCCCAGCCGCTCCGCGGCATGTGGGATCCTCCCGGACCGGGGCTACGAACCCGCGTCCCCTGCATCGGCAGGCGGACTCTCAACCACCGCGCCACCAGGGAAGCCCGTGCCTCAGGTTTTAACTAGGGCAGTAGTCAATGGCTGGAGGTGGCAAAGATTTGGGCCTTCAGGTGATAAGGCAAAGTAGAGATCTCCCAGTGACCTAGGAAGTTTCAGAGATGCTTATCACCTGACTCAGCTAATCACCAACCAATGTGCCTGGAAACTCATCTTTCCTGGATTGAAATTTGAAATGCCAAATAATAGCACAGTGCCTGGAACACAGTACTCACTTAATAAATGGTACCAGTATTGATTTGAAAGAGGACATATGCATGTGTGTGTGTGTGTTTCTACAGTTATGTTTGAGAAAAAAGCCATGTTCCGTTGGTAAAAAACAATCTCATTGCTTATGAAGACCAGCAGCAAGTTCACTTGGCCAGAAATAGTTCTTGGATGAGATGAAGAGATTAACAAACACACCTGGCCCTGCCCTCAAGCCTCAAAGTCTCATGGGAAATTCTGGTAACACAACAGAAGGTTACACTAGAGTAGGATCAGTGGTGATGTTGTAGAATGTTCTGGATATCACGGGTAAGCAAGGAGAGGCACCCTATATCTTTGAAAGGGGTCAGGGAAAGGCTGTGAGGGGTGTGTCAGGTGCCTCGGGGCCGGTGCAAATTCTCCCTGAATGGGGCTGTTGACAGATACCTGGACACAAACTGCATTTCCAGTTTTCACATGAGCCAAGACTCAGAGAATAACCTTAGAACGCTTCCGTTGTCCTGACATCGGGGTCAGAGCAAACACTGGTCAACTCACCCTCCTCCTGGCCCGAGGAGCCGGCTCCGGGGTACTGGGGGACGTTGACTCATTTGGTGTTTCCGAGGTGGAGCTGAGAGATGAGTTACTGCTTGAGAGTTCTTTGTTTTGTCTTTTATTTCCAAATGGGAGGAGGGAAGCCACAAAATCGGAGGCATCCTTCTGCTCGCCCCTCTGCGAGTCCTGCTTGAGTTTATAGGCCCGGTCGTTTGCAATGACTTGGGATAAGGGCATTCCAAAAGCCTGTGGGATGAACTCTGGAATCAAAAACCAAACATTCACTTTCAGAGAAAGACTGCACCAGGGGAGACTCTCAGTCATGTTGCAGATCAAAGGGCAGACAAATTCCAACGACTGCTTTCTGAAGAACTGATTCATCCATCAATATATGGAGATGACTGTTGAGTTTGTCAGAGTGGCTGAAGTTTCTATCTCAAGAAAGAAAGCTAGTATGTATAAAGAGCACGGGTTTTAAAAATCTAAGCCTCGAGTTTTTCTCGACGTATCTCAAGTATGTTTAAAGGAAATAACTTTACAGAGAAAGGTGACATTTTTTGACAGGATGAACATAATACTTCATCCTCATGAGTAAACAGTTTTACAAAATGTGTCTTTGATTGCTGTCTCAAGAGCCCCCAAAGCTTACAAGGCCTGAGAAGACTCTGTGTGTATACATTCATTCAACTGTCACTTACTAACACCTACTATGTGCCGTGTCACGGTATGCAGTGGGGAGTACAAAGCTTACAGAAGGTCCAGTCCTCGCTCTTGAAGGGTTCAGAGTGTGGGGTGAGGTGGGGACTGGAGAATCAGATACGTAAATAATTGTAATTGTGTCTATCATGTGTGTAAGAGAGAGATGCCAAAAATTACTGAAATTCAGGTAAGTGGCTACACTCTGAGGTTCCCAGTCAAAGAGGTTCCAACATGTGAAATGACAACTCAAGAGACAGAGGAGCAGCTTGGGAATAAGTTTGTTCTTTTTCTCTTTGTGTTCTTTGTTCCCGCATGCTGCCTCCAATTGCTGGGTTAGGGCTGTCACGTTCACGATGTATACCCAAGCCATTCTCCGGGCCACATGCAGAAGTGGATTCTCACCACTAAATATCCGGTGAAGAGCCCAGAATATAATTTACTAAATCCTCTAGTAAGGACAATTTTGGGGAAGGAGCATAATGTAGAAACCTACAGCTTTATTTGAAGATGTATACACAATTGCATTCTGGATCTCTGTAGTAAATCCACTTGTATACACGTACATTGTAAGCACGCTGACCCTTAGGGCCACGCATTTTATTGGTAATATTTTAAATTCATGCTGAAAAGCATTAATAATTATATTAAATGCATTATTTCTTTGAGACTCAAAATTACATCTCCTAGCAGCAGAAAACTGGAGTCTAGCCTCTCCCTTGTTTTTATAACCCTTATGAAAAAAACCAGAATGAGCAAAGGGAAAACAATTCTAAGGTTGAAAAAGCTAACATTAAATCAGGTGGAAAGAGGCTCTAAAAGGTTTTCCTCTTTGATCCACGGCAACATTCTGAACATCCCTGGGCTAATAGTCAAGTCTGCATTAAAAGCAGAAATGGCACTTGAGGGCTTCCCTGGTGGCGCAGTGGTTGGGAGTCCGCCTGCCGATGCAGGGGACAGGGGTTCGTGCCCCGGTCCGGGAGGATCCCACATGCCGCGGAGCGGCTGGGCCCGTGAGCCATGGCCGCTGAGCCTGCGCGTCCGGAGCCTGTGCTCCGCGACGGGAGAGGCCACAACAGGGAGAGGCCCGCGTACCGCAAGAAAAAAAAAAAAGAAAAAGAAAAAGAAATGGCACTTGAAAAGCCTGAACCTCTTGTTCTATCAAAACATGCAACTCATTTTGAAGTGAAAAATCAAAACTTCAGCATTTCGGGATTTTTCAGAGGATGCTTATCTTCCTCTATAAGTTTGTTAACTAGTCGGCATACGTTAATGCAAACAACAATTCAGGCATTTGTTTTGAGGGATCAATGTGGACAGTGTAGCAAGATCCAATACTCACTACTGATAAAAGGTCATTTCCACTACTAGCAAAATTAGAAACCAAAGGGGACACCTCAGGGTTTATTGTGTAAGTCAGTGCTATCTTGTCTATGGGAATAATCAAATAGTCTTCCTTCAAAAAGCTTGGGGCAAATCTAGGAACACGCGGATGGCAAGGCTGATAGCTACTCGGAATATACAAAAACTGTTGGTGGGTAATGATAGCAGAAAGGACACTGATAAATGTGTCAAGTGACCTGTGTCTGCTCAAGTAGGCATACTCACAGCAGGGATTTAATGTGACATGAGGACTATTGATTCCTCTCCTAGACATTTTTTCCACATAAAGGAAACCAACCAGACTCGGCTACAGATCTCTAATATCCTTGGAAAAAAGAAGCAAGATGGTTTCCTTTGGTATCTGTCATTGTTAATATCTAAAAGTCTGCCGCTCTACTTGTAAATTGGAGTAACTGAATAGAAATTAAACAGATGGAATACGTGAAGTCATTCTCCCCAAATGACTCTTTTATTTCTCTTTTCTTATTTCTGCTTTTCTCTAATAGGCTTTCTTTCCTGGCTGAGTTTATTTATTCTTTCAGTGGTAGTGTTTTGATCTAGTCTCTTTAGTTTCGCATTGCTGTCTCCAGAGAACTCTCTCACAAGCTTCAGAAAGGAGACAGATCTCCCTATGCTCTAAACTTGTGTCACAGTGTCTAGTCCCTGGAAAATTCTAGGCAGGGTTCCTTGAATGTGACTGCTTCTCAGAATACGGGTATTGTGAAATTGAGGACTCAGCCCAAGGCTGTTGAGCAAAACCCTCCTTTCTGTGTAAATAAAGTGTTGGGCACACATGCTTATCTGCGGGTTCAAAGCTCTTCTGCTGGGGAGGAGGGAACCTACAGACTCTGTGTTGACAGCAGCTAATAAACTCGATAGTGGGTTTTTCAAACCATAAAAATATTACCCAAGACTCAGTGTTCTGGGCCCAGGGACTGTGCGTATCATGTTCTAATCTATAGTATGTGTTTACTAAGGAGACTGCATCCCCTGCTGTCCTCATTGGTAGAGACTGTCTCCGCTCCCTCCCCATGACCCTCAGGGCCAGGAGGTGGTGTTCTGGTCGCTCAGCTGCGCTTCAGCTTCCGGATCCTCTCCCTCCTGCTGTGTGGCAGAAACCTGGTGCCACTGCCAGCTGCCCCTGCCCCCATGCTCATTGCTGTCTTCTATCATCACCGTCAGAACCCCGGTCTACCATCATCCCGGGAGACGTGGACGTCTACCCAAATGACCCATCTGATTCTCTGTCCTCACATCTCCTTGACTTTCTCCTCTCCTCTTACTTTTTCCTGCACGCTACCTTTTTCACCAACTCCCTCGGTCCCAACCTGGACCTATCCTCAGCAGAAGCGACTTGGCCCCTGGAATCAGGCTTCCTTCCTCCACCGTGGTCTCACCCTCCCACCCAAAGTTCATGCTTTACACTGCAGTGTGGCAATCCATTTAAAGACACCGTTCAGCCACCCCATCCTTAATTCACTTTGATGGCGTCTCAATGTTCTTAGCATGCAGACCGGAAGTCGTGCTGCGGCCCACCCAGTCCTGTGCGAGGTGGCCCCTCCTATTCCTCCCTGGAATCACACTCCCCCTGTTTCTCTCATCTCCAGTAACAGCACTCAATACATTTTCTTTGAGAATTTCTGAAGAGTGATAACTGATACTTGATGTTTCTACTGTTACTTAACATGGCACAAAATAAAGCTGTATCAGCTATTCCTACGCAGTGCCACTTCACAGCTCACATATATTAAGCCATTTGGACAGTGAGGAACAATAAAACGTGGCATGTGATATAATTTCGGCACAAAGAAAGGTGCTAGACCTGAACTATCAGCAGAGTTTATGTTGATAAACTTTTCATCATCTGAAAATATCCTGTAGACAGGGGACCTAGCTCTCAGACTTAGGCCACAGTGAAACCTATTTCCCCTGTGCTCTGATTAGGAACCACAACAATTGGCACAAAGTAGCCATTTTAAAACCTTTCCCCAAGAGTGATTCTTTTTGACACAAGAAAGAAATTTTCTGAAGTTCTGAAAGTTTAAAAAATACTTTTTGGATGCCAAGTAATTTAACTAAGAGAAATGAAGAACCTTGGAACTGTTCTGTATGAAAATATGTTTTCTGAACCAGCATCAATCCTGAATTACTTTCTGTATGGAAATCAAAAGTCATATGGGCACCGCTTAAGTGGCAGGAGGGACACAGAAGTGTCACATGTTCTGCTGTATATTATGTTAAGGCAATTAAATAAAACACAGGACATGATTCATTCTGATTGAATCAATTAATATAGCAGCATATCAAACATTTAATGAATCGCTTTATTGGGAGAGCAATTCGATGCTAAAAAGCTGCTCCTATTTATTTTTAGATGACCTAACCCAAGAAGTCATCTAGAATTTCCTGTTTTCCTTCTTTTACTCTTGGATTCAAATGATTGTCATTTTTCACACGTGCAGCTGTTATGAACCCCAATGCTAATATTCAAATGGAAGAAAACAATGTGAAATGCTCACAACTATGCGAGACCTGCACACTGCCTCATCACACCCCGGTTTCCAAGACATCCATGTAATGGATGTGTGGACACACAGGACTTTATGTTCAGAAAAGATGCCATGTAATTAAGCTTCACTTAAGCCTAGGACATCATCTTTTTTTTTTTTTTTTTTTTTTTTTTTTTTTGCAGTACGCGGGCCTCTCACTGTTGTGGCCTCTCCCAATGCGGAGCACAGGCTCAGCGGCCACGGCTCACGGGCCCAGCCGCTCCGCAGCATGTGGGATCTTCCCAGACCGGGGCACGAACCCGCGTCCCCTGCATCGGCAGGCGGACTCTCAACCACTGCGCCACCAGGGAAACCCCGGACATCATCTTTTTAACTATCAAAGCTATATTAAAAAAAAAAAAAAAAACCTCTTTGGCCATAAATCGTGATATTTTTCTCCTTAGTTGGATGGGTGATGTGTTTTTTCTTTGGAACCACCAGGACCTGCCTTCCTTTTCCCAGCCAGCACCCCTGTGCAACCTTATAGAACACTGCCAAGTTTTCACTGAGCCTATATAATACATAAGTATGATTTGGTCTAAAATGTATAATAGTCCAGTGCATAGTGGTTGATTACTTCCCCTGGCCCTTCCTGCCCTACCCTCACTGCCTGCTGTTTTCTTACATAAGCGAGCACACATACATCTCCCTCTGTTGAGGGAATTCAAACATCTGCGAAAAATGTTCATTGTGCTTAGTTTAGCCGGAATGGGCACTTCCGAAGAATCACCTCAAGTCTACACCGTGAGTGTTCAGATCCTAGTACCATTATCTTCATCCTAGAATAAACAACTTTAAAGATAACACATTGCTAATGTCAGTCTGAGTGATCCCTTTAATAACTCTATAAACACTGAGAATTCTCACGAATTCTCTAATCTCACGAGATAAAGATGGTGCGCGGCAGGAACAGAATGAGTAAAAACTCTAGTTTAATAAAGCTACGCTGGCTACTAACGTTCCTTTAAAAAATAAGGGTGAGAACACGTGAACCAATGAAATACAATACAATTCATCGGACAAGGATAGGTATAGCTGGACAAGAGTTACTGTCTTTCGCAGCAGATCCTCCTGTGGTAGAAGGTGCCCTGGGGACTATACTGCTTAGTATGGACCAGAGTTCTCGTCTTAGAAGGTGCACATTAGTAGTTCATAACATTACTCATGCTCAGCACCCCTACAGACCAACGGGATCGGCTTTTCTGGGGTGGGGGGTCTGGGCACTGGAATTTTTAAAGGTTTCAAAAATTATTCTGCTATATGTAGTCACGGGTAGGGATCACTGCCATTTTCATGGCCTTTTCTTCAGTTTGAGGTAAACATTTGAAATGTCTGGAGATATTTTGGTTGGGGGCGGTGCTACTGGCATCTAGTGGTAGAGACCAGGGATGCTATGAAACATCTCAGACAATGTACAGGACAGCCTCCACGAAAAATAATTATCCAGTCTAAAATGTCAATAGTCCGAAGGTTGAGAAATCATGCTCTAAGGGAAGTAAAACATTGGCTTTCCATTCTTTAGAATTCTTTAATCTCTTTTTAGTCCAAGAACCAGATGTCATGACCCTTTAGGCACAGTTCAAGATATGGGTGTAGAGTCTCGGATCAACGGTGTGTCTCGGTCTTGTCTAATACTTATCACAATGCATTTATTTTTATACCTTCAGTTTTATTGCCTTTCATTACTTTTCAAGCAGAAATTCGATCATTAGATAAAAGAACTCCAAGGTGAGATATATGGCTTTCCTGACTCTACACTCATTCCCTATGTCATATAAAATGGAAATACATTCATATGACCACATCATTCAGCAGTCATTTCATAAGAAACCATCGAAACAAGCCACAAAAAGATGTACTGGGCTAATGAGGCCCAGGTGTCCATTATTCAGGCTCAATGAATATTAGTTAAAAATGACCACAAATACCTCTGAAAGAGTGGCTAAACTATCGGTTTCCTAAATAGATACAGAAGGGGACAGTATGAAGAGAGTCAACAATTCCCAAAACTGTACACAGGGCAAAAAAATAAGCGTGCTGTGATCTAACATTACAATGCTGAGAATGTCCCATCTTCGGTAGCCACGAGGGTGAGACTGTTTCTTTCCAGTAGTCATGGTGGGGGAATCCAAACTCCTTCTCATTCAACTAGCCCTGCCTAACTATCTGGATTTGCCAGACAGCTGGTTAGCGTTAGAGATGCTACCCATGGCTGCTCAACCTGGTTTTCCTTACGCATTGCTGATTGGCTAGCATCGTAATTGGAACCATAAACTTGGCAGAAATCACATTTTGCTCAAACCAGTTGAACTCATCAGTTCAGTACAGGGCCACTCCAACAGCCTTCAATGACATTCCATTGTAGAAATCCAGTTTTCATAATAGAGCTGAACCACATAAATCAATGCAATTGACAAAGCCCACCAAATTCAACCATTAGGCTCCACGGGAGATGCATTTGCTTTAGTTCATTCTGTCCTTTACCTCTATCTTTGTTTTTCTCCTTCCCTAGTGAATCCAGTTTCTTTCTCAAAGATTTCTTTCGCTTTTGTCCATCTGTAAATATTAAAAGAATGAAAAGTTGTAAAAACAAGCATATAACTGACATTTTACATTAGGAATAACTACATTTGAGCAAAAGCATGACTTCTCACTTTACTCAGAATTTGGCATTTTAAACAGAGTAATGGCCCTGAAAACACATGAAAATCCTTGACTTGGACTGCACACACAACCAGAATCTTGGTGTATGCCCTTAAATTGTGTTTCAATCATGGGAAGTACAGGAAACTTACCTCCTTCAGAAGTCATTTAGTTTTGACACTCAGATATGTTTGCTTTTTCTGTTACATGAGTCTCTTCCTATTCTTCATGTTCACGCAAACCAATGTTATCTCGAATAAAATCTCCATGAGAGGGGAGCCAACAGTACATACGGCTTTGATAATCATGAGCTAGCAGAGTGTAACTGGATAAGGAAATGAATTCGGGGTCCATAGAACTCAAACCTAATTATTGCTGCACCATTTACTCATTATGTGACTTTGCACAAGTCTCAGGGTCCTCATCTGTAAAATGGGAATTTCGTGGAGTTGTTGCGAGAATTAAATAAAACAAGGCATATAAAGTGTTTAATGGGGAGCCTGACACATTCCATAAATTCAGATCTACTTTCTTTTGGGGGGTTTCATAGTATTCCATAGTATGCCTATACCATAATTTAATTAAGCATCCCCCCCACTGATGGACATTTGGGTTGTTTCTAATTTTTTACTAGAATAAGTAAGGCATTTATCCTCTTAGCATCTTGCACTTGCAACAAATGTACTTAACTGGTTAACTCACCAAATAATATAGATACCCCTCATATCAGTAGCCAGCTGCAAATGAATCCCTAGGATATCATCATAAAATATTGGCAGTCATCATTGCAAGAATGTGTTTTGGAATAATGCAGCTGTCAACTTAATGTGTGGGAAGTGCAAATCGGGAATCCACACTGCTACCAATCAGGAGAAATGCAGCCCATGCTGCAAGGAAACTTCTGTTTAAAAGGGGCATTAAGAATTGTCTTTTTTCATAAGATATACTTAAAAGTGTAGTAAAGAAAGAGATTCGGCCCGATAAAACTTAAAGGCAAGACTCTGATATCAGGAAAAGACAGACTAAGCATTCTTCAACAGAAATGAGGGTTCCTGGGATCCTCATGGGGCTGCGGATGTTCCCAACGCCTCCTCTCTGAATTTTTGGAGGCAAAAGACATCACAACATAAGCAACAGGCACACTCAATCCCTCCTTCCTTTCAAAAAGCAAAGCAATATTTTTAACGTGATTCTCGTCCCATGAAATGGAAATAGTTCATAAGAGTCTTCACTCTTGCAGTCGTGAGATCTGTATAGATGAAAATTATGTAAATCAGTTGTGATGTGGCAAAGAGCCGTCAATCTCTTACATCATGTGTATGTTCTTATCTTCAGTGTCTAAACGATGATCTCACCATAGGGCCTTACATGGCTTGTTACATACACACAGACATTAAACATACTAACTGCACAAGATTCTAATCTGTTCTTCAGATAGGACTGACAGGTATTTTACTTTGTAATACTTTGTTCATCACTAGTTCATATAAACAAATATATTTGACTATAACAAGAGCATATTTCTTTAAAAATGCTATCACTCCTTCATTTTAATATTTAGCTGACCCAGAAGAATAACTAAACCATATATTAAAGCTTAAGTGCGGGGCGGGGAGACCATCAAGACGGTGGAGGAGTAAGATGTGGAGCTCAGCTTCCTCCCCACAAATAAATCAGAACTACATCTACATGTGGAACAACTCCTACAGAACACCGACTGAACGCTGGCAGAAGACTTCAGACTTCCCAAAAGGCAAGAAACTCCCCATGTACCTGGCCGTGTGGCTGACAGGGTCTAGGGGCTCCAGGCGGGTGTCAGGCCTGAGCCTCTGAGGTGGGGGAGCCGAGTTCAGGACCGGTCTCAGCCACCAGAGACCTCCCAGCTCCACATAACATCAAATGGCGAAAGCTCTCCCAGAGATCTCCATCTCAATGCTAAGACCCAGCTCCACTCAACGACCAGCAAGCTCCAGTGCTGGACACCCCATGCCAAACAACTAGCAAGACAGGAACACAACCCCACCCATTAGCAGAGAGGCTGCCTAAAATCATAATAAGGTCACAGACACCTCAAAACACACCACTGGACACAGTCCTGCCCACCAGAAACCATAAAACAGGCACTACTCCCCTCCACCAGGAAGCCTACACAACCCACTGAACCAACCTTAGCCACTGTGGGGCAGACACCAAAAACAACGGGAACTATGAACCTGCAGCCTGTGAAAAGGAGACCCCAAACGCAATAAGTTAAGCAAAATGAGAAGACAGAGAAACACACAGCAGATGAAGGAGCAAGGTAAAAACCCATGAGACCAAACAAATGAAGAGGAAATAGGCAGTCTACCTGAAAAAGAATTCAGAGTAATGATTGTAAAGATGATCCAAAATCTTGGAAATAGAATGGAGAAAATACAAGAAACATTTAACAAGGACCTAGAAGAACTAAAGAGCCAACAAACAATGATGAACAACACAATAAATGAAATTTACAATTCTCTAGAAGGAATCAATAGCAGAATAACCGAGGCAGAAGAACGTATAAGAGACCTGGAAGATAAAACAGTGGAAATAACTACCACAGAGCAGAATAAAGAAAAAAGAATGAAAAGAACTGAGGACAGTCCCAGAGACCTCTGGGACAACATTAAACACACCAACATTCAAATCATAGGGGCCCCAGAAGAAGAAGAGAAAAAGAAAGGGACTGAGAAAATAGTTGAAGAGATTATAGTTGAAAACTTCCCTAAAATGGGAAAGGAAATAGTCAATCAAGCCCAGGAAGCACAGAGAGCCGCACAGAGGATAAATCCAAGGAGAAACATGCCAAGACACATATTAATCAAACTATCAGAAACTAAATACAAAGAAAAAAATATTACAAGAAGCAAGGGAAAAACAACAAATAACACACAAGGGAATCCCCATAAAGTTAACAGCTGATCTTTCAGCAGAAACTCTGCAAGCCAGAAGGGAATGGCAGGGCATATTTAAAGTGATGAAAGGGAAAAAACCTACAACCACGACTACTCTACCCAGCAAGGATCGCATTCAGATTCGGTGGAGAAATTAAAACCTTTACAGACAAGCAAAAGCTAAGAGAATTCAGCACCACTAAACCAGCTTTACAACAAATGCTAAAGGAACTTCTCTAGGCAGGAAACACAAGAGAAGGAAAAGACCTACAATAACAAACCCCAAACAATTAAGAAAATGGTAATAGGAACAAACATATCGATAATTACCTTAAATGTAAATGGACTAAATGCTCCAACCAAAAGACACAGACTGGCTGAACGGATACAAAAACAAGACCCGTATATACGCTGTCTATACAAGACCCACTTCAGACCTAGGAACACATACAGACTGAAAGTGAGGGGATGGAAAAAGATATTCCATGCAAATGGAAATCAAAAGAAAGCTGGAGTAGCAATTCTCATAAGAGACAAAATAGACTTTAAAGTAAAGACTAACACAAGAGACAAAGACGGACACCACATAATGATCAAGGGATCAATCCAAGAAGAAGATATAACAATTGTTAATATTTATGCACCCAACATAGGAGCACCTCAATACATAAGGCAAATGCTAACAGCCATAAAAGGGGAAACCGACAGTAACACAATCACAGTAGGGGACTTTAACACCCCACTTTCACCAATGGACAGGTCATCCAAAATGAAAATAAGGAAACACAAGCTTTAAATGATACATTAAACAAGATGAACTTAATTGATATTTATGGGACATTCCATCCAAAAACAACAGAATACACTTTCTTCTCAAGTGCTCATGGAACGTTCTCCAGGATAGATCATATCTCGGGTCACAAATCAAGCCTTGGTAAATTCAAGAAAATTGAAATAGTATCAAGTATCTTTTCCAACCACAAAGCTATGAGACTAGATATCAATTACAGGAAAAAAATCTGTAAAAAATACAAACACATGGAAGCTAAACAATACACTACCAAATAACCACGAGATCACTGAAGAAATGAACGAGGAAATAAAAAAATACCTAGAAACAAGTGACAATGAAAACACGACGACCCAAAGCCTATGGGTTGCAGCAAAAGTAGTTCTAAGAGGGAAGTTTATAGCAATACAATCCTACCTCAAGAAACAAGAAACATCTCAAATAAACAACCTAACCTTAGACCTAAAGCAATTAGAGAAAGAAGAACAAAAAACTCCCAAAGTTAGTGGAAGGAAAGAAATCATAAAGAGCAGATCAGAAATAAATGAAAAAGAAATGAAGGAAACAATAGCAAAGATCAATAAAACTAAAAGCTGGTTCTTTGAGAAGACAAACAAAATTGATAAACCATTAGCCAGACTCATCAAGAAAAAAAGGGAGAGGACTCAAATCAATAGAATTTGAAATGAAAAAGGAGAAGTAAGAACTGACACTGCAGAAATACAAAGGATCACAAGGGATTACTACAAGCAACTCTACGCCAATAAAATGGACAACCTGGAAGAAATGGACAAATTCTTATAAAAGCACAACCTTCCGAGACTGAACCAGGAAGAAATAGACAATATAAACAGACCAATCACAAGCACAGAAATTGAGACTGTGATTAAAAATCTTCCAACAAACAAAAGCCCAGGACCAAATGGCTTCACAGGCAAATTCTATCAAACATTTAGAGAAGAGCTAACACCCATCCTTCTCAAACTCTTCCAAAATATAGCAGAGGGAGCAACACTCCCCAACTCATTCTACGAGGCCACCATCACCCTGATACCAAAACCAGACACAGATGCCACAAAGAAAGAAAACTACAGGCCAATATCACTGATGAACATAGATGCAGAAATCCTCAACACAATACTAGCAAACAGAATCCAACAGCACATTAAAAGGATCATACACCATGATCAAGTGGGGTTTATCCCAGGAATGCAAGGATTCTTCAATATATGCAAATCAATCAATGTGATACACCATGTTAACAAATTGAAGAAGAAAAACCGTATGATCATGTCAATAGATGCAGAAAAAGCTTTGGACAAAATTCAACACCCGTTTATGATACAAAACCCTCCAGAAAGCAGGCACAGAGGGAACCTACCTCAGCATAATAAAGGCCATATACGACGAACCCAACATCGCTCTCAATGGTGAAAAACTGAAACCATTTCCTCTAAGATCAGGAACAAGACAGGCTGCCCACTCTCACCACTGTTATTCAACATAGTTTTGGAAGTTTTAGCCACAGCAATCAGAGAAGAAAAAGACATAAAAGGAATCCATATCGGAAAAGAAGAAGTAAAACTGTCACTGTTTGCAGATGACATGATACTATACATAGAGAATCCTAAAGATGCTACCAGAAAACTACTAGAGCTAATTAATGAATTTGGTAAAGTAGCAGGATACAAAATTAATGCACAGAAATCTCTTGCATTCCTATACACTAATGATGAAAAATCTGAAAGGGAGATTAAGGAAACACTCCCATTTACCACTGCAACAAAAAGAATAAAATACCTAGGAAGAAAACTACTTAAGGAGACAAAAGACCTGTATGCAGAAAACTGTAAGACACTGATGAAATAAATTAAAGTTAATACAAACAGATGGAGAGATACACCATGTTCTTGGATTGGAAGAATCAACATTGTGAAAATGACTATTCTATCCAAAGCAATCTACAGATTCAATGCAATCCCTAGTAAACTACCAATGGCATTCTTCACAGAACTAGAACAAAAAATTTCACAATTTGTATGGAAACACAAAAGACCCCGAATAGCCAAAGCAATCTTGAGAAAGAAAAACAGCTGGATGACTCAGCCTCCTTGACTTCAGACTATACTACAAAGCTACAGTAATCAAGGCAGTATGGTACTGGCACAAAAACAGAAACAGAGATCAATGGAACAGGAAAGAAAGTCCAGAGACAAACCCACACACATATGGTCACCTTATCTTTGACAAAGGAGGCAAGAATATACAATGGAGAAAAGACAGCCTCTTCAATAAGTGTTGCTGGGAAAACTGGACAGCTACATGTAAAAGAATGAAATTAGAACACTCCCTAACACCATACACAAAAATAAACTCAAAATGGATTAAAGACCTAAATGTTAACTATAAAACTCTTAGAGAAAAACATAAGCAGAACACTATGACATAAATCACAGCAAGATCCTTTTTGACCCACCTCCTAGAGAAATGGAAATAAAAACAAAAATAGACAAACGGGACGTAATGAAACTTCAAAGCTCTTGCACAGCAAAGGAAACAATAAACAAGAGGAAAAGACAACTCTCAGAATGGGAGAAAATATTTGCAAATGAAGCAACTGACAAAGGATTAATCTCCAAAATTTACAAGCAGCTCATGCAGCTCAATATCAAAAAAAAACAAACAACCCAATCCCAAAATGGGCAGAAGACCTAAACAGACATTTCTCCAAAGAAGATATACAGATTGCCCACAAACACATGAAAGGATGCTAACATCACTCATCATTAGAGAAATGCAAATCAAAACTACAATGAGGCATCACTTCACACCAGCCAGAATGGCCACCATCAAAAAATCTACAAACAATAAATGCTGGAGAGGGTGTGGAGAAAAGGGAACCCTCTTGTACTGTTGGTGGGAATGTAAATTGATACAGCCACTATGGAGGTTCCTTAGAAAACTAAAAATAGAATTACCATATGACTCAGCATTCCCACTACTGGGCAGATACCCTGAGAAAACCATAATTCAAAAAGACACATGCACCCCAGTGTTCATTGCAGCACTATTTACAATAGCCAGGACATGGAAGCAACCGAAGTGTCCGTAGACAGATGAAGGGATAAAGAAGATGTGGCACATATATACAATGGAATATTTCTCAACCATAAAAAGAAATGAAATTGAGTTATTTGTAGTGAGGTGGATGGACCTAGAGTCTGTCATACAGAGTGAAGTAAGTCAGAAAGAGAAAAACAAATACCGTATGCTAACACATATATATGGAATCTAAAAAAAAAAAAGGTTCTGAAGAACCCAGGGGCAGGACAGGAATAAAGATGCAGACGTAGATAATGGACTTGAGGACACAGGGAGGGGGAAGGGTAAGCTGGGACAAAGTGAGACAGTGGCAATGTACTTATATATGCTACCAAATGTAAAATAGAGAGCTAGTGGGAAGCAGCCGCATAGCACAGGGAGATCAGCTCGGTGCTTCGTGACCACCTAGAATGGTGCGATAGGGAGGGTGGGAGGGAGACGCAAGAGGGAGGAGATATGGGGATATATGTTTATGTAGAGCTGATTCACTCTGTTATACAGCAGAAACTAACGCACCATTGGAAAGCAATTATACTCCAATAAAGATGTTAAAAAAATTTTTTTAATTAAAAAATAGAAACTGGAAAAAAAAAAAAAAGCTTAAGGGATTTATTTTTCATAACCAGTGGACAGATCCTAAATTTCAAACAAGTCGTCAAAGAACCAGAATACATGTAGGATAAGAGACATTTTCTTTCTTTTTTTTTTGCGATAAGCGGGCCTCCCACTCTTGTGGCCTCTCCCGTTGCGGAGCACAGGCTCCGGACGCGCAGGCTCAGTGGCCATGGCTCACGGGCCCAGCCGCTCCGCGGCATGTGGGATCCTCCCGGCCCGGGTGCACGAACCCGCGTCCCCTGCATCGGCAGGCGGACTCTCAACCACTGCGCCACCAGGGAAGCCAGGAGACATTTTCTTTTAAGATACAGTAGAAAAAGTTTTTAAACTTTTTTTTTTAACTAGAGGATGTATGATATATGTAGATGTGTATAAATATAAATGTACAGTGTAAGTATTAATGAAGAAGTCAACTCTCACATAACCGACAGCCAAGTTCAAATGTAGACTCTACAGCTAGTACCCGAGGAGCCCTCTGTATGCCCTCCTTCCTGTCACCCCTGGTAATCTCTGGACTGACTTTTGCAGTATCAATTATCTGCTTTCCTTTATAGTTTTACCATCTATATATGCATTTATAAAGAATATAATTCTGTTTTTATCGAATTCATAGAGGTGGAATCATACTGAGGTATTCTTTCTTGCCTCATTTATTTCATTCATCAACACTTCCTAAAATACACCCTGTTGAGGCAGGTAGCCGTAGGTGATTGCTATTCAGTGTTTTCTTGAGTGAATATACCACAGTTAATTTTTCCACTGAACTGTTGATGGAAATTTGAGTTGTTTCTAGCTTGGGACTATTAGGAACAATGTTTTTGTTCATGTCTTCTTATGTACAAAAATCTCTCTGAGACAGCAGTTCTTAAAGTGTGTTTCTAGCACTAGTAGCATCAGTATTACTTGGGAACTCGTTAGAGACGGGGATTGTACGGTCCCACCCCAGACCTACTGAATCAGGAACTCTGGGGTTGGGCCCACTGAGCCCTCCAGGGGATTCTGGTTCACACTAAAGTCTGAGAACCACTGTTCTAGGATATATACGTAGAAGCTGCACATCTGGGTCAGTGTGTATGTAATCCTAGGCTTTTAGGAGGTAACAATGAACTGCTTTCCAAGTAGTTTTCCTAATTTATATTCCCACCAGTAGGAGAGTTTCCATAGTTCCACAAGAACACTACGTATTTCAAACTCCAAAACTCTAAACAATATCTTGAAGCCTCCTTACAGGAAAAATATGATCTTTGTGAATATTGGTCTATCATAAAAAAGGCTTAGCTATTTACAACAAATATTATACTTCTCACTTAATTAGACAGAGGTGAAAGTTATTAATAGGCAACTAGACAAAATGATGGATGATGTGCAATAATGTGTAAGGAGGCATTGCTTTAGCCATTTTCTCATTTAAAATCCTCAGGAAAAAAAAAAAAAAGAAAATAAATAAAATAAAATCCTCAGGAAAAATGACCAGAGCTGTGCAATGAAACTGGTCACTCGTCTTCTCCCCTGTGATGGATCAGTGGTTTGTCGATTGAGTCTCCAGTTTTTGAAGAATGTCTTTTGTTTCCATAGAGCATAGAGAACCCGCTCAAGAGACTGCCGTATTATGTGCTTGCAACCATACAGAATATTTTGTGTTCAACCAGTTCCTCGGATGCCAGTAAGTGGGTTAAGGGCCATTCCATCTATTAAAGAAATTCAAGCTTCCTAACTATCCACACTGCACAGCAATGTTTTCATAATGCAAATAGTGATGAGTGTATGCTTACTAACTGCTCTCAGAGTGGGCACTGTCTTATGGACTACAGAGACCTGTAGAGAAAACTGGGGTCGCACGTCCTGATCAAAGGCATCTTGGAACAAGTCCTTGAGGACTGCCCTCCACGTGCCTGCGGGAGACCACACCCTAGATGGGAAAGCCCACAGACATACACGACACAATAGCAGAGACGGCAAGACAGCAAGCCTTCCGCACGCGAGTGACCACAAAGCAAAGGAATCATCGTTATGGAGTGTGGTTAATCTGGCCATCTTGGGGGAGGCCAGTACCAAACAGGGTCTCCAGGAGGGCTGACAATAAGAAAACATTAGCTTGCTCCCCTAGGACAAGGCTTTTCACGGCCTCACTCGCTGTCAGCTAGTGTTCCAGTTTAAGGCTTGTTGGTCTCTCTACCTAGACGAGAAGCTCTCTGAGGGTAGCACCATGTCTCCTAGGCTTTTGTCTCCCTCCAAGTAAAGAGCACAGGGCAAGGCACGCCATGAGGAGTTGTCCGCACTGTCCATGGCCAGAAGTCAAATGGAAGCTTTGGGTTGGTTCCAAAGAGAACCCAGGACCACTGAAGTGCACAACTCCTAATTTTAATCAGATCGGATCAGATTCAGAGAATACAGGTTATTAAACGGTATGTTCCATATTAAGCTGATTCTAGAGATAGTAATGATAAAAAATATTGTCCAAAGAAAGACTTGTTTTTGGTGATAGATGGAAGAGTAAGGGTTACTTTGGGGGCATGGCTCTTGCCTGCAAGGGGGCAAGAAGCAGCTTCCTGGAATACTGGGAATGCTCACTATCTTGATCTGGTTGTCGGGTACATGGTCCATGCATATTAAAAACCCATTGAGTCGTACGTGTGGACATTCATATTTATGTACATTACTATATGTATGTTATTCCTCAATAAAAATAACAAAAGACTTTGTCATTTTTACAGAATGGCACCAACATAAAAATTGCATTAACTGAATGGGGCTGAAAACCCAGCAAGAAAGTCCTGCAAAAGATAGTTCTCCCATGTCTAACTCTTCTAAATATCTGAACGCCCATGATCTCATCCAGCTACCACAACTTCCCTGTGACACAGGCATACAGGAACAGTGAAGCGCTAGTGGGTTTTGAGTATGTATCAATACTAGAAGCTTAGTATCTACGACCTTATTACATCCTCACAGCAGCTCTACAAAGCCCACACTATTATATTTTGCTCTTTTATAGATGAGGTTAGGAGAGGTCAAGTAACTTGTCCAAGGGCAGAAGTTGGTAAGTGGTAAATTTAGAACTTGCACCCAGGACTAGCCAACATCCAACTGGTGCTCTTAACCTCAACCTGTGCTGTAGGGAAGAACATGTGGTGTCTACTTGAGGGAAGTGACATTAAAGACCAGATATACGGACCCAGATGCCCAAGGTAACACAGAGTTAGAGAGGAAAGAGAAAGGAACAATACTGAGCTCTAAATGTTCACCAGGATTCACAGGAGTCATTTTTTGCAGATATGATATTATCTAATACACATCAACATACAATCCACTGAGGTAGCCTTTTGATTTATTCATTTTACAGTTGAGAAAATTAACATCAGAGAACTAAAGCAAATTGTCCCCAGAGCACAGGACTGGTAGGGGGTAGAGCTGGAATTCAAACCCAAATTGCAGCCCTTTCCAAAAAGCTTGGCTCTGTCTTGAGAGGGGTAGCTAGGAGGGGAACCCAGATAGACACCTGTGACGAGAAGCTGAAAATCCTTTGTTTAAGGTCACTTTGCCTCTGCATCACGAGAGATGGTTCTGGAGGTGTTTGTAAAACAGTGGATGTTCATTCGTAAGGGTCATTTAGACTCCTCCCTCCCAGAAGCCTGGGCAATGGACAAGAATACACTAAGCCTCGCTCCTTAGTGAAGCAGTCACAGAGAATGGGTGTAGACGGCTGAAATTCACAGGTGCACTTGGATATGGGACAGGGCATCAGCATTTAAGCCCCTTTAAATCCCTTCACTTGCAGAGTTCTGCAAAGATCACATTACTAGAAAGGAGAAGAAATTGCCTGCGCTGAGACACGGAATGAAGTCAAACAGAACTTACTAATAAGTGCAACTCTGCGGTCAAAACCCTCTTGTGATGCTGCCACAGAGCTAGTCCAGTGGGTATGCCATGACCATATCCAGCTCCCCACTATTCACGTGGTGTTTAGCCCACACAGTGATTGACTGATTGATTGATTTAACTGAAGGAGAGGTGATTTACAATGTTGTGTTAGTTTCAAGTGTACAGCACAGTGATTCATATACGTATATATGTGTGTGTGTACATATATATGTATAAATATATTCTTTTTCAGATTCTTTTCTCTTACAGGTTACTACAAAATATTGAGTAGAGTTCCTTGGGCTATTCAGTAGGACCTTGTTGATTGCTTTATATATAGTAGTGTGTATATGTTAATCCCGAACTCCTAATTTATCCCCCCCACCCCCATTTCCCCTTTGGTAACCAAAAGTTTGTTTTCTATGTCTGTGGATCTATTTCTGTTTTGTAAATAAGTTCATTTGTATCAACTTTTAGATTCCACATAGAAGTGATGTCGTATGATATTTGTCTTTCTCTGTCTGGCTTATTTCACTTAGTATGATCATCTCTAAGCCACGCAGTGATTTATAAAAACTTGAGCTCTAATGCGAAATCTCGGGAAGTTCACATACATATCTGGATTCCTAACCTCTTGAGAAAGGTGGGAGACCTGATAGCACTGGCTCCCACGTTCCTCACACTCACCCCAGGCCAGCATAGACACCTAACCCTGGGCCACTGCACACCTGGCAAGTCTTCGAGTCTGCAACTCCATCCTAGCCTAAAAGGAAGGTTCTAGCTTGTTTCAAGTCTTCAAAAAAACTGCTGCTGAGAGAAGTCTGAAGGAATGCTTTTTGGCACCACCTGTCCTGCTTTTCCCAACCACAGCTGCCTGCTATTTACTTGGACCAGAAAAACAGACTCTCAGAGAACGCAAACCAAAGGAATTCATAGGCAGTGAGGGGAGCTCAGTAACAAAGTGAGGAAAAAAAGATATAAAAGAAACACTTGGTGGCAGAATGGGAAGTGGCCCTTTAGAAACTGCATATAACTTATGCCACAGTTTCTCGGCCTTGGCAGGAGTGACTCTTCGTTGTGAAGGGCTGTCCTGTGCATGGTGGGCTATTTAGCAGCATCCCTGTCTTGAACTGAATAGATGCCAGAGCACCCTTCCCTGTTGTGACGACCAATAATGCCTCTGGACATTGCCAAATGTCCTGCAGGGACAAAATCACTCTGGTTGAGAGCCACTGGTCTGTGCATAACTCTACCTAGAGAACAGCTCTGGGCTCAAACCATGTGACATCCGAACTATAAAACATTCACATTTTCCCACTTGTCACAATACTCACTTTATACCCCACCCCAGTTTTTGTTTTAAAGAGAACAATATCAAAATGTTTATGAACTATTAAGCCTTTACATATAATGTTGAATTTTGGACACAGTAACAATTCCCTTCAATTTATAAAGAAACGTGAGTCTGCCTATAGCTACCTTTATACCAAATTGCTAATTACAGGGAGGGGAATATAGCAAGTTCCTTGAGTAAACATCCTTCTATTTCTTTACATGAAGTTCTTTCTCTCCTTTGATGGTGGTGATGATGGCGGGGAACACCAGACCGAGTCATCTGGCATCTGAGGGTGAACAGCTGTGTAAGTGGAGTGTCTTTAGCATTCAGGGAAGACTCAGGGGACACCATTTCTTCTGCTTCTTTAGTTTTTTTAAAGAGGACTAAACAGTGTGGATGAAGAGACCTAGTGGCCAGCCCTCCATTGGCCAGAACAAGGATTCAGGAGGAATTTGCAGGAAGACAGTTTTGTCAACAAATGGAACTCTTCAGCAACGGCATGAAGCTGCCTCACAAAAAAAGCACTGTTCACTGTGGCCTCTATCGTGCATGCTCTCTGCCTTGCATCCCTCACTCTGGTGGAAGCCATGGCATGAGAAGCCCTTTGCAAAGGGCTATGTGGTGAGGAACCGGAGTCTCCAGCCAGCAGCCACACTGATCTTCCGGCCCACTCATGTTTTCAGATGATTGCAGCCCTGGCTCAGGTTGATGGCAACCTCACGAACCAGAACCTGAACCAGAACAACCAGGATAAGATGGTCCCAGAAACTGTGTGAGATAAATGTTTGTTTGTTTGTTTGTTTGTTTGTTTTTGCGGTACGCGGGCCTCTCGCTGCTGTGGCCTCTCCTGCTGCGGAGCGCAGGCTCTGGACGCGCAGGCTCAGCGGCCGTGGCTCACGGGCCCAGCCGCTCCGCGGCATGTGGGATCTTCCCGGACCGGGGCAGGAACCCGCGTCCCCTGCATCGGCAGGCGGACTCTCAACCACTGCGCCACCAGGGAAGCCCATGTTTGTTATTTTTTTAAAAAGAGAAAAAAAAAAGATGCTCGGCTAAATGCATGTAGTATCCTGGATGGGACCCTGGAACATAAAAAGGATGTTAGTGGGGAAACTGGTGAAATCTAAACAAAGTGTGTAGTTTGGTTGAGAGTAACATACCAATGTTGGTCTCTTAGTTGTGATAAGTGTACCAAGGTTATAAAAGATGTTATCATTAGGGGAAACTGGGTGAGGGGCGTATGGGAACTCTGTAATATCCTGATAACTTTTCTGTAAATCTAAAATGATTCCAAAATACAAAATTTATTTTTAAAAAAGCCCTTTCTCCCAGGCACTGGATGTATTCAAACAAAGGTTGAAGACTCATCTGTCAAGCATGTGAGAAAGTGGAGGCTTGCACTGTTCACTGAAGAACTTCTAAAACACGGACTTGGGAGCTGAAACTTACGGCAAGAAGGTGACTCACATGCCAGAGTTTCTGACCTGGCTGAAACTATAGGAATAATCTTCCTATTCACATCTCCCTGATCTGAAAGAAAACATGTGTCTAGGCCAATATAAAGCATCCATTATATCTGCCATTCTGTGTAGCATGTTTTCTGGAAAGGGAGTGGACAGTTGAGAGGCTTGACCAGATTTGTTTTTATGGCTCTGGTGATGTTTTGCTATGTGGCTGATTAGATTATCTTCAGACACCTCCTATTTCTTGGGTTCTCTAAATCCCTTTCCTGCTTGAGTTATCCAGACTTTGAACCCACCATTGGCATCCAAGAACACTGCTAAGCACAGAAATCTGTTTATTTTTCATGTTCTGATGCCTATCCTAATAAACCGAAATGTAGTTTTTAAATTATATATATGAAAGCACATTAGGTGAGTCACACAATCTGTGGATGTCTTATAAAAGTGTTTACTAAAACTATTTAATTGTTTACCAAGACTAAAATTCATTCTTTAGTCTCATCTACATTCCCCTTTTGATGGCTCTCAAGCCACAGACCTCCCCAAAATAAAGCAAGCAGAAGACTAAACCAGATATTTTTTTTCTAGTTTGGAGCAGATTTGTCAAAGAAATAATAACATTATTTATGGCTCCTGGCACTTGAAGGCCATTCACTGGGCCCACACTCCAAGTCTAGTGCTTTCTAATAATTAATCTCATCAATGTAAGTTAATTTGGCCAAATAAATCAACATTGGAAAACACATAGGGACTGATGAGAGCTGGGCAACCAAAACGCCAGTCAAAATCATATCCCAGGGCTTCCCTGGTGGCGCAGTGGTTGAGAGTCTGCCTGCCGATGCAGGGGACACGGGTTCGTGCCCCGGTCCGGGAAGATCCCACGTGC
>NW_006782267.1:2002653-2005535 GCF_000442215.2 Lipotes vexillifer | reverse complement strand
AAAAAAAAAAAACCATATCCCAGGAAAAGTCGGGCTGGACATTGGAGCCAGTTAATGCCATACCCACGCTCCGTGGAATGAATTCAAAATTGCCTCTGCTACTCTGAGTTGCCTGCTTCCTATTCAAAGTGCATCCCAAGAAAAGGAAAGGAGAGCAGCCCTGACAGGAAGGAGTAGTAGTTGCCAGGAAAGTGGCTACATCTGCTTCTTGGCAGGAAATGTGGCAACAATCCCAGGATAGGGGAACCAATAGGACCAGTGCATTACTCTGGCCTAAGAGTTACACTGGGATTAACCCCAGAGATTTAGGACACGAGCCAAAGCAGGGCTCTCGCCTCTACTCTAAAACAAGTGATCTCTATTAAGGGATGATGTGCCACAGCACATGATGAATTCCTTGGCTTAGGAATATTATTTATACTACAATAGTCATCCATTCAAAGTGCATCTTCCCCCCAGAAAGTGGGCTCATCCTCCACAGATCGATCCATCCATTGCTCCATCTGTCCCTCCATCCAACATTAAGGATGAGACAGAGTTAGGTGTTAGTTATGAACCCAGATGAACAAGCATTGTCTCTGCTTTTGAGAAACTCAGAGTTTAGCGCTAAAGACAGATACATGGAAACCTCATTAAAACAAAATGAAGAAATACTTCAGTGGAGACGGTTACTAGGTGGTAGATCAGAAGTAAGAAGGCTGTCCTTGGCTCTGCTTGGGAAGGCTAATGTTCAAGTTCAGTCTCTTCAAGGATGAAGTTACCCTTCTCAGGGGCCTTTGAATTTTGCTGGGGATTTCTCCCAATAAGTCACATGGTGACTGCTTAGTCTAGGAAATCCTTTCCCATCCTAAGCCTCTTAATGTTTTATTCCTAGCAATCCAAACTTATATCAAGCAAGCATTCTACTGGTGAAAAAAGATGAGAAAATCACAAATTCAGGAGTGGATTGACAGTTTCTTTAGTGGGAACTAGGGCTTAAGAGAGTGAAAAATAAGAATCCTGGAAGAAAACAATCTACATGGAAAAAGTGGAAAACAATGTACTCAAGCCCAAACTGGTCCTGCCTGTCAGCCAACTTTGAATCTCACTATATATCTCCCATGCTATAGACTGTTGGTTATTTAATCAAATCTATAGGTCAAAATTTCCATTTATATATCACCTCATCCTTAGCAGTTTTTCCATTAACCTTGATTGAAATAGAAAGCAGGTAGAAACAGGGTGATTGAGTCATTCTTCTTGGTTTAAATCCCAGTGAGTCAAACACTGTTTCTTCATCCTGCTAGCACCTTGTGGATTAGATTTTTCAAAATCTGTTTCCAAAGTGTCTATGTTTCTTGGGGAAAGAAATATTTATGGTATTCTTAAGCAATGCAGATGCCTCTCCTTAGAGCCGAGGCTCCCCAAAGTACTTGAGAAATGTAGCAATCCCCACAGTTTACATGTTGAAGTGGTGAAATTATCAAAGCTGTGGGGTCAGAAAATAAGAACACTCTGTGAGTCTCTCACTGTTGTAAGAAAGTCAGCTCTTGGAGGTCACCATGCTTCCAGCTAAATTAAACACTAAGAAACCTTTCCCATTTTCTGTAAATTATTTGGCAAGGTAATTCGCTCTGAAACTTTTTCTCAAGAGGAAAAAAAAAGACCTTGTAGATTCTTGAACCTCTAAACAAGTGTGTTTCTATTACAGAAGATCATTGAGATATTTGATTTGTTGAGCATGTTTCGTTATTCTATCAAAACGTGAGGTCGGGAAGTTGTTTGCATGGCTTGGATGCCATGGGTTTAAAAGCTCAACTATGGTTTTTCCTTAGCCAGGCAGTCTTTATAATCACTGCTTTACTGTAATAACTGGTCGTGAACAAACTATGCCCTAGAAGGATCTTTTCCTTTCTGTCATTTTTTCCACTTTCAAGTGTTATGAGTTAATAAAAGGGGGGGGGGGAGCTATAAGCTCGTGTTCCAAAGGAGTAGCACTGCTGTTACTTTTTCCCAAACTAGGAGCTCGTCTGTCCTTCCAGGCTCTTGAATTTGCATCTCTTATTGCACATACCCTAAGTTGAAAACAGTATTTTTAACTTAGCCTATGGAGGTCTTGTATTTGCAGAGACAGAAGTTTCCAAATATCAGAGCAAGAAAAATGGCTTTTGGCAAATCACTTCCTTAAGTTATATTTATTTCCTGGAGCGTAAAGGAAAGAAAGCAGGCTGGAGAACAAAAACACAGAAAGCACTCATCCCAAAGAAATGCCCTGGATTGTTAACTCAGGGAAATTAATTGCAATTTAGAGGAGTTTCACCATTACACATTTTAAAGCCAAAGCCTGCAGGTCTAGTTGAAAAGGTAGAGTCAGACAAGGGTATTGACACATGGTGTGATTTTTGACCTGTCTAAGGGGCTAATGCTACCTATCTTCTTTTTGACAGATATCGTTTTATAATGAATAAGTAAGAAGGGAATCAATTATCTTTCAGTCATAGGCTTTAAGCCTTGGAAACTCCTCAAAATTTCTGCTGGTTGCTGCCATGAAAACAGCTCTCATAGATTCAGTAACTGGACAGATGGTGCAATTAGATGAAAACTGTTGTGTTTGATTATTCTTTGAGCCATTTGAAACAATTCTTTATGATATAGAAATACCATAGAAATAAATGTGCTATGAATGAATTTTTAATCCTTTCCATTCAATTTCTTAACAATTTCCGGAGCAACAAAAGCAAAGCACTCTGTCAGACACTAATGCAAATCAATATACAGTTTCCTCCCCGTTGCTTGTTTGCAATGGCAGAAGATGACATTGCTATTATGTACACCGATGGTTACTAATCTAAATCCATCTTTATTCTACTACACCCCCCCCACCCACCCAATGTTTTCTTTCC
>NW_006782267.1:1987454-2002639 GCF_000442215.2 Lipotes vexillifer | reverse complement strand
CACCCAATGTTTTCTTTCCCTATTTTGTTAGGTGCTCTCCCTCCATGTGGTCATGCACCCTGGGATGAGTCCTCACCCCAGGCTCAGGAAAGGAAACTTAAGTCAAGCTAGTTCTTGTGATTTCTTTCTGCTTGCTGTATTGATTTGGGCACTGGCAACTGTTGCGATTCTAGGGATCCAGAAGGGAGGGAAGTCTGCTAGGAGGCAGCAGTGAAAATCCTTCTCTACTATTAAAAAGATACTTGCTGAAGAGCCACTGCTCTTCTCTGCCTCTTCATGCTGCCATAGAAGCAGTGATGCCGGTGGCTGCTGCAGTCATTTTGTGACAATGAGGGAAGCCAGTCAAAGAACAAAGTGACCCATGATTATGGCAGAGAAAAAAGGTGGAAGGCCACTGAATTTATGAGTCCTGGAACTAGCCTATCTGTGGGCTCCTAGTGAAGTAATATAATCAATTTCTTTGTTATATAAGTCACTTTTGGTTTGGTTCCCATAATTTGCAGCCAAAGCATCTTAACGATGGATAACCCAAAACTCCGGTTGTGGGATGTGATTTTCCTACGTATATTTGCACCAGCCTTGTCATATAATGCTAGATAGCCCTAAGAAAGACATCCCTAGAAGATCTGAATTTGTGTGTGTTGGGTGGCATCTAAGATAAGGAAGGAGGGTAAAAGCAGGAAGATCAGATTACAAAGAACTGTAAATCTGTAAATAAGTAAAGTCCTTAAAGAGAAAGACAGTTAAATTCTCAGTTATCAAACCAGACAGTAATAATAAAGCTAATAATCAACCCACATTGGAGACTGACTTATTATTAAAGTCACCCGGCTGATGCATAACTGACATTCCTATAACCTGCATGGTGGCATCAGCTGTTTGAGCAACTCATTAAAATATTGACATTTCTTTCTTGTTTAGCTTCACCAAGGGAATTTATTGCTCACTCTGAAAAAAGAATTTGATTACATATAATATAAACACTAAAACATCTGAGAGTTATGAAAGTGTGATAATTAAAAAACACTCAATTATGGAAGAGTAAAACTAAGAGAGTGAAGAAATTGACATGAATAGGATGGTACAGTCGATCAACCACATGGATAATAACTGTAAATTACTATATCAAATTAATATCAATCTCTTAAATCAGAGGTCAGCAAGCTTTTTCTGTAAAGGTCCAGATAGCAAATATTTTTGGCTTTGTGGGCTATACGGTCTCTGTCAAAACTACTCCACCCTGCTGTTATAGCACTAAAGTAGCCTTAGAAAATACCGAGACAAATACATAGGGCTGTGTTCTAATAAAACTTTATTTACAAAAACAGGCAGTGGGCTGGATTTGGCCTTTAGGCTGTAGTTTGCCCTCTCCTATCTTAAGTGAAGACCACCTTAAACTACTTTCCCAGAGCTCTCCACTTATAAAAAAAAACTTTATAAACACCCACTGATTGAATTTTTAAATAATCTTGAGGGCTCAATTTCAAATTATCTAGAAAGCTTGACTGGTTTAAAAAACACTTGGTCTTTAATTTCAATTGTTGCTATTTGCCTTTGTTTTTGCCCATGGAGAAACAAAGAAAGAAGCAAAAATGGAAGCTCCTATTCATATTTCAAGGATGGGACATTCTTTGTAATTATCAAGTTTACTTTTGGGCCATGGTCCCAACGGAGAGAAGAGTGCAGTCTTGAAATCTCTGAAAGGTGCCAGAATATTTCAGAAACTGCAATGACAAAAGTTTTGTTCAAGATGCCAAAGCCTTGTGCAATAAGAGCTGCTACTCCAACAAAGATACATCAGTATGTGTAAATGTGACCAGTAGGGACAAGACCTCAGCTAGAAAACTATATTGTCTAAGAACATAAAGGAAGCCGTTCGTGAATATGACGGCACAAAACATATGGCTTAAATAACCAGAGACTATTGTACTGGCTTGCCTGCTTGGCACAGAACAGAATCATACAGCAGCACGCACTTGAGAACTTGACATGGTAAAAGCCCTGGGGTACAGAGGACAGCACCCAAGAAGAAAATTTCAACAACAACCTGCAGGGAAACCTCTCTGTCATTCCTGGGTTTTACTGGAATAGGTAGATGAGGCAGCTTCTATCTGTAAGGGTCACCAAAGGTAACTTGGACAGGATGATATCCACTGCTCTGTTTTAATACAGTTGATGTGTCTGTGCTTTCTCTGTCGACGGTTTAAGAACTCCTTGAGGATGTGGACTACTTTTAACATGAGAGCAGTGAAGCAGCATGGGAAGCCCCTGGATGGCACGCCAATGTTGGGCTCTAGATAGAGAAGGTACTAGATGCTTAGGCCAAGGGTCTAGCCTAGGTTCCTTTCTGTGGCCCTAGGGAACCAATGCCCCAAGGCCCTAAGAGCCACAGCAGTGAACAAGTGAAAGGTTTCCATGCTGCCATTTTTGTTCTTTTCTTCTTGATCGCCTCTTTTCCATTCCATCTGCCTTTCAAGATTGCGTTATTCAAACTGTGGGTCATAACTTGTTGATGAATCATGAAAACTTAGCGTGTCATGACAAGCGTATTTTAGAAAATGATATAGAACCAAATAGAAGACAATAGGAGAGAACATTATAGAGGGTATCAAGGTGTATCTCAGATAACAGTAAACACCATCTGCTTCATGTGTTTGCTGGGCTGAGATGTAAAATAAAAGGTACAACTGGCTCTACAGCTCACACACTAGAGACGTTTGTTGAGGGCCTCTGAGCCCAGTGGTCTAACATTATTCTTTGATCACCCTATTTGGGGATGTTTGTTTCCGACCAGCATTTCTACCTACACTGGAGTCTGTGGATTTTTACCCCAGGTTGCAACTTCAATTTTACTTACACAAAAAGCTTTGATAAACAGTTCTCGTGCTTCACCTCTTCAAATGGACAATGCCAGCAGGGGTAACACAGAAATTGGACAGCTATAGTTTCTGTCTAGGGTTGTTGCATAAGCACCCAAAGCTCAATTTCCTTGCCCATCAGGTTGCCCTTATTTTTTAAATCAACATTCGAATCACAAACCAAAGACAGCTGCAGTGTTAGCCAACCAAGAATATCATTTTCTTGATTTCACTGAGTTGTTTACTTGGGGTTCACACAGCCTGAGGGACAATGGTGAGGGACCACTTTATATAGAAGCCACATAACAGCAATTCTGAGGCATCAGAGCACTCTTTTATTAGACTATTGCCCACATTTTCTTAAACCATCAGCTATTCCTCATTCCATGAGACTGTTCTTAAAATACATAAACGAAGCCTTTCTCAATTGTGATATCAGAGATTAAGTGAAGAAAAAAAGGGCACTAAAGAAAACTTGAACATGCATTTCTCTCTTATGAAACCATTCCGCTTTAAATACTTAGTTTCCATTATAGTGAGATAAAGGCTACACTAAGCGGCTTTACAGATTGGACGTAAGTCAGTCACTTCCTTTTATTTTACCTTAGACCAGAGGTGAGCCAGTTTTTCCTGTAAAGAGCCAGATAGGAAATGTTTGAGACTCCCTGAGGCATATGGACTGTCACGACTATTCAACTCTGCCATCGTTGCTCAAAAGCAGCCACAGATGATACGTAAATGAATAAGCATAGCTGTGTGCCAATAAGATTTTATTTACAAAAACAGATGGTGAGCTGGGTTTGGCCAGTGGGCCAGTTCACTGACCCCTGCCTTAGACCATTGGTATTAAAATGCTATCAGAATAATATTAATTGAATCTGATACATAAACAATACTCCGTTGATCTGTTCTGAATAAATGAAAAGTTCATGAAGGCCATTAGGCGTTGCTTAATTTCTCGACCACGGTCTCTGCATTTGTCTCCTGGGTCTGCTGTTAAGGACTGAGCCATTTACAGACCAGAAAGTCTGATCCAAGAGCTTATGCAAATGTATAAATGTGCCACATCTTCTTTATCTATTCATCTGTCAGTGGACACTTAGGTTGCTTCCATGTCCTGGCTACTGTAGATAATACTGCAATGAACATTGTGGTACTTGACTCTTTTTGAATTATGGTTTTCTCAGGGTATATGCCCGGTAGTGGGATTGCTGGGTCGTACGGTAGTTCTATTTCTAGTTTTTCAAGGGGTGGGATAGGGAGGGTGGGAGGGCGACGCAAGAGGAAGAGGATACGGGGATATATGTTTGTGTATTGCTGACCACTTTGTTACACAGCAGACACTAACACACCATTGTAAAGCAATTATACTCCAATAAAGATGTTAAAAAAAACAACAACAAAGAGCTCATGCCAAAAGCCGCCTTTGACGGGTAGAAACATTCCATGGTCGCCTCCATGGGGCAAACTCAAGCTCACAGGGAAAACTCTATTGATAGATATGATCCCTCCCACCAAAAGGCCTCCTGATTTCTACCACTAGGTTCTCTATAGCATCCTCAAAATTCCCTTTTTGAAATATCAAGTTTAGAAGGGGTAACAAATTAAACTCATTAGTCATCTTAGAAGGTTTATGTAAATCTTATTAGTTTTTATTTTGCTTGTCTCCTGGTTGAATAGATATAGAGGAGGGAGGAGCCACAAGACTGGAGAAACCTAGGTTCCTGCATAACTGTGTGGAACACTCTCCCCTCCCAATCCTCATGGCCAACCTGCAGTGGATGGTGCCTGAGCAAGAAAGAAACTTTTTAGTACTAAGCGGTTAGCCTATCTCGACTAATACAAGTATGTATCTGTGAGATACATTCCCAGAAGTAGCATTATTGGGCCACTTAAGAGTTAGATGTTGCCAAATCGCCTTGTAAGTTGCTGCCACAATTATATTCCTATCAACAGTACATGAGTGTCTGTTTTCCCAGAAAGTATACCATCCAACTGTGGGAGCCATTCCTATCTAAGAGAAAAAAAAAATCTCCTTGTCATTGAGCTTGCATTTCTTGAATGAATATGAGGGTGAGAGCACCTTTACAAATACTTAAAAATCATTTGAATTTCTTTTTCTGTGAGCTGCCTATAATTTGTCCACATTTTAATTATGTTCTTTCTCATATTAATTTGTAATAAAGCTTTGTATCGTAGAGAAGTTAGCCTTTAGTTTGTCAAATGTGTTGTAAATTTCTACTTTATTTATTCACTTACTTATTTATCTGCCACACAGATGATTCTATTTTTTTTAACGTAGTGAAACAGGTCACTCTCTTTACGTTTTCTGGGTAGTGCCTTCCTCCATGTAAAAATATATTAATATCTAGCTATGTTTTGTTTTGGTGCATTTATAGTTTCATTTTTTTAAATCTTCAAATCTTCCTTCCACATCAGTTTATTTGGATGTAAGGAGTAAGGTCAGAATCCGATTTGTCTCCTCAATGGTTGTCTCATTGTCACAAATACAATACAATAAGCCATCATTTCCCCGTGACAAGAAATGCAATACTTATGTCGTAAGTTCTCATTTATTTTAGCTCAATTCTCAACTCTACTGTCTCCCATCGATCTACCTACTGTGAAGCAGTACAATATTCTTTTAACTGCTTTAGTTCGGTGACATTTTAATAAATGGATATAGGGATAATTTCCATGTGACCCCTTTTTCAGATTTTCCCCTGCCTACTTACTCTCATATAATTATTTGCCAAGATGATGTTTAGATCAATTTAGTGATATTACAAAAACAAATTCTGTCGGTATGTTTTTTGGAATCACATTCAGTTTGTAGATAACTTATGACATAACTGACATCTTTATATTATTGATTCTTTTTATTCAAGAAAAATATAAGTCTTTTATATTTATTTCTAACTTCTCATTCAACTTAGAGTCCATCGTCTGAGATTATAATCATTCCCTTGGATACTGTATTAATTTCTTATGGCTGCTGTAACAAATGACCACAAACTTAGTGGCTTAAACAGCTCAAATTTATTATCTGACATTTCTGGAGACAAGAAGTCTGAAATGGGTCTCACTGGGCTAAAATCAAGGTGTCAGCAGGATTGCATTCCTTTCTAGAGGCTCTAGGGACAATCTGTTTCCTTGCCTTTTTTAGCTCCTAGAGGCCTCCTGCATTCCTTGGCTCATGGCCCCTTCCTCCATCATGAAAGCCAGCAACACTACATCTCTCTGACCATTCCTCCAAAGTCATATCTCTCTCAGATGGGAGAGTTTCTCTGCTTTTTAGTACCCACGTGATTAGTTTGGACCCTCCCAGATAATCCAGGATAATCTTGCTGTCTCAAGGACCTGAGTTGATCACATCTGCAAAGTTCGTTTTGGCATGTGAGGTAAATATTCAAAGGTTCCAGGCCATCTTTGAGGGGTCCAGTATTCTGCCTACCACAGATATACTCTCAACTGCCATGTCCCTCGCTACCATTATTGAACTCAACCGGAAAACCCTAACTCTACTGAGAGGAAATTTGGATTAAACAGGGCTGGGAAACTGAAACTACAAAACGGTGTGTTTGCATTAGCAGTGTTTAGCTGCCCAGATGTTTAGTTTGCAATTTAAATAACCAGCTACTAACTTCAAATAGACCTTCAGGGCTGCCCTGCAATCCTGCAACATTGCTGGTCCATCAGCTTCCCTCTTTTCTATTGCTCTCCTCTTTCCTCAAACCTCTAGGACCTCCTTCCCAGCCCCACTCCTAGCAGATGAAATCGTTTCCTATTTTGCTGTGAGTGAAGAGGCAATCTGGAGTGAAATTCCGCACGCTCTCCCGTCATCTTCTAATCTACCTACATCTGTACCCATATAACCAATGTCCACCTAGTACTAAAGCTCAGGAGGTCAAACTCTCTATCTGTGCCTTGGATCACACCACTGGGAATAACCCCAGTAGTTTCCCAACCCGCCAATCTTCTACTCTTCCCTCTCTATGGAGAATACCAGCAGCTGATGAATATGTTATATTATCATTCATCTGAGCCCTGGAAGCACCAGTCTCATAGAGGAAGAGGGTCCTCAAAACAGATACCCGTAAATAAATTCCTACAGTCATCCTAACGTGGCAAAGAACAAAAATGTGAGCTTGAGTATGTTTCCATTTTCATTGTACTCACTATCTCATTAGGCGTGGTATCGTTTCTTTAGGTTCTAGGCCCCGGCAACTATTTATTTTCCTGAGTCAATTATTCATACAGTGACTGAGAACCCTGTTTAGAACCTCCACTTAGGGGTTTACACGGAACCAAGTGGCTACCCTCGGACCAAAGCTGCCATCATAGCACTCAGCACCGGCCATGCATTTGAAGGATCTTGGTAAATATTCAATGTCTACAATCATCTGCCCAAAACAATAGTTTCAGAACTCTTTGGTGATGTCTGTTCTTTTTCCACGCAGCCACCCAGTTCCTTCTCTCCTTCGTAAGTAAGAAATTATTTGCAAACCGTTAGCTCCTACTTTGATGGAAAATATCAAAATAACTCCTGTAGCCCAAATATCTTTGCAGATCTTGATAGAACAAATCTTTCCCTGAATGTACTAGGACCAACATAGTCTCATAAATAAGCAATGGAGACAGAGCTTCTAGCAGATAAGTTTTGTAAAATTCTCTGTTTGGTAAAGGTTATTTATTTAGTGGACTCTATAAAAAGCGAGAACAAAGAGAAACATCAAATTAACTGGATTTAAAAACAAAGCTACAAAGAATATTTTTTCCTTGGTATCTCATCTGATGTGCACCCAATCTGGTTTTCACATAACTTTTTAGAGTCATCATTCCCTTCACTATAAATTTGGTTTGCCAGAAACATTTCTATTAAAAATTTTTCTTAGGAACTGAAAGAACATCTGTTCTTGTAAAAGGGACACAGGACGATTGGGCCCCACCTGGGCCACCTTGTGAGTTAACGGGGAGGCGAGGGAAGGCCTCATCTCCACCCTAAAACCAAACCAAGATGAGGCAGAATGAGAAGGTCTTAGGGAGAAGCAGAAACCTGGCCTGATGGTGATTAGCACTCATTTTTCACCCATTGCCAAAGGGATTTTCTTCTTACTTGACCTGAGGATCTCTGTGTTACATTAGTATGAAAAGATATAACAGGGGTAGGAATTTCCTCTTGGAAGGAACTGGCTGTGGTTGTGGTGTCAAGTAGCACATGATGAGAAAGCCAAGGGAGCCAGGCATCAGTCAGTGAAATGTGCCTGTCCACCAGCCTCTTGGCCTAAGCTACCTCTCCCTTCTCCTGAACTCTTTCATGACCTCCAGCAGAGTCCGAGATTCCAGCTTAAAGAAGGAAAGCGGCCCCTCTTGCCACTTCTATTTAACACAATATTGGAAGTGCTGAACACAGCCATCAGACAAGGAAAAGAAATTAAAGGCATCCAAATTGGAAGGGAAGAAGTAAAACCGTCACTATTTGCAGAGGACATGATACTTTATATAGAAAGCCCTAGGGACTTCCCTGGTGGCACAGTGGTTAAAGCATCCTCCTGCCAATGCAGTGGACACGGGTTCCAGCCCTGTTCCGGGAAGATCCCACGTGCCGCGGAGCAACAAAGCCCATGCCCCACAACTACTGCGCTGGTGCTCTAGAGCCCATGAGCCACAACTACTGAGCCCGTGGGCCTGGAGCCTGTGCTCTGCAACAAGAGAAGCCACCACAATGAGAAGCCCGCACACCGCAACGAAGAGTAGCCCCTGCCCACTGCAACTAGAGAAAGCCCGTGTGCACCAATGAAGACCCAATACAGCCACAGATAAATAAATAAATAAATAAATAAATAAATAAATAAATAAATAAGAAACCCCTGAAGTCTCCACCAACACACTATTAAAACTAATAAATGAATTCAGTAAAGCTGCAAGATACAGGATTAATATACAGAAATCTGTTGCTTTTCTACACAGTAATAACAAACTATCAGAAAGAGAATGTGAAAAGCAATCCCATTTAAAATCACATCAAAAAGAATAAAATACTTAGGAATAAACTTAACCAAGGAGATGAAAGACCTTTACTCTGAAAACTGTAGAACACTGATGAAGAAAATTGAAGATGATACAAAGAAATGGAAAAATAGCCTGTGCTCTTGGATTGGAAGAATTAATATTGTTAAAATGGCCATACAATCCAAAGCAATCTACAGATTTAATGCAATCCCTATCAAAATACCCAAGACATTTTTCACAGAACTAGAACAAATAATCCAAAAATGTATATGGAAGCACAAAAGACCTGGAGTTGCCAAAGCAATCTTGAGAAAAAAGAACAAAGTTGGAGGTATCACTCGCCCAGTCTTCAGACTATACTACAAAACTACAGTAATCAAAACAGCGTGGTACTGACACAAAACCAGACACATAGAGAGAGCCAAGAAATAAACCCACACACCTCTGGTCAATTAATCTCTGACAAAGGAGGCAAGAATATACAATGGAGAAAAGACAGTCTCTTCAATAAGTGGTGCTGGGAAAATTTAACAGCTACATGTAAATGAACGAGATTAGAACATTTCCTCACACCATATACAAAGATAAACTCAAAATGGATTAAAGACTTAACTATAAGACCTGAAATCATAAAGCTCATAGGCAGAACACTCTTTGACATAAATCGTAGCAATATTTTCTTGGATCTGTCTCCTAAGGCAAAAGAAATAAAAGTAAAAATAAACAAATGGGGCCTAATTAAACTTTTTGTTTTTGCACTGTAAAGGAAACCACTGACAAAAATGAAAAGACAACCTATGGAATGGGAGAAAATTTTTGCAAATGATATGATCAATAAGGGGTTAATGTCCAACATATAAAAACAGCTCAACATAAAAAAAAAAAAGCCCAATTTAAAAATGGGCAGAAGACATGAATAGACATTTTTCCAAAGAGGAAATGCAGATGGCCAAGAGGCAGATGAAAAGATGCTCAACATCGCTAATCATCAGGCAAATGCAAATCAAAATCACAATGAGATATCACCTCACACCTGTAAAATGGTTATCACCAAAAAGTCTATAAATAACAAATGTTGGTAAGGATACGGAGAAAAAGAAACCCTCCTACACTGTTGGTGGGAATGTAAATTGGTACAGCCCTGTGGAAAACAGTATGGAGGCTGCTAAAAATAGAAAACTAAAAATAGAACTACCATAAGATCCATGAATTCCACTCTAGTATATATCTGGAAAAAAAATTTAAAAAGGTACATGCACCCCAATGTTCATAGCAGAATTATTTACAATTGCCAAGATATGGAAGCAACTGAAGTATTCACAACAGATGAGTGGATAAATAAGATGTGGTATATATATATATAGAATGGAATATTACTCAGCCATAAAAGAATGAAATTCTGCCATTTGAAGCAATGTGGATGGACTTAGAGAATCTTATGTTTAGTGAAATAAGTCAGACAGAGAAAGACAAATACTGTATGATATCACTTATATGTGGAATCTGAAAACTAAAGCAAATGAATGTATATAGCAAAACAGAAACAGACTCACAGATACAGAAAACAAACTAGTGGTTACCAGTGTGGAGCAGGAAGGGAGAGGGGCAAGACTGGGGTAAGGGATTAAGAGATATAAAGTACTATGTATAAAATAGATAAGCAACAGGGATGTATTGTACAGCACAGGGAATTAGAGCCATTATCTTGTAATAACTTTTTTTTTCAACATCTTTATTGGAGTATAATTGCTCTACAGTGGTGCGTTAGCTTCTGCTGTATAACAAAGTGAATCAGCCATACGTATACATATATCCCCATATCCCCTCCCTCTTGCTTCTCCCTCCCACCCTCCCTATCCCACCCCTCTAGGTGGTCACAAAGCACCGAGCTGATCTCCCTGTGCTATGTGGCTGCTTCCCACTAGCTATCCATTCTACGTTTGGTAGTGTACATATGTCTATGACACTCTCTCACGTCGTCCCAGCCCACCCCTCCCCCTCCCCGTGTCCTCAAGTCCACTCTCCACGTCTTATCTTGTAATAACTTTTCATGGAGTATAATCTGTAAAATTACTGAGTCACTATGATGTTCACTTGAAACTAATATAACATTGTAAATCAACTACACTTGCATTTTTTTTAAAAAAGGAATAAAAGTGGCCCTAAGAGCCACCATCCAACAAAAAATTCTGTGTGGTCACTGTCTTTGTGCTACTCTTTCTAGTCAACAAAACCGAGCCTCCTACTACAGAGGTAAATTGCCCAAGCTCACATGTGGAGGGGGGAGGGGGTGACCGGACAAGTCCTCATATTCCGGTCTTCAGACTCCCAAGCCAGTGCCCTTTCTATCAGACACAGGTGAGCCAAGAAAACAGCTCCACCAACACTGCTGTTGACGGAATGCGAGCACATGTGTTCATGTGTGTATTAAGGTTGCTAAGCCTCTACACTTGGGCCCTTGGGCCCTGACAATGCTTGCTGTGGGGGACTGTCCAGTGTATTGCAGGATGTCTAACAGCATCCCTGGCTTCCATGCAGTAGATGTCAGCTGCATCCTTCCTCCAAGCTGTGAAAACTGAAAGTGGAGCCAGACATTGCTAAATTTTACCTGGGGAATGGGGGAAAACCATCCCTGGTTGAGAACTACATATCTATGTGTATGTGTGTATATATGATATGCATGATTTTATGAATATTCATGAAGCATCCCCTCAACTCCCTAAAAAAAGAAGACAAAGGAGAAGTTCTGAAGATACTGAAATCTTCCAAGGCAATCTTCTAGCTTTCAGATGCTTGCTATCGCTCTCCTGCTTTCCTTTAAGTTTTAGGCACAGCAGCCAATGTTGCGTTTTTATGGCAGGTTTACTCTATTTGTATAACATCACAGCTTTTCACTTCACCTCAATTACCTTACGGCTACACACGAATACACATTAAAAAGTACCTTTATAGAAGATAGTCAACATTCAGAAACAGGCTTTACAGATCAAAGGATTTCAAATACATGCTTCTCATCCTTACCAGAATCAGGATCTGTGTTTGTAAAAACATCAGACAACCAGGCCTGCACTGGCTCCAGTGTCATAGTGGTGAACCCCAACAGAGACAGGCCAGGTGAAAGACGGGATAAAAATGAGTTAACACTGGTATAATCACTGATTCTGAGTTTGCATAAGGTCAAATGAGAAGTTTAACAGATTGTTAAAACATTCTTTTTCAACTGCTTATTTTGAAATCATATTGAGACAGACACGGTTTTTCTTCTAACCCTTTAAGTTGACCTTTCTGAAACTTCTTTTTAAGTGGTTGTGCTGAAGCCACGCAGACCGCTGAGATACACACGGCTTTCCCCTTTAATGCCCCAAGTTGATCTTCCCTTTAAATACACATAATAGTCGACACGTAAACTGTCCCACTTGAAAACATCTTTCAAAATGGTTGCCAGAGCCAGCCAGTGACCCAGAAGCTACAGCTTCCTTCCTGTGTTAATAGTGGGGTTGAGAGGACTCTGCAGCTTGGGGCCCTGGCAGAGCAGATGTGTGACTTCCAGCATCCCCCATGTGATGGCAGATGGGGCCTTACCTTTGGGAATGGTGATCTGACAGCTCAGGTCACAGTCCTGCTGCAGCTGATAAAAAGCCACTTCCTGCAGCCGGGCTCGCTCCAGCTCTGAGAGGCTCTGGATGGAGACTGACCTCAGCCGTACGCTGCGACCCGACATACTGTTCCACGTGAAGTCACCCTGCAGATCAAGGGGAAGCACATCAAGTGTCACACAGTAATCTACGACTCACAAGCCTCGGCCTCTCTCTCAATCGGTCATAACGTCAAGCAAACTTCGTTTTTATGTTCCCAAATGGGCTCTCAATCCCTAAAATCAAATCCACTCTTACTTAACTGTGGATTTATTCAGTCAATTGCAAACATCAAAATCTGGAGTAACTGCTAGGTCATCTGATCCCATAAAATGATGCAAAGAAAACTATGTGGAAGGATGCTTCAAGGGTCCTGCCTCCTCTCTTTTATGGGAACACATGGGAACTTTTCGGTTTTTCTTTCTCAGTAACAGGAAAAACTACCGCTAATTGCCATTGTGCACACTAGACATAGGAGGGTAAACGTATATTGATAGCCTACCGTGTACCAGCAATGTGCCAAGGGCTTTTTAGTTACTTCCTCTATATAATAATACAATCTAGTATATTTATTATATATGACACAGTATATTATTATTATATATAACTCATACTTATGATACATTATTGTAATATATACTTAGGATACATTATGTTGATATTATAGTAATATATAGTATATATAAATATAATATAGAAGGAATTGAAGGTTAGGAAGGTTAAGTAATTTTCGCCAAATTGTAAAACTTACAAGATTTGAAACTAACCAGGACCCCCGAGCTAAAAAAATCTTAGGCTTTTAAATTCTATGCTAAATTGTAACCACTGAGTTTCTATTTAGAGCAGTCTAATGAGCTCTTTTGATCACAGTAAGTATAGAGATATGATCAATAAAAGCTACACATATTTATAGAGACGTTTGATGGTAAAATACTCCACATCAAAGAATCAAAGCAAAGATTCCCACAATCCTGAGTCTATCTGTGCGCTCACATACACACCTCTGATTTCACACCTCTGAGAGTGAACATCTCTACCCTTGATGCAGACAGTGAGAAAGCGGTGACCTAAGAAACAATATTTCACAATCCTCTGAAGCCCAATGTCCCCTCACTGAGGAGGAATTCCTACGAATCACAGATATCAACCAGGGCACAACAGCTTTGAAGAGGTATCTACTGTTTCGTTAACAATCAAGAAAAATTCTGGGAGAAGGAATCGTGCTGGGCCCTACAGACACTGCCAGGGACTTCTTGTGCATGTGGGGAACATTTAAGGAATCCCAGAAGACTTCACCATCCTCACTATTCACCTTAAAGAGGAGAGCCAGAAAGGCTGGCCCCAGCGACTGCTAAGACACCTTTGTTCCCTACTGGTAGCAAATTCCTGCCTAGAAGGTTCATTCCAAAGAGTGAACGGCACTATGTTAATTCTTTGCTAGTTTTTTCCTCTTTATCTGGGATTTCAGTGATTTATTTACTCATTCATTTAACAAATGGAGCTATCATACTCTAGTAGGGGCAGAAAATAAACAAGGGTAAATAAAGAATGTAGCGTGTTAAGTAATGATAACTGCTAAGGAGGGAACAAAAAGCAAGGAAGGGGCCGGCAGTGTGAGTAGAGGACAGGGATTTACACTATTAGGTGGAAGGGCTGGGAAAGACCTCACAGGAAAGTCCAGGTTTGAGCAGAGCTTAAAGGAGATGAGGAATTTTTGTTTGTTTGCCTTCACACCTGTGCGTCTGCATCCAGTGGGTGAGAAGGAGGGGTACCAGGGACCCAGGAGGGGCACAGGGAACAAACAGAGTGTGGGAATGTGTCAGGGCCGAGGAGTGAGTGCGTAAATCTCGGCAAAGCGGGTAGGCTGCAGTCACATTTGGTGAACTGAAGAACATTCTTCCAGGCCCAGTGTATTTTGGATTTTTTTCTTTTTTCTTTTGGTATAGCTAGACTAACCACAAGTTTAGACAGGAACTGGGGACTTAAATGTTGGGTGTACCTCTCACTCACACCCTTTAAAAAGCTTAGGGCACCACAGGTACGATATCAGTGAATTGCTTTCCCCTCACCCCAAATGGGAAGGTCCAGATGAGCTGGGGAGTTTTAAATATGAAGTTTAGGTATCTAAGGGAGCCCGCTGCTACTTGAAGTGTCAAAATGGAATTACATATCTATTCTTTAAATGCATTTAAAAACATGCCCTCCAATGGGCTCTAGTATCTGTAGCAGGGGTTGGCTATCTTTTTCTGTAAAAGGTCAGATAGTAAATACTTCAGAACTTGGGGGCCATGTGGTGTCTGTCAAAACTATTCAGATCTGCCTTTGTGGCATGAGAGCAACCACAGACAGTTTATGAACGAATGGGTGTGGCTGCGTGCCAGTCAAACTTCATTTACAAAAATAGGTGGAAGGGCTTCCCTGGTGGCGCAGTGCTTGAGGGTCCGCCTGCCGATGCGGGAGACGCGGGTTCGTGCCCCGTTTCGGGGGGATCCCACGTGCCGCGGAGTGGCTGGGCCCGTGAGCCATGGCCGCTGGGCCTGCGCGTCCGGAGCCTGTGCTCCGCAAATGGGGGAGGCCACAGCAGTGAGAGGCCCGCGTAACGCAAGGAAAAAAAAAAAAAAAAAAAAAAGGAAAGGGAAAGGACTTGTCTAAGGAAACACAGAAATTTAGGGGCAAAAAT
>NW_006782267.1:1986669-1987392 GCF_000442215.2 Lipotes vexillifer | reverse complement strand
GCGCGTCTGGAGCCTGTGCTCTGCAATGGGAGAGGCCACAACAGTGAGAGGACCACATACCGCAAAAAAAAAAAAAAAAAAAAAAAATAGGTGGAAGGCTGGATTTGGACAGTGGGCTGTAGTTTGCCAACCTTTGAACAATAGCTCATGACTGAAATAAAATAAATCAATCCCCAGAAGACACATTTTATTTTTATTTAGTATGACCTCCTGCATAATTAATTCAAACAAAGTTCAATGAGCACCTATCACGTGCTAAAAACAGTATTAGGCTTGGGATTTTAAAAAAAAAAACCACGTCCCCTTTTTTTTTTTTTTTTTTTTTTTGGAACCAGCTGACTCACACTGTAGTAAATACAAAGTAAAGCAATGATCTTGGCTTGAGCCGTCTGGTTCAGTGATCGGGCGGAACGTCACACACAGGCTCAGTCACTGCAAACAATGGTTTTCTGGCTGTGACCACTGGCTGTCACTTCTAACATAGTAGAATCATGTTAGGGGGAATGGAAAAAGCGAGCACCACTTCTTACCATGTTCTCCCTCCTACTGCCAGTCTCCCTCTGCCCCTGTGTTGGATGCAGCAGAGATCACCCACCAATCAGCCCAAGGCAGGCCAACAGGGAGGGGCCAATCACTCTGTTCTCCAACTACAGCCAGACTCACCTCCACAGCAGTACCTGTGGCTCTAGCCTGGCCTCCTGTACAGGAGTCTGGCTCTGGCGG
>NW_006782267.1:1967455-1986393 GCF_000442215.2 Lipotes vexillifer | reverse complement strand
ACTCTTTCCACTCTCACTCCTTGTGCTGCTGCTTCTTTTTCTTCTTCTTTGCTGCCTTGCTGTCTTTTGACGCGTGCCTTGCCCACTTGCCTGTATCACTCTCAGAGTCCGAGCTGTCAGAGTCAGATGACTTCCTGTCTCTATGTTTCTTTTTCTCCTTTTCCTTCTTTCTTTTTCTAGAAGAATTTCTCGTGGGGTCAGGCTTTTCAAACTCTGCTGACTTTGCCTCTTCCTTCTCCTCTTTCTCATTAGGTAGCAGAGAGTACTTGGTCCCACCTGGCTGCATGAAACAATGCTTTGCAAAGTGGCCTTTACAGCCACACTTCTTGCAGGTTGTGTTCAGGACACCCTCGAGGGTGATCTTCTGCCCAGTGTAATCCTGGAAGGACCGCCTCTGCCTCTCTTATTGCTCAGGGATAACGTTGTTGGCATCAAGGTCCTTCCCAGTCCCTAGGTTGACAGCCTTCATGGAGAGGGATACCTTTATCCTTTCCCTTTTCATCTCTCGTCCAAAAAGCTTCACCCACACTTTGTCTCCGACATCTACTGTCTCAGAGGGCTTATCCACGCGACAGGATGACATGTGAGTTCGATGGACCGGACCTTGCTTCCGACAGCCTGGGATGTTGATAAAGGCTCCACAGTCTGTCACCATAGCAACCTCTCCTTGGAAAATAGTGTAGAGAGCAGGCAAGTTCTCCATGGTCTCGGGTCTTCCCGAATTCATCCTTAATGTTCTATGGTTCCTCCATTTCTCTTCTGCTAAAGCTAATTCAAGTGTCTCGGTGTCAGCGTCCGGTCTCCACGCCGCAGCCAGTCCTTGTTCTTAAGGAGTTAACATTTTGGTAGGAAGAGCACACTCAGTCCATGAAATACAGAGATTATGATACTAGGAGTAATAAGTACCAAATGCAACGGGATGCCTAGGAGAAAGGCTTTGACATCTATCTGGGGATCAAGGAAAGCTTTATAAGAAGGCAGCGTTTCGCAGGAGACCCGTAAGTTGAATAAGAGGGGTAAGGGTTTGCTCTGTAGAAATGCAACATTGGAACAAACAGTAGGTGCCAAGGCAAATGAATTTGAGAGAACGGCCTTGTTTGGGGGAAATTACAAGGCTAGAAGGAAGGAAAGAGCAGGAGGCGAAGCCACGCAGAACTCAGGGCCATATCCTGGAGGGCTTTCTCGGCAGGCTTTGCAAAGCAGGCTGGATTTTATTCAGCAGGTGATGGCTAGTCATTAAGGAACCTTGAGTAAGAGAGGAACATGATCAGATGACTGGAAACACATTTCCAAGGGAATTGAGGGAGGGTGCAAGCCAAAGATGCAGAGATCAGAAGAGACACTGGGCTAGGTATGATGCTGATTCAAATTTGAACAGATAGGGAGATACGTAGAACCACAGAGACGCCTGGGGACAAATTGTACGTAGTGGAGGATAGGGAAGGAGTAATCTAGGATGACTTAAACATTTCTGGCTTGAGCAACTGGGAGGATGGTACACTAAATCACCAAGAAGAGGAAGGGCAGAAGGGAGAAGAAAGATGGTCAAATTTGACATTTTGGAAGTGATATTTTATCTCTAAGAAAGAAAGAAATAAAACACATGACCAAATCTGGCAAAATAGAATCAGGCCAGTTTACATCTTTCTTGAGCCTTCATTTTCTTCTCCCAACTAAAACAGTTCCAACGCAATCAAGTAATATATAGTTCTGGAAACTGCTCACAAATGACTACACTTAGCATAATAAAAAAGTGCAGAGCGTGATGCTTTAAATTTCTCTGAGTCCATTATACATCATAGCCCGTGACTCTTAACTTCGTAGACTTTCTAAATTCTTTGGTAAATTTGGAATTATCAGCCAAAAGAGAGAAAAGGCTTGGTCTATCTGTAATGACTTGAATTTATGGAGCTGTTGTCTCCTAAGACTTTAGTTCTTATAGCAGCTGATGGCTCAGGAGAAGGCTACAGCCAAATCCCAGAAAGAGAAAAGAGTGTGGCGCTTTCTTGAAAGCAGGGCAGCTGCACTGATCAGGCTTTGGAAGAGTCATTTCACAAAGGAGGTAACACTGTCCCCAGAGCCAACTGGTTCTTAAACCCATCCTCAGCACATGGCTGAAAAAACAATTTTCTTGGGAGAGTAGGTCATCAAATAATTAACAAAGAGGGACTTCAAAGATATCTCCAAAGCAACCTATTATCAAATGTGTGGCATCTTAAAAAATATCCGTTACATTTTTGATTATGGGTAATGGACCAAGATGCTTCATAATCCATGTTATACCACAAACGTGAATAGCTGAAGCCTGAAGTGTTCACACAGACCTGGAAAAGTCTGTATGGGCCCCTCCAGTTCATCACCCTCCACCCTCCACCATCTCATTGTCTTTTGCCACCTGCCAATCAGCAGTCATGAATACATCAAATAATCTGCATCTTCCCCTATGTCCCAATTTTCTCACCACTCCCAATCTATATTTCTACCACTGTGAATTTTAATGATTTTTTTTCAGATTAAGCACATGTGATTTCAACATGTTTTTTCAAGTTGGAAATATGTGAGGTCCATTTTTGGGAAATTATCAAATTAACACAATTAACTGACAGGTTAAAACCATATTCATTCATAGTATCTTGGGATAAGGTCGGGAGGTATCAGTGACTCTGCCCGAAATGACCCAGGACAGCGTTCTTCATTTTCATTTTTATCCTCAATGCAATATAGACATTTTGCACATACAGTCGAGGAAATGTCACAACACAATGGCCAGGAAACTCTGCGAACATGTCTTAAATCTACAGTTGTATTGCTTTTTAAGGCGTGATAATTTAGTGTTGGCTCACAATAAGTTACTTGGTCGAATGCATCCACATTCCTAATTTCAGTCCACATCATCTTTTAAAATTAATTTGTTTAAAGAGCCCTTTCTCAAAACATTCACCCAAGGTTTATCCAAATTATCCCAAGGTTCAAATCAGAGTATTCGCAATGAAGTACCTAGAAGTCTAAAATCTAAAATCAGCCTGTTTCTCTCCTGCCTTCTCACCTCTCCCTTCAGGTTGCTACAGGTGAGGACGGAGTCCCCAGATGCGGCACCCGTGGGAACCACACAGACCAGAGTTGCGGGGAGTCGCCGAGCAAATACATGAGGTTTCCACATCTCCTCAGTTGCCTCTTTCTAGAATTCCTAGGGGTCACAGCGTTTCTGTGCGTAATATATGTTTGCCTTTATATTACGAAAACTGTCAAATATGAGCAAAGAGAGAGATTAGACTAATGACCTCGCAGAGGTTCTGAGGCAGGTGTCTGCTCTGCAGTTGAGCACCCATTTTTTTTTCTTTTTTTTTTTTGGTTTCCTGATTGACTGACCCATGCAGCCAGGATTGAGAACCACTGTGCTCAAGGGTTGATCAGATTCAGGTTGGGTTGTAGTAAGTCTGCTGTTCCTAGAAAATTCAAGAAGTTCACCACCAAAGAAAGATGCAATTTTACCACAAGATGTTACTTTTTGAAACAAAATGTGAGCTTTAAGACACTCAGGAGTAAGCATGATCTGCTTTCTTTTATTGAACAACAACAACAACAAATGACTTGAACCAGACACTCAGAGTCTAAAGCCTATACTCTTAGCCACTACAATATCCAGGCTGGTGGATACAAAGCTTGAGAGATGCCCTTCAGCCTGCATTTTGTTCTGCAGAGGTAGAGATAAGTATAATATGGAGTTACTGGATAGAAGGTGTGGCAGACAGAATAATAAGATGGCCACATCTCAATTCCTGGAACCTGTGAATATGTTACCTTACCTGGCAAAAGGAACTTTGCAGATGGGACTAAGTTAAAGGATCCTGAGGTAGGGAGGTCATTCTGGATTATCCAGATGAGTCCAACCTAAGCATAAGAGTCCTTACCAGAGAGAGGCAGAGGTGGCTCTCTCTCTCTCTCTCTCTCTCTCTCTCTCTCTCTCTCTCTCTCTCTCTCTCTGTGTGTGTGTGTGTGTGTGTGTGTGTGTGAGAGAGAGAGAGAGAGAGAGAGAGAGAGAGAGAGAGAGAGAGAGAGAGAGAGAGAGAGAGAGAGAGAGAGAGAGAGAGAGAGAGAGAGAGAGAGAGAGAGAGAGAGAGAGAGAGAGAGAGAGAGAGAGAGAGAGAGAGAGAGAGAGAGAGAGAGAGAGAGAGAGAGAGAGAGAGAGAGAGAGAGAGAGAGAGAGAGAGAGAGAGAGAGAGAGAGAGAGAGAGAGAGAGAGAGAGAGAGAGAGAGAGAGAGAGAGAGAGAGAGAGAGAGAGAGAGAGAGAGAGAGAGAGAGAGAGAGAGAGAGAGAGAGAGAGAGAGAGAGAGAGAGAGAGAGAGAGAGAGAGAGAGAGAGAGAGAGAGAGAGAGAGAGAGAGAGAGAGAGAGAGAGAGAGAGAGAGAGAGAGAGAGAGAGAGAGAGAGAGAGAGAGAGAGAGAGAGAGAGAGAGAGAGAGAGAGAGAGAGAGAGAGAGAGAGAGAGAGAGAGAGAGAGAGAGAGAGAGAGAGAGAGAGAGAGAGAGAGAGAGAGAGAGAGAGAGAGAGAGAGAGAGAGAGAGAGAGAGAGAGAGAGAGAGAGAGAGAGAGAGAGAGAGAGAGAGAGAGAGAGAGAGAGAGAGAGAGAGAGAGAGAGAGAGAGAGAGAGAGAGAGAGAGAGAGAGAGAGAGAGAGAGAGAGAGAGAGAGAGAGAGAGAGAGAGAGAGAGAGAGAGAGAGAGAGAGAGAGAGAGAGAGAGAGAGAGAGAGAGAGAGAGAGAGAGAGAGAGAGAGAGAGAGAGAGAGAGAGAGAGAGAGAGAGAGAGAGAGAGAGAGAGAGAGAGAGAGGGAGATTGATTTGAGGATACTAGGCTGACAGCTTTAAAGACAGAGGAAGGAGCCATAAGCCAAGAAATGCAGGCAGCTTCCAAAAGCTGGAAAAGGCAAGGCACACCTTCTCCCCCAGAGCCTCCAGAGGAATGCAGCCTTTGATTTTAGCTGAGTGACACTGACCTCCGGAACTGTAAGACATTAAATTTCTGATGTTTTAAGTTTATGGTAATTTGTTACATCAGCAGTAGGAAATGTAACAGAGAAGCAGTAGGAGGGAGCATTAGAAGAGAAGGTTGCTGAAGGTCAGCGGGATTGAGTTCAGATGAGGATAAGCTCCCAGACACGTAAGAAAGTAGGTCTTGACCCCGCATCAGATTTTTACCTCCCTCTTTCCTGGTGCTACAGTACTGCTTCATACTACAGGTACCACCACCAGTGACTTCAACTGGAGAGGTTCCAAGACTGGAATTTCGAAAGCACTTTCCCCACTAAATAGAATTTTAGAAAGTTATACATAGTAAATATTTCAGGCTTGTGGTTCATAGAGTCTTTGTCACAGCTACCCAGTTCTGCCAATGTAGCACAAAGGCAGCCATAAACCACATGTAAACAAAAGTTCCAATAAAATTTTACTCACAGACACTAAAATTCTAATCTCATCTAATTTTCAAGTCACAAAATATTATTCTTTTGATTTTTTTCAACCATTTAAGAATGTAATAACCATTCTAGGCCCGTAGGTCATATAAAAACAGGCAGCAGGCTAGATTTGGCCCACTGGCTGCAGTTTGCCAACCCCTGATATAAAGAGATTGATATCATTTAGGACGCTACACACACTTATTTAGCATCTACTACCATGTGGCAGAGACCCAGTCCCTAGCACTCTGCACCATGAGGTACGTACATCAGCTAGATTCATGAGGGCAAGAACCTTGTCTGGTTTACTGACCTGGGTGTCCCCAGTATCCAAGATAGTACCTGGCAATTAATTATCACTGAAGAATAAATAATTCACAAGCAATAAATATTTGTCAGTCTAGGGACTACATGAATCACGTACATCATGAGTTCAATAAGAAATTGGAAACTAACCAACTCAGGTAATATCGTATCTATGAGGGAAAATGTCTTCTGGATTTGAATAAACTGCTAAGAAACAGTCTTTTGAAACAGAGCCTGTTGATGAGCCCCAAAATGCCGGTATATGAGGGCAGAAAATAAGCGCAAAAATATCGGACCTGAGGAATAATGAATCTATGACACTCACACTCATACATCAGATGTCTTATGAGCAGGAAGACACAAACACAAAGGTCCATGTTGCCCTGTGACCCTCATCACGTGGGCCATGAAGTAATAAACAAGCAGCCAGAAGCGTGCCAAAGCCCACCAGCACAGCCTAGGACGTGTTTCTGGCGGTTCCTCAATTCTCAAATGCACATTCCAGTCCAGCATTTTTCTTTGGTGACTGTTTATCTCATAAATGGATGACTCATTTTAAGGCTCTCTGGATCCAGTTTTTGAGTGGTTGTCATAGGACTTTTTTTTTTTTTAGATTGAAAGTGGATGATTTCTAATTTGTTTCAATTTCATAAATGTGAGGTCGAAAGTGACCCAAGGTTTCCGGATAGACAAAAGCCCTTGATAGTTATAAAAATATCCTTTTTCTTTTCGGGTACTATGGGACAGCATTAATAAAAGGTAACAATACGATACAAAAGGATATAGCACAGTGGTTCTTGGGGGTGAGTTTGCCCTCTCAGGGGACATTTGGCAATGTCTGGAAACATTTTTGGCTATCATGACTCTAGGGTGGGGTTTCCTACTGGCAACTAGTGAGTAGACATCAGGGATCTGCTCAACATCCTACAATACATAGGACAGCCCCCTGTGCCTGCAATAAAGAACTACCTGCCTCCAAATGTCCACAATGCAGAGATCGAGAAAACCTGGCATAGCGTAAGTTGGGTCTGCTGTTAGGCCCAAATGACACACAATCTCCTCAAAATGATGGTTTCAGAAGACATTAACACTCATATGAGTTTTGTTTATCATCAAAGGCATGCACCACGCACTATATACTCTTATGCATGCTATGCATGATTATGTATATTATACATGTATTATTCTGTATATTATGGAAATAAATAAGCAGAATCATAAAAGTTATTTAGAACTGGCATTAAGAAGCACAAACAACACAAACCAGTTTAAAAGAGGCACGCAAAAAAAAGCCTCAGTACAATAGAATGTTGATTAACTGGAGAACAACTCACCGAAAGCATTAACTAAAGAGATTTCCTTCCCACCAGAAGTATGTCTACACATTTAGGAAAAAAAAAAGAAGCAAAAGGCAAACTGAAAAACCAACCATCTAATATCTGTGACTTATTCAGAAAGGTCATTCTTGTGAGCTAAACTGCATCTTTACAAACAGACTTGATTCTTCCCATGAAATAAACTTGATTGAAATACTTTTGGTTTCGGTCTATACCACATTGTTTTATTATGTCCTTGAAACTAATCTCTAATTGCAGCATCTCTTTAACCTCATCCAACTATAAACTTCCCAAGGCCCAGTGAGCCAGCAAGAAGTGATGCGAGGCTGCTCACAATATGGCCTGCAGACAATTCTTGTAAACGTGCAGGTTTCTGGGCTCTAAGGCAGATTTAGGGAACTAGGGTCACAAGGAATGGGGCCCAAGTACCTTCATCATAAACCAGAATCCTCGGGTGATTCTTATCTCTGCACAATAGAGATCGAGGCCCACTGACTGGTACGGCAGTAAAGACTTGGATTCAAATAGCTATGAGCTCTTTGGCAAGATTCAGAACATCTCCAAGCCTCCCTTTTCTCACCAATAAGATGGAGCAAAGAAAAAGACTTAACTCCCAGGTTTGTAGTGATGGTATGAGTCAATGCAAGTGAATTTCTTGCAGAGTACTTATTAGCTCCCAGCAAGCCCTGAATATGTGGTAAAGTTATAATTAATTTTAATCATCATTCCTCTAAATTTGCGTCCCCTTTTCAAACCTGGCAGTTTTAGTGACACCAAAAACTCTTAAGAAATGTGTGTTGAATTCATGAAGAAATGGTTCCACTATGCGTAAGATGCCTTTTCTACGTGTTTACAAGCCAGCCAGCTGGATTGTGGCTCCATATAGGTGAGAAGCAGAAGCAAAGACCAGATCAGTAAGTTAAGGTCTGAAAAATGGCATATGCCATTTAGATAAACCATGCCAGGGGCTGAATTTCTTCTGTTTTCTACTGTGGCCAGCTGTCATTTATTAATAATTAATAATTGCTGAAGCATGGCATAAGTTTAAATACCAGGCTCACAACCAACATTTCTGAAAAGGGCTGCCTAGTTCTTTATAATTCCAAAATAAACACATCTCCAATGACAAGGAACTCCTTTCCTCATGAGCTTCTGGGCAAAGCCGAGGGTATCTGCATAGCTGTCACACCCCTGTTTGGACTCTTAAAAGAGGTTATTCCTTTATGAACGCAGCAAAATAACATTTGCTAATTCTCCTCTTGATTCTTTGAGCACTTCGTCTCAACAGATCTTTAGGAAAATTTAATACTTCTATATTGTATATAATTTTTGTTTTCTTTATCTATTCTGGTCCTTTTTTAAAAGCAGAAATTTTAGAAAAGTCTGGACGTTTGGTTGGTATAGCAGAGTCCATTTTAACCTTTTGCCTTAGTATATTCGCTATCGATTGCTACATAAGGGGTACCAAAATATGTTAGAGTAACATGGTGGAAAAATGCGCCTCACTCATTCAACAAATATTTAATCAGCACCTTCTATAGGCCAGGCACTATTCTACCTACCGTGGATTCACTGGCGAACAAAACAAAGAGCCCTGCCCTCATGGAGGGTCTAGGCCAGTAGAGGAAACTGATGAGAAACAAACATCATAAATGAGTAAATTACACAGCAAGTTACAAGGTGACAAGGCCTAGAGAAAAAGAGAAGGTATAGGAGTGGGAGGGGAATCAGGAGTGCTGGGAGGGTTTCCAGGGCAACCTTACTGCAAACGTGATGTTTGAACAAAGTCTTATGGAGGTGAGGTAATGAGACAGGCAGATTTCAGGAGACGAGCATCCCAGGCAGGGGTGAGTTGACACGGGGGCAGCTTGGGGCAGTGGCTAAAAGCAAAGGTTGGCAAGCTAGGCTGCCTGGGCTTGAATCCCAGTTCTGCCACTTTCCAGCCATGTGGCTTTTAGAGAAAGCTTCTTTTCTCTCCCCATGCTTTGTTTTCCTAATCTATGAAATGGGGATGATGACAAGCCAGGGCTTGGTGAACTACTGCCTGTGAGCCAAATCCCAGCTACTGATTGTTTTTGTCAATAAAGTTTTATTGGCATATTGCCACAAACATTTCTTTAGGTATTGTCTATGACTGCTTTCATGCTACAATGGAGGAGTTGAGTGGTTGTAACAGAGACTGTCTGGCCTGTAAAGGTGAAAATATTTACTATCTGGCTCTTTATAGCAAAAGTTTGCTGACCCCTGTACTAGACTAAAAGTAAAGGCACATCTATGATGAGGATTTGTCTTTGGGATCAACATTTTCCTCCTCTCCTAAGATTTTGTTTCCCTGGGCAACATCCCAAAGAACCTGCAAAGAGATCACATGACACAGTAAGACTTGGGAATACCGTAAAGTATGTAAAAGCTAGGGTGAAATAAAAGTGGTTATCTGCAAATGGCCTATTTATCTGGATTACTGATAAACCAAAGTAGAAACGAACATTGTCAAACCCAGTGCTGTGCTACCACCACTCAAAAAACAAAAAGCAACACCAAAAAAAACCCCAGACATCACTCGTCACACACATCTTGTTTCCAGTGGAAAGAACCTTTCCGATGGTTGGCATAGAGGGGAAAAGGGCCACATATTCAAAGTTCCCAAAGGCAAAAACGTCAGAACAAAAGGCAAATTTCATTTCTGTGTATCCCTAGTTGAATCGTGGACTTGTCTACCAGGCACCAATTTAACTTTGAGTTTTAAGCTTCACTTGACTCTTGGATGGGGAAGGCGTAAAAGAGCCTCTGCACAGATCCCAAGAGTGTGGAAAATGGAAACACAAGAATTAGAAACTTCTCAATGACAGCTCTAGCAGCTGATAGTTTTGCTTTGCCTTTCTATAATTAAACTTAGTTCACAGAAATCAGAACGACAGACCTCCAGAGATGGACTGGACCTTGGAGATAATTGCTAACTACTCTGCTAGCTACTGTTCTGGGTCCTTTATTTATGTTAACTCATATAATTCTTGCAGCAACTCTAAGGACTATGTTACCATTATTACCCCCAGATTTCATATGAGGAAATCTTAAGTGACTTGTCAAGATCACACACCTAGTAAATGGCAGAATTAGAATTTGAAGCGTGGCTGCAGTTTCCAGAATCTAGACGGTAACTATCATAGGTATTTCACCACTTCTCCTGATAAGTCAATCCAACCCCTACCTTTACAAGGGAGCAAAGCAAAATCCAAAGAAGGGAGCAGAGTGGGATCTGGGTGGTAAGGGTCACATTCTGCCTTTTTACGCCACCGAGTCTTTTCATTCTGAGACATAACCTTATAATAGGGTAAACCAGATGATTTAAAAATCCAGAAGCTTAAGGCTTTCCTCTTTTTTAAAGCAGAGCACATTCGGTTTATGATTAGCCTTATCTAATAGCTGAGCTGTTCTCCGAAGCCCGTATTTATCAGAGCCACGGCAACTAAAACGTTGCCCCAAGTTCAAGAAGTCTAGAGGGGAAGATAAGCCGCTTTACCCTTTCAGACCTGAAAAACAGCCTGCACTGAATCTTTGGAGAAATCAGCCCAGTTCCATTTCATCACGGCATGCTGCTTCCTGGTCCGGGTTGCTCATTTCAAGCTGCTCCAACATTATCATTCAGTCTAAAAATAACGTTCTCATAAATCTCTATTGGCACAGACAGTACTTAGCTGTCACACCTCTCAGACACTGATCAATCGACTTTTCTTCCCACATCACAAGACAAATGTGGAACAATCACAACATTTTATCACAGTAATCTGGAAAAGAAATAGAAGTATAGAGATTTATTTGCTTACCCATGAATTACATTCAGCTATGCCTTTGCTGTCCTCTCTAATTTCACTGAACTAAGCTTGTAGTAGGAACTTGAGTCTGCTTGAAAAAAATTATTTGTTTTGGTGAAAAATGCATCCTGAAATGGCAGATTGCAACGAGTGTCTGAGAAATGGCCCAGCTGGCATAGCTGTGACTCCCAGGATACCTTTCGTTGCCGGAGACCTCCGCTACCATGAGTCTTGGGGCCAAAAAAATGCAATCTTTTCATCGGACCATTGAGAAGTTCCTGTCCCTTCAGAACAGAGGCAGGCTGTGCCGCTGAGTGAGTGAGTGAGTGAGTGTGTGAGTGTGTGAGTGTGTGTGTGTGTGTGTGTGTGTGTGTGTGTGTGTGTGTGAGAAAGGCAGTGCTAAGGGGGAGGGACAAAAAGAAGGCAGAGAAATTGAAACTGGATTTCCTGCTTTTTATTTTCATAGGACTATACTGAAGAGATATTCTGGAGTTAGAAAAGGATTCCTCTTAAAAAAAAAAAAATCCCCTTTTCCACAGGGATCTACGAATGGTAATTGGATTGCAACTGTGCAAACTGTCCTTATTAGGAATCAACCAAAGAATGACGGAAGCCTTGGGTAAAACCCCTGAGAGCATGATAAGGCACATAGGGTGCTTTCTTTATTTAGGATAAATTCTCAATTCTCAAATTACATTTTAAAAACACTGCCTTCTTCCTTTTTCTAACACTAGAAAAAACCATTAAAAAACAAAACGGTTTCATTCTCCTTTATTCTCAAGTACAACACATGCTCTGAATCTTACACGCTTTGTGGAACAACAGTCCTTGAGAAATTGTTCATTTCCTGAACAGGGGGTACGGAGGTCAGAGTGGGTGTAACCACGTGGCCATGTTTAAGAGGGTGCAGGTTGCCGGTGGAGGTGGCGGGGAGATAGCCATGAAGAGCAGAGAGAAAAGGGAAGATTTAAAACATATCCTGACCACTAATTACCTTGATCTCCACGTATTCCACATGGCGCTGAACCAAAACTAACGCAAAACGACATCTTTGTTTTCCAGTCGATATGAAGTTATACTCCTCTTGTGGTCTCAAGTGAATTCCAACAAAAGAATCACTGTGATTATAACTGACAAACTGAGAAATGATTTCATGGAAGACCTTACTGACTCAAAATTTATGGACTCGGTACATTTTTTTACTAGGATTCTGTGAGGTTAATCATCTCTTGACGTAAAAGCCACACATAGCTTCTGTTGCTGCTGGTATTTAGTAAGAGGAAAGAATTTAAAACCAATAAAATACGTCAGATGGTTTTCTTTACTAGAACAATTACACTTAAAGAGAAATTCAGAGTAAAAATTTACCTGTTACGGGATATACCTTCGCCTCCACTATCCTCAAAACTCAGATGCTGAAAAGAGTCATCATTCCAGCAGATAATCAATATGGTTCATGTAATCTGGATATTCATTTATGGAATTGAAACCCTCAGTTAAAGTTATTTAATATAATATTTCACATGAAACTGATAAAAGCCTGGAGACAACACCTCTCAGAGCCACATGTGGTAGTCCCAGGCATGGACCACACCTCTCAATATTCATGACCTAGTGTCCCCTGCTCTTCCATCCTGACTGGCTCTGTGATCTGCTTTAGCCAATCAAATCTGGCAGAAATGATGGTGAGATAATTCTGGACCTAAGACTTAAGAAGGCCTGACAATTTCTGCTTTTCCATTCTTGGGACCCTTGAACCACCGTGTCATAACTGTGGCTACTGTACTGGAGAGACCACGTGGAGAGGCCACATGGAGAGTGAGAAGAGCTTAGCTGTCCCAATGTCTCAGCTCCCAGACAACTTCCCAGTTGAGTGAAGCCTTATAAGCGACCAGTGTCAAGGCCAGCTGAAGTGTCCAGCTGAGCCCAGGTCAGATTGCAGAACCGCTGGCAAATAAAAGGGTGGTTGTTTTAAGCCACCAAGGTTGGGGTGGTTTGTTATGAGGCAGTGAATAACCAAATCAACATCTTCTTGTGTTGAAGATAGTGGAGCCACAGGATAAAACAGCCTGGGTCCTTGAATCCTTGTTTGGAACACAGCTGTCCCACCAATCGCAGACACTATGAAAATACGAGCAAGTAACGAACTGTATGGTGAGATTTGGGGATGTATGTGATATGGCAGTCAACCTCACCTCCCTTAACTTCTTTTCTACACCCAGATCACCGTTCTAAACAGTTTGAATCTGGAGTCCTACCCTTGGAACCTCTCGCGTGCTTCTCCCCACTGAACGACATGGCAGGTCATTCCTTCACTTTCTACGTTTTCACGTGGAAAGAGAGTAGCTGCTCAACCAGATGATTAAACAAAAACTATTCTTTATAGGTCATTTGGCAGAACATGTAGAAAGTCTTTTATGAACAAGAGGATAAATATATGTTTAATGACATCCTCCAGGTTGTAAATAATATATAGTCAATATTTAGAAATAGGTGATGCTTTTCTCTTTCAGAATTATGACTTAATCTGATAAAATGGCATAGTGAAATTTCATCTAGATCACATTTATTACTGATAAACCTTTTGCTGGTCCAATTACCCTCTTTTGACCGGTACCATAGAATTGGCACTTGAGGTTTTGCTATTTTTTCTGATTGAACATAAAAAAAGTGAAAAAACTGTTAAGGACATTTCAATCCTTCTGATACCGTACAGACGGCAGTGAAAATCTGATCTTTTAGTTTAATTGTCAGACTCTACTTTTGTATCGTTCAGAACTTTCAGAGGTGAGGTGACAAGTAAAAGCACAGAAGGACGATTCTGTATTCTCTTCCCGGCTGTCATTTGCTTCCCTAACCATAGCTATCTGTCCTCTCCCCGCCTCCAGCACTTGACTTTGGTCTAAGTTCTAGTATCCTCCTGCTACTACTGTAACCCACTTGCAGAAGAAAGTAACTTTTAGATCCTTTAGATCTAGATATCTACCATCAAAGCCAAGTATTAGGTAACTGGAAACTGTTTCCAAATGCAATAGGTTTAACCCTTAGGCTGTATCACAGCATGCCAATGACATTTTCTTCAATGAGTCCCTTGGAAGACACGTGTGCAAAGTAAGTAGGACACGGAGCACACCCAACGAGAACTGGAAGGCCTCTCTGTAACTGGGAGAAATCTGGTAAATGCACGGAGGGCAGCTGAGTCCCCAAAGCCTTTACGGAACAGAGGCACAGAGATGTGCACAAATAGAGGCAGGGAAGCAGGAGGAAACAAACAGAAAGCTGATGGGCAATCACCTCCGGGAGTAAGGGTCAGGGCACTGGTGTCTGTTTGAAAGAAAGAGAAATAGTCATTTTAGGAAACCTCCCAAGTTTCATACCCTTTACAAGTAGGAATATGCACGCTAAGTTTTGGGGTAGAGGTGTGACACAATGAAAGGGGTGTTTTAGGAAAGATGAATGATGCAGAGTGGTGCAGAACAGATGGGAAGGGGAGAGCAAGAGGAAGTAAACATTGAGGTCTACAGGGATGCTTTCTTTATGAGAGTCCCTCAGTTTGTCCAATAAATCTGGATCCCCAGGGAGTCAGATCCAGTATTATACTTGGAGAAATACCTTCAGGGGTATAGTGAGATGTTCGTATCTCATTTTATGTGCTGGGGAGGGTAGACCTAGAAAAGATCATTTTCTTCTGATTCTCATAGAGATATATGGGTGTGACGTCACTGGTTTCAATATGATGCAGAGGATGGCACTTCTTGGGTAGGCTGCTCTTCCACCCACACTGCCAGGAAAGCTGCTATAAGGATGGATGCTGCAGGTTTCACCCAAGAAGGACACTCAGATGAGAGGACACTCATTATGGGTAAGATGTCTGGTAAACTCTCTGAAGAGCAGGTAATCTATTCAGATGTGAGCAGATTCACTGCTCATTAAATAAGAAACGGATTTTGGAACAAGATTATCTAAAAGATACAGGGATACTGAAGAAATGTTACCCCAAACTGGAGAACTCAACCCCAAATTAGATATTTACAAATAAGCAGGAAGTAAAGCAAACCTTAAGGAAAGATGAATATCATATTTAGAAGACGGAAAAATCTGTACTGAAAACTCTTAGGCAAAACAAAATAGGCAACAATAACAAAAAACACCAGAGTGAATTCCTTTCCACTTTCTCATTTCAATGCTACAACTGACAACGTTTTGTTTCATCAGTTGCACTTAACAGTTTGCAAAAGTCTCCCCTCATTGAGGTTCCTCTCAAGTAGGAAAGGAAAACAACTTCCTAAAACTTACATTAGACTTAATCCACTTATTACCTTAACTAATTAATTTGGAGTATCACCACATGCATAAACATCAGTCACCTCTAATCTATTGCCCAAGATGTGAGATGTTGACGATAAAACTTTCAGCTTCAGTTTAAGATAATTTATCTTATTAAACTCCTTCAACAGGTAGTTCAAAATCGGCATGAATTGTTGTCATACTTCAGCCTAAGTGGGAAAAGGCAACTTACACATTTTCAGTCGAAGGATGGTACTTAACTCACCGAAATCTTTACTCGTATAGCACATGAACAAGCAAAAGCTGTTTCAAATAAAAGTATACGCCTCTACATTACTTGACTGCAGAAAAAAAGTCTAGTTTTAATAATATCCTTGGAATAGTTGCTTCAAAAGCAAAATCAGTTCAGATGCAGGTGGTGATAACTTTTAGAACAAACTCTACAAGGACCAGCCGTTCTCTATCCTGGTTGTGCATTAGAATTAACTCAGTGCATACCTCAATTAAGAAAAGAAAAGAATTACTTGGTGCGGTTTTCAAAAATACTCACGCCCGCGACCGCCTCCAGACCAATGAGGTCCAATAGACCTTTCTGCGATTATGGAAATTTTTGTACAGTCTGATATGCTGGCCACCAGCCACCCATGCTAATGAGCACTTGAGATGGGGCTAGTGAAACAGAGTCATTGAATTTTTAATTTTATTTAATCTTCATTGATTTAAATGTAAGTAGCCACTGTGGCTACTGGCTATTGTACTGGACAGTGCAGATATAGACCAAAACAGTAAGACTCTTCAGGGTTGGGGCTTAGGCACTGGCAGGTTTACAAAGCTCTCCAGGGGATTCTTATATGCAGTCCAGGATGAGAACCACTGTAATGACCTGGAATTAAGGAAATCATCAGGGGTGGCAAATTCCTTGCACTTTTTCCATAAGGCATTACTTTTCTCCAAATTCCACTAAGCATGTGCCACGCACCTTTGCCTCTCTCGCTCCTGTCTCCATTCCTCCCTTCTCACGTCCCACCATACTCCCACGTGAAAGGTGCACTGTCTATCTATTCCTCTATTTACTGACCCTGCCAGATTTCTCTGACACCAGGCGTAGATTCTGATCCTTTCCCCTTCTCTTTCAGGGGCAGCAGAAATAAAATCTAATAATTCTACCCATTAAGAATTAAATCCCCTAATTTGTACGCCCATAATTTAAAATTGTTTTTCACTTGCACAGGCTTGATCCAGATGCCATTTTCTACGACTTCTGCCATGGATGTGATGGGGAATATTTCTAACCGTAGCGCAGTTAAGCGACCACAGTCTTTGGGACGGTGTGATAAGCGGGCCTCATCTGCTCATTTGCGGCTGTTTCCTTCAAATGGGATGCGGTGTTACAGCACAGTGGTTGCAGGGCAGTTTCTGTGGTCCTACCACCTGGCTTTGAATTCCAGCTAAGCCCACAACTAGCCATGTGAGTATCTAACCATTCTAAGCCTCAGTTACCTGCTCTGTAAAGTGGAGATAAAAAGAGTCCTGTGGGAGATGTAAGGAACAAACTAGCAGTTACCAGTGGGGAGAGGGAATGGGGGAGGGGCAATACCGGGGTAGGGGAGTAAGAGGTACAAACTATTAGGTATAAAATAAGCTACAAGGCTATATTATACAACACGAGGAATATAGCCAATATTTTATAATTAACTACAAATGGAGTATAACCTTTAAAATTGTGAACCACTATATTGTGCACCTGTAACATATAATACTGCACAGCAACTATACTTTAATTTAAAAAAATAGCCCTGTAGGGAGGATGGAGCGATGCATGTAATATGCATGATGAATGAGACACGTGCCACACACACTCCTAGACCCAGATTTTGACACACACACCCCCGCCCCCGCAAAACACACACACAATTTTGTGGTGAGTAAAGCACATAGCAGGATAAAACTCTGGGGAGGAACTCATGGAATTCATAAAACCGTGTTCCAAGCAACGATTAATTAATGTGGCAATATGAAGACAATTTGGGAAATGGCTACAAGGAAAAGTAATATGATACTGTGATTTTTAAGAAATATTGAACCTATTTATTCTAATGAGTCTTCATTTTGATTGATTTCCATACCACCAGTTAATATTAACGGCACAAGGAAGTGTGTGCTAATAAACGTAGATAAACACTTCATTCATAAAAATGGGAAGAGACTCAGAATTCCAGGGGATTAGATAGGTGAGGAATAACTAACATTACTTGTGGATGTAAATATGTACCCATCATTATTCCTAGCCCTAATTATGTACTCCCTGCTTTAATCATTAAACAATTTTATGAGGTAAGGTATCTTAATATGTACCCATTTCACAGATAAAGAAAGAAATTAAGCACTATGAGATAACTTGTACAAGGAAACAGATTGTAAGTGACAGAGCTGGGATTCAAACTCATGGGCCTTAACCCCAGAGTGTGGGGTCTTAACCTTACCTCCCTATGAGTACCAAACCTTTCTCTCAAGGTATGGCCGGGTATGACTCAAAGGGTACATCAGAACGACTGTGTAAGGTGTCCCTAGGCTCATCTCAAATCCTCTCTCATTTAGTTCTCTTACAAAATAAAATTCTCAAGTTTCTAAGTTATCCATTATCAATAAGAAATTACTTCTAACATCGATTGAGGCATGACTTGACCTTGAGGTGGCAACTGTTGATCTACAGCACAGGTGCACAGACTACAGCCCTGGCCATATCCAGCCCCTGCTTGTTTTTGTAAACTAGAGCCCAGCCAAGGCCCATTCATTTCCACCTTGTCTAGGGCTGTGTCCTGATACAACGGCAGAGTTGAGTGGTTGCACTAGAGACGCATGACTCTCAACGCCTATAATATTTACGACCTGGCTCTTCACAGAAAAGGTCTGTTGATCCTGTCCTGGACCCACCGAAAAGAAATCACCAGACATGTAGCACAGGAAACGACAGAGTTTCAAAGGAACCACATCTTTTTACGGCTACCATTGCAACATGTACATATGTATGAGCAGATGAGTCTATAGCGATTGCTCAATAGCATATTTTTCCTTTATGTTTCTTTTGAGGCGCCAAAGGACCTAGACACTTTAGATATGGAGGGAATAACTTGTGATGTCTCGCTATGGAGGGAAGAGGAAGATTGGGACTGTTTAGATGTCAGATATTTTCCCAGAGAACTCTAGCTTCATAGGACCCCTCCCTCCTGTGTTACCGTCACACTCACCACCCCACCCGTCACCTTTCAGCTAGTTTCTTGACTTATTTAATAACACTGGAAATCTATTTGATTCTTTACATTTGTGCCATTTCACTCTCGCTAGACTGTACATAGACACAGCACTTAGAAGAAATAGCACTTACATTTTGTGCTTTTGCATATTTGTTGGTTGAAAGAAAGCTTTTGGGAAAGTACACCTCTGAGTTTATACTGAAAACCATTTGTGTCCATTAGCGTGGAAACAACAAGACCAGCTGGTAATATTTATATTTAGGACATTTGTTCCGAACTAGCTAAAATCACTTCCAGTAAAAATGAAAAAAATCTTGCTTCCTGGCTTTTACTATTAAGTGTCAAAACATGTAAAAAGGGGCAAGTGAACAGAGAGAAGCTAACTTGCAGGATGACACAAAATGCCAGGTAGGACATAAACAAACCATCTGCACTTACTGGCACAGAGCTGATGTTTTAGTTGCCATTTTTCAGACTTCCCCCCCCCCC
>NW_006782267.1:1912846-1967385 GCF_000442215.2 Lipotes vexillifer | reverse complement strand
CCTCCCCCCCCCCCCAGAAATGTTTTCTCTTCAATATACTACGCTTAAAATGATAAATTAAAAAGTGTTTCACAGACCTGGCTAAATAGTTTTGCTTTGATATAAGGAAAATAATGCTTCCTTTGAGCAATGAAACATACAGAAAATGAAGTTTAAAAAAGTAAATTATAGTAAATTACTCAGGCTTGGAGAGTTGTAACTAATGGGTGCATTTTTATTTATTTATTTATTTTTTTGGGCTGTGTTGGGTCTTCGTTTCTGTGCGAGGGCTTCCTCTAGTTGCGGCGAGCGGGGGCCACTCTTCATCGCGGTGCGCGGGCCTCTCACTATCGCGGCCACTCGTTGCGGAGCACAGGCTCCAGACGCGCAGGCTCAGTAGTTGTGGCTCACGGGCCCAGCCGCTCCACGGCATGTGGGATCCTCCCAGACCAGGACTCGAACCCGTGTCCCCCGCGCTGGCAGGCAGACTCTCAACCACTGCGCCACCAGGGAAGCCCATGGGTGCATTTTTAATAGACTTGATTTCTTAGAGCAGTTTCAGTTTCCTAGCAAAGTTGAGTAGAAGGTTCAGAGATCTCCCATATACCTCCTGCCCCTACTCATGAATAGCCTCTCCCATTACCAACATCCCCACCAGAGTGGCACATTTGTTACAATGGATAAACCTACGCTGACGTATTATAATCATCCTAAGTCCATCGTTTACATTAGGATTCACACTTGGTGTTGTATGTTCTACTGGTCTGAACAAATGTGTAATTACATGTATTCACAATTATAGTATCGTACAGAGTAGTTTCACTGCCCTAAAAATCCTCTGTGCTCTACCTATTCATCTCTCTCTTCCCCCAGCCCCTGGCAACCACTGAGCTCTTCACTGTCTCCATAGTTTTGCCTTTTCCAGAATGTCATCTAGTTGGAATCATGCAGTACGTAGTCCTTCCAGATTGGCTTCTTTTATTATGCATTGAAGTTTCCTTCATGTGTTTTCACAGCTTGACAGTGCATTTCTTTTAGTGCTAATAGTCTGTTATCTGGATGCACCACTGTTTATTTATCCATTCAACGACTGAAGGACATCTTGCTTGCTTCCAAGCTTTGGCAATTATGAATAAACATCCATGTGCAGGTTTTTGTGTGGCTATAAGTTTTCAGCTCCTTTGGGTAAATACCCAAGGAGGGTGATTGCTGAATTGTAGAGTAAGAGTATATTTAGTTTTGTAGAAACTGCCAAGCTGTCCTCGCCAACAGTGTACGAGAGTTCCTGTTGCCCCACATCCTCATCAGCACTTGGTGTTGTCAGTGTTCTGGATTTGGGCTACTGCAGTAGGTGTGTAGTGGTATCTCTTTGTTGTTTTAACTTCTATTTCCCTGGTCACATATCACGTGGAGCATCTTTTCACGTGCTTATTTGCTATCTGTATATCTTCTTTGGTAGAGTGTCTGTTATGGTCTTTGGCTATTTTTTAATAGGGTTGTTTGTTTTCTTATTGTTAAGTCTTAAGAGATCTTTGTATATTTTAGACATCAATCTTTCATCAGATGTGTCTTTTGCAAATATTTTCTCCCAGTCTGTGATTTGTCTTCTCATTCTCTTGACATTGTCTTTCACTGAGCAGCGTTTTGAATCTTAATGAAGTCCAGCTTATCAGTTATTTATTTCATGGATCATGCCTCTGGTGTTATATCACCATACCCAAGGTCATATGGGTTTTCTCCTGTGTTAACCTTCTAGGAGTTTTATAGTTTTGCATTTTACATTTAGGTCTGTGATCCATCTTGAGTTAATTTTTGTGAAGAGTGTAAGGTCTATGTCTAGAGTCAAATTTTTGTTTGTGGATGTCCACTTGTTCCAGCACCATTTGTTGAAGAGACTCTCTTTGCTCCATTGTATGGCCTTTGCTCTCGTGGCAAAGATCAGTTGACTGTATTTATGTGGGTCTATTTCTGGGCTCTCTATTCTGTTCCATTGATCTATTTGCCTATTCTCTTGCCAATACCACACTCTCTTGATGACTGCACTAAGTCATGAAGTCAGGTAGTGTTAGTCCTCCAACTTTGTTCTTCTCTTTCAATATTGTGTTGGCTATTCTGGGTCTTTTGTCTTCTCACAGAAACTTTAGAATTAGTTTGACAATATCCACAAAATAACTTGCTGGGATTTTGACTGGGATTCCCCTGAATCTGTAGATCAAGTTGAGAAGAACTGACATCTTCACAGTAGTGAGTCTTCCTATCCATGAACATGTGCTATATCTCTCCATTTATTTAGTTCTTCCTTAATTTTATTCATCAAAGTTTTGTAGTTTCCCTCACACAGATGGTGCACAAATTTGGTTACATTTATACCTAAGTATTTCATTTTGGGGGGTGCTAATATAAATGGTATTGTGGCATTAATTTCAAATTCTACTTGTTTACTGTTGGTATATAGGAAAGCGATTTTGTATATTAACCCTGTGTCCTACAACCTTGCTATAATTGCTTATTAGTTCCAGGATTTTGTCGATTATTTTATTTATTTTTTATTTTATTTATTCATTTTTGGCCGCATTGGGTCTTGCATGGGCTTTCTCTAGTTGCAGTGAGTGGGGGCTACTCTTTGTCGTGGTGCGCGGGCTTCTCATTGCGGTGGCTTCTGTTGTTGTGGAGCACGGGCTCCAGGCGCACGGGCTTCAGTAGCTGTGGCACGTGGGCTCAGTAGTTGTGGCTCGCAGGCTCTAGAGCGCAGGCTCAGTAGTCATGGCGCACAGGCTTAGTTGCTTCGTGGCATGTGGGATCTTCCCGGACCAGGGCTCGAACCCATGTCCCCTGCATTGGCAGGCAGATTCTTAACCACTGCGCCACCAAGGAAGCCCTTTTCGATTATTTTAGATCTTCTGCATACATGATCACAACATCTGTGAACCTGGTAGAGATCCAAGAGGTAAAACTTGCAAACGTGTGGAGGCCTCCTGATGACTGGGTTTCCCTGGGGATTTTAACTCTCAGAGTGGTCCACACTGACTCTCTAGCAATTCGTCAATTACAGTTCAGGTTTCCCTACCCCAGCACTGGTTCCCTTGGACACTGCTGCTCCAATAAGTTGTGATACTCTATATTCACCTGTTGGTCTCTCCAGTTTTTGGAGGCATCAGTGTGCACTGTGACCCCCCTTCTCTAATGGATCTAAGCAGAGTTGTTAATTTTTCAGTTTGTTCAGACTTGTACTTGTTAGGTGGAGTGGTGTCTTCCAAGCTTCTTACATGCCAGACCAGATACCCAAAGTTCTGATGCAATTTTTTAAAGATAATATTTACATACCATAGAATTTACCGTTTTATAGTACATGATTCAGTGTTTTTTTAGATATATGCAGATACATGCAACCATTACCATTATCTAATTCAAGAATATTTTAATCAGCCCCAGAAGAAACTCTACTAGCAATCAGTCTCCATTCCCCTCTCACTTCCGGCCCTGACCACCACTAACCTACTCTATGTCTCTATAGATTTGCCTATCTTTGACTTTTAATATAAGTGGAATTATACAAAACGTGGCCTTTTGTTTCTGGTCTCTTTCTCTTAGCATGTTTTCAGGGTTCATCAATATTCCTTCTTATGGCTGAATAACACTCACTGTATGGATATACCAACTTTTGTTTATCCATTCATCAGTTGATGGATATTTGCGTTGTTTCCACTTTTTGGCCATTCTGAATAAAGCTGCTGTGAATTTTCGTGTACAAATTTTCATGTGAACATGTTTTCAATTCTCTTGAGTATATGCCTAGGAGTGGAATGGCTGGATCATATGATAACTGTACAAATAGCCAAACAAAGCCAACAACAAAAACAATGTGAGTTTGAACACCAAGATTTTAAAATAATTTTAGTGCAAAACTCATTTTCCACTTCATTCCTTTCATGTGAGATAAAATATCAAGTACAAGCAAACCCATACAATGCTTCCACTTCATATAGATTGGCTTTTGGAGCTTTTACCAAGCAGTGAGAAAGAATATAATTCCTCAGTTTCTTTTCTCTTCACAAGCTGATGATCATGAGTGGCCTGAAAAATTTAAACATTTGGAGTGTTCATTTTTTTTTAGAAACTGAGCCAGGTAATGGCTCTACCAAAAAGAGCAAGTAAACTCTCTTAATCCCTTTATGTTCATATTTTAATTCCAATGACTAAGTGTTGATATCTAGCCTGGCAATTTTACATGTTAAAATAAAGTACAGTTCAGATCCCAGTTCCTTTCAAGGAGATATTCTTGTCTATATAAGGAGAGAAGCTGAAAACAAAATGCTGCACAGAACAGTTCGGTAGCCTTGTTTTAATTACTCTTGTGTTCTTTGATTTTATTGCTCTTCAGGTGAGGAAAAGCCAGAAGAGCTTAATACCTCCTGCAAGACAGTCATTCCATACTGCAATGCTTAATAGGGTCAGAAGCAAATAAACAAGAAAGATAATCATCCTAGCTTCTTTCTGGCTCTACAGAACAGTCCCTCACAGTCTCCACTGTTGAAAAATGGAGAAGGGCTTCCCGGGTGGCGCAGTGGTTAAGAATCTGCCTGCCAATGCAGGGCACACGGGTTCAATCCCTGGCCCGGGAAGATCCCACATGCCGCGGAGCAACTAAGCCCGTGTGCCACAACTACTGAGCCCGCGCTCTAGAGCCCGCGAGCCACAACTACTGAGCCCACGTGCCACAACTACTGAATTCCACATGCCTAGAGCCTGTGCTCTGCAACAAGAGAAGCCACCGCAATGAGAAGCCCGTGCACCACAACGAAGAGTAGCCCCCGCTCGCCGCAACTAGAGAAAGCCCGCGCACAGCAATGAAGATCCAACACAGCCAGAAAGAAAAGCAAAAACAAAAGAAAAATGGAGAAGCCACTGAGACAGATAATGTGGTTGGCAGAATAATGGCACCCTCAAAGACGTTCACACCCTAATCTCTGAAACCTGGAAGTACATTTGACCCTTGAACAACATGGGTTTGAACTGCGTGGGTCCACTTATGTGCAGTTTTGCCCCCAATAGTAAATACTACAGTACTACACGTTCTGCGGTTGGTTGAGTTTGCGGATATGGAAGCGTGTATGTGGAGGAACCCTGTTTACTGAGGGCCACTGTAAGTTACATGCTAAATTTCAACTGCGCGGTTTGGGGGGTGTGTGTTGGTGCCCCTAACGACACCCCCCCCCCTTGCATTGTTCAAGGTTCAACTGTATTTTGCCTTACATGGCAAAAGGGACTTTGCAGATATAATTAAATTAATGACTTTGAGATGTGGAGAGTCCCCTGGATTACCCATGTGGGCCCAATATAAATATATGGGCCTTTGAAATAGGAGCACCTTTTTCAGCAAAGTTCAGAGAGGCAAATATGACTATGGAAAATTGGTCAGAGAGACGCAATATTTCTGGCTTTGAAGTTGGAGATAGGGTGCCATGAGCCTAGGAATGTGGGTGGCTCCTAAAAGCTAGAAAAGGCAAAGAAATGGATTCTTCCCTAGAGCCCCAGAAGGAATTCAGCCCTGCTGACACTTTGATTTTGGTCCAGTGAGACCTGTGTCAGGTTTCTAACCTACAGAGCTGTAAGATAATGTGTGTACTGTTTTAAGCCACTGAGTTTGTGGTAATTTGACACAGCAGCAATAGAAAATGAACACAGAGGGAATCAAAATTTCTATGCCTACAAGGGACTCATGAACTATTTAATGCAGGATTTCCCAAACTGTTCCATGACCAAGTAAGTCTGAGAAAGCTGTTCATGTGAGCCCCATCTTAAAGAATCACAATAACTATAACTAAGGAAAACTTGAGAAGTCCTGCAGAGGGAACACTGTAACTCAGAGTATCTTCTAAATACATTTGCTATAATCTCACCTCCTTTTCTTTTCTTCTTTTCAGAACATGACTTCACACCCCTCAGATTCCTCAGAACATAGTTGGGAAACGCTGAACTACTCCCACCTGCTCAGTTGAGAACCTGAGACCCAAAGGGAAGAAGTGACTTGCCAAGATGGCACTTTGGCAACACAAAGACACAGCCCTGGCCTCACACTCTGTCCCACTGACAAGAAGACAACATTTCCTGGCACCCAGGTTTATCTAAGTTAGCCCTCTGGTGGGAGAAGATGTTATGAGGAGAGAATTGCCACAGCAAAACTCACGACATAAAATTCTCTACTCAACAATATCAAAAACAATATGGCTATTTCAGCACGGAACTTATTTTATTGTTTAAAATAAAGGTGTTCAACAAACGATTGAAAACGTACTAATTTCATATTAACAAGAAGAACACGATAAAATATATACTTTCCCACGGTGATTGAGCACGTTCCTAAAAACGCCCAATTCTGCTGCCAAAGTCCATTTTCCACAAATTCGGGTTTCCATAAATGCTCATTTGAGAAGGAACAGAGGTACAACCAAATGCTGCTGTTTTCTTCGTAGCACTTAAATAATGCTTTCTCCACATTTCCCACTGCCTGTTCCAGGAACACTGTCCTTTGATGTCTTTCAGATATATATTATCCACATCCTTTTTCAGAAACTGAATACTTTTTTCCACCACCTCGGTTTTTAAATAATAATAATAGTAATAATAATAAAGATTACAACTAATAAAGCTAACAATTTGGAATACTTATTCTGTACCGAAGACCGTGCTACATGCTTCACGTGAAGAACCTCATTTAATCTTTACAACAACGGATTAAGGTAAGTACTACTACTAACATCTCTATTTTACAGATGAGCCAACTGAGGCACAGAGAATTTGGGTACCCTGCCCAAGGTCACACAACAGGAGTGGTGGAGCCAGAATCTGAGCATAATTTGATTTAGAGCCAGGGACCTCTGTAAGCAGTAGCCCAGTGGTCCTCAACTGGGGGGGTGACTCTACCTCCCAGGGGACATGTGGCAATACTTGGAGACATTTTTGTTTGTCACAACTGAGGGGTGGAGTGCTACTGGCATCTAGTGGACAGAGGCTAGGGATGCTGCTAAACATCCTACAGTGCCCAGGACAGCCCCCCAAACAAACAAGGATCCCACTCTAAGTGTCAACAGCTTCAAGATTAGGAAATAGTGCCCAAGTCGAATGCCTCTCAAGGAGACGGCATTTTGAATGGGCCAATTGTTGGTAAGATATGTGCTTCTCATTTCCAGGTTAGAATCTCTATCTGGGAAATGAGGTTATCTCAACCGGGGGTGGAGGGCACTTAGAGCCATGGGGTCCGTTTGGTGCATCTTCTCATAGCATCCATTTACTCAATAGTTTCAGTTGGCATTTTCACACTATGCCCTGGCACCCTGGAACTCTAGGTCATTTAAATTTTTGTCCTTCAGTGGACACATGGGAGAGGGAGTAGCCCACTAGGAAGTGTCTGAAAAGGGCCAAAAAGAAGATTTTGGTTTTCATTAGCCTTGCCTCATAGCCCAGAGGACACAACAGCAATGTCTGTGTCACAGATAATGGCAATAGCAAAGGGATGCAGCCACAGTGGGTTGTTCGGGATGTAGTTAAAATACTTTTGGAGAGCAGTTCTGCATATCTACTCAGAATGTAACTGTGCATACCATTTCACCCAGCAATTCTACCTCTAAGAATGTATTTTATAGAAATACAGAAGGTGCAAGATACATTCACAAAGATATTCACCTCAACACCACCTCTGAGAGCTAAAAAAAAAAAAAAAATCAACATAAAAACAACAGAAATGCATGCCTATGTTCACCAAAACGTGCCCAAGAATGTTCATCGCGGCACTGTTTGCAACAGCTAAAGGCTGTAAACTACACAAACGTTCATCACAGTAGAATGGATGAATTGCGGTATACCAACACAATGGAACACTGTGTAGTAATGAGAATGAATAAACAAACTCCAACCACCTACAACAATATGGATGAATTCCACAGGCATGTTGAATGAAAGAAGTCTGACACTAAAGAGAACATACTGTATAAAACCGTTAATGCAAAGTATAAAAATAGGCAAATCTGTGCTGTGAAAAGACAGGTTAGGAGTTACTGTCGGGGAGAAGTGACTGGAGGGACGTTCAAGGGGGGCCCAGGGTGCTGGTCATGTTGTTTCCTCATCTGGCATAGGTGTGTTCACTTTGGGGAAACATTAAGTTGTAAGCTTATGTATGATTGTATGACAGGTGCACTTTTCTACATGCGCATTCTATTCTATACACACACACACACACACACACACACGCACGCACGCATATACAAACATCAACAACCTAAGTATCTATCGGCGGGTGACTAGCTACGTAAACTACGAAATGGGATATCTACTCAATGGAATTCTATGCAGCCATTAAGAAAAATGAAGGAGCTCTCTCTGTATAAACTTGGAAAGACGTCCACTATATGTAAAGGTAAACAAGGAAGTGGCAGAACAGTGTGATGTCTACTATAATTTTTTACAGGAAATATATGTGAGCCTAAGCACAGAAAGAGCAGAAAAAATATTCTCAAATGGTTAACAGTAACTATTGCTTTAGGAGGGGATTCTTAGGGATTTTAACATTCTACCTAATGTATTTCAATATTGCTTGAATTTATTTACCAACATGTATTATGCTTGTACTCAGAGAAAAAGGACATAGAGAAAATTAAGATGAACAAAATATGCCTTACATTTGAGATCATTATTTCATCACTCAGGAAGATGAGGGATTTTGCTGGATGGAGGAATTGATAATGGAATAAACCTAGTGCCTCGCCTGCAGGGTTGCTAATTGAACCCAGTGAGGGTAGTCACATTGGTTTGTTGCTGGCAGTCTTAACACTTGATTCAAATTAACACTTGTTTGCTGGGCTGCCCCACATTCTAATCTAGTCGTGGCGTGACCACCGCAAACAGGATTTTTGGCCACACAAAGAATGTGTCTACAAAACGGCAAAACACCAAACACCGAGTGCTTTGTGACCACCTAGAGGGGTGGGATAGGGATGGTGGGAGGGAGGGAGATGCAAGAGGGAAGAGATATGGGAACATATGTATATGTATAACTGATTCACTTTGTTATAAAGCAGAAACTAACACACCATTGTAAAGCAATTGTACTCCAATAGAGATGTTAAAAAAAATCAAAAGAAAAAAACCGGCAAAACACTTGGATTTGTTTGATTAAATGAAGAAAACCATATATTGAGAGGAAGGAAAAATCAACACAGCTACACCCAAAGTAACCTACTCAGATGGGTGGTTCATGAAATGCACTCATTCACTGAATCAACATTTTAGCAGCCTCGTGCGGACTCTGTGAGAGATTCTGTTTGAAATGAAATACTCGTGGATAAATCAAGAGACCATGAACAACACTTTTTTTGCCCACCATCAGCAAATGTTTTCTGGGTGCTCACCGTGGATCTGCCAGCATGCTAAAAATCAGTGGGTCCGATACTCCTATTTTATAATCAATTGCAAACGCTACTGTGTTGAGTGTCCTTAATTCCACTCACGGCACTGAATGGAACTTCGCTTAAAAGAAAAAAACCCACTGATTTGGGCAAAGTTGATAGAACTACAACTTTTCTTATAGAGTAAATGTCTAAGAGACATATATAACAATTCATAAAGTGGAAGAGATTGTGTCCCATGGAGTTCAACCCTGGTTGCACATTATATTCAACTGAAACAAAATTTCTAGGGGGCGGTACCTGGCTGTCAATATTTGTAAAAGTTCCCCAGGTGATTCAAAAACACAATGAATTGGAGCCACTGCTCAGACCGATTAAATCAGAAGCTAGATGGAATGGGACCCAGACAGGAGTATTATTTAAAAGCTACCCAAGTGGCTCTAAAGTGTAGTCTGCATTGAGACCAATTTCTTCTAAATTTATATTATAAAAGAAGTCAGAGGTGGCCCTTCAAGAAGCATTTCGTAAAGGGACCCAATATTACTTGGATTCAGCTTGTGCAGTTTTACGAGAAAATTGATCACAAGGTGATATTCTACCATGTTATGGTTTCAGATGTTTCAGCTAATGTGTATATATTAGCTCCCAGCTTCTTAAGTGCTTACTAGGCTTAAACACTACTCCACATACTTCATTGAGATAATTTCATTTAATCCCCATAATAATTCTGTGAAGAACTGAGTGGGAACAGATCTTTCCAGATGAACCACCACACAGTCGTGGTGGGTTTTTTTTTTTCCAGAAGTTTTGCTTTTACTCAATTTAATAGCTTATCTGTGAGACCCAGACCCTTTCAGATTCTCTACCTATTCCACTTCCTAATGGACGGGGTGGGAGAATATGCACACTTAAAATCTTGAAAATATCTTTGGATGCTTGTTAAATAAACTTTTAAAATAATTTTAAGTCAGCATGAGTTTAAGGCATTCTGCAATATCCCTGATATAAACAAGAGTTAAAAGCAACATTCTGGAATTGCTATAGTCTATGAGAAATAAGAAAATTCACGTTTTATATTCACAGAGAAGCCATTATACAACAGCAACATACTCGTAAACACAATTCGAGTTTACTAACTTTAGTCTGAAAGCACTGCTATACACAGGGCATCAAGTCCTAGGCAGTCAAGGTTACACAGACTAAGGCAGTATGAGAAAACACTTCCTTAAAATTGAGAGCAGGAAATGGGCCAGTTATTACCTCCATAATTTTAAGATTCCCACTCTGAGCAGGGCAGATCTTGAGAACAAGAACAAACCATAGACACGATTTCCTTCAGCCCATTCATTTATAAACAGGTTACCAGGGCGGAAGACGGCCTCCTCCACTCACGCATTTCTGAACAGAAAAGAGGTCACGCTTATAAACGGACTTTCTAGAATGTACATATTTCTGAATCCTACATGCTTCCTCTCTTTCTCCCATTCCTTAGACTAATTTACATGAGTAGGATATGATTAAACTGCGATTGCCCGCTTGTTTTAATTAGCCACAGCATTAATCAAACCTTATGCTTCTTTTGCTGCTCAAGGGGTGCTTATAACCTGCAGTACAATTTTTTTTAACATCTTTATTAGAGTATAGTAGCTTTACAAAGTTGTGTTAGTTTCTGCTGTATAACGAAGTGAATCAGCTATACGTATACATATATCCCCATATCCCCTCCTCCCTGCGTCTCCTTCCCACCCTCCCTATCGCAGCCCTCTAGGTCGTCACAAAGCACCGAGCTGATCTCCCTGTGCACTGCGGCTGCTTCCCACTAGCTATCTAATTTACCTTTGGTAGTGTATATATGTCCATGCCACTCTCTCACTTCGCCCCAGCTTCCCCCTCCCCCCCCCACCGTGTCCTCAAGTCCATTCTCTATGTCTGCGTATTTATTCCTGCCCTGCCACTAGGTTCATCAGTACCTTTTTGTTTCAGATTCCTTATATCACCTTTTAACATATCATTGATTTATCATATCTATCGTTCACAGTTGCTCTCTGCGAGATTGTGAACAGGGATCTCTGTCTTTTACTCACTGATACACTCCATGAACGTAGAACATGCCTGGCATGTGCAAAGTAACCAATAATTCTTTAAACATGTAAAATGCTAGAACATCAGATGGCACTTAACAAACTTTAGTTTCACCATCATAACTGTCATCATCATGGGGCAACTCTTGTACTGTTAGTCCACACCACTGCACTGTCTTTAACCTTTCCTGTTTCTATATATATAGATATTTTTTTGTGTGTGTGGTACACGGGCCTCTCTCTGTTGTGGCCTCTCCCGTTGCGGAGCACGGGCTCCGGACGCGCAGGCTCAGCGGCCATGGCTCACGGGTCCAGCCGCTCCGCGGCACGTGGGATCCTCCCGGACCGGGGCACGAACCCGCGTCCCCTGCATCGGCAGGCGGACTCTCAACCACTGGGAAAGGAAACCAGGGAAGCCCTGTTTCTATATTTTATATAATATATAAAGATGGTAAGCTTCTGAGGTTAGAGACCAATGACGTGTATATATTTTTGATATGTCTTTTTTTAGATTGAGATATAATTCACCTGCCATAAAATTCACCATTTTAAAATTTACAATTGAGCGGCTTTTAGTAGAGTCACACGGTTGTGCAACTATCACCACTAATTTAATTGCAGAAAATTTCATCATCCCCTCCAAAAACACCCCAAAGCCATTAGGAGTCACTCCCTATTTCTCTCTGCCCCACCTCCTGGCAACCATGAATTTAATTTCTGTCTCTATGGATCTGCCTATTCTAGGCATTTCTGAAATGGAATCATACAATACATGGTCTTTTGTGTCGGGTTTTTTCACTTAGCATATGATGCTCGCAAGGTTCATCCACGCTGTAGGGTGTGCCAGTGCTTCACTCCTTTTTATGGCTGAGTAATCCTGCACTGTATGGATAACATGCCATATATTTGCATGTGTGCTATGCTTTGGATATTACAGATACTCAATAAGTAATTTATCCCAGTGATTTAAAAATTTTGGAGATACATGGCATGCTACTGAGAAGAGACTTAGCACATGACTATGATTCTCCTAAGAGCACAAAGGTGATGAAGATGATTGATCATAAATCATAAAAAGAGAGATTTTATGATTCTCAAGCTATTTCGGCACTATACCGGGGAAAATGTCGTCTATAATCAGAACAAACTTGCACTCGCTCCATAGAATTCTGTGACAGGTGACTGTCACAGAACTCCTTAATTTCATTTCAAGTGAAAATTCCTGTGATGAAATGGATGTGAGTACAATTGAATTAACTTCTGGTATTCCTGCTAATTTATTTCCTCAGAGTTATATCAACTTCAGGTCTAGTTAATACTCCAAACAGACATACCATTCATGATGTGACTTTTTAAGTAGAGGTTTGGAAATAATTCCCAACTACTATCACTGAATTTTATATAATTTAGGGATGTGCTGAAGAAAATACTAGCTGAAAAGCTGCTCAGGGCGCTGTCTGTGTTCAAAGGGCCATGAGCCAAAACAATAACTGGAACGGATAACAGGAATGACAACACAGCCAGAACGGGGGACATCGCCCGTACTTAGGTCTTACCATATATTTCCTGTGCCCTGTAGAATTGGTAGATGATGCTAAAATAGTATTCTGACATTTTACAGTCATGTCCCTGTGGGTAATTCCTTAAGAGATGAAGACGAAAGGTACGCTACTAAACTGTAACAATATAAGACTTTTCTGTCCAAGAACAATACAAGAAATTCTGCGTATCAAATATGTGAGAACCATCATTTCCAACCTTTTGGGTGGTGAACTATTTCCTTTGTTTCTTCAAATTTGCTCTCTTTCCTCCTTGAGCAATTACTAAAATCGTCACTCAATATTGGAAATCATGCTAGGAAGAGTCAAATGTATGCTGAAGACATTACTAGCTTCCCCTTAATGGTGTTTCCCCATTTTCCAGGCAGTACGGTAAGTGTACAAGAGTCAAGAACGTTTGCTCGGGGGCCAATGGCCCAACCACGATTCTGACCTATGCTGTCCTTTGCCAAAGACAAGTTCTCTCCACCATAGCATATCACTTTTGTTTGAAAACTACCAGTCTGTGTATGTGTACATTGAATCCCGTTAGGAAAGTGCAACTTACCTTGGTGTGTATTATATTTTGCTCAATAAGCAGAAGTCAAAACGCTTGTTCGTACGTTACTGTGTTACCTCTGTTAACACAGACGTAACATTTTCACTCCCGACACTTACCAGTTAATTATAACCCAAACAACATGCTATCCATCTGCATATAATTTCCCTTATTGAAAATTGCTCCACCAGATACTTAGCAAATGCTTACAGACCTTTCAAATTACAAGCTGTATGAGCTCTCTCTATGAATGCTTATATTATTCAGATATTTTTTTACTAACGATCTAAAAGGGATCCTAAAAATCATTTTTTTTGTCTTTGATTTTTATGTTCAGCGTTTTCCCCCCTGAGAATGAACATTAAATAAACCTAAGGCCTTACAGAAGATCCCGCACTTTCACTGAACATGAAGGAGAAACATTATACCCTAAACTTCTTTTATCTCCCCTGCATTTGTTCCATTCACCAATTATTTAAAAGAAATAAAATCTTGGTTTCCCAGAGGCTTTCAGGCATGAGTCCCTTAGATAACTCTTGTTAATATTTTGGTGAATATCTCCCCAAATGGAGATAGGGAGAGAGAGGGAGGGAGGAAAACAGGAGCGAGAAGTAAAAATCTATTTTTTCCCACTTAACTATGCATCACAAACATTTTCTATGCCAACAAATACAGACTGATACCCTTTATATGTGCCGTAGTTGATCTGAAGCAGTCCCCTATTGGTAGACGTTTTGCTTTAGATGTTAGTTCATAAACACTTCCATCTACTTTATACTGTCCTTGGAAACAGCAGGCACTGCCTATAATCTAATCTTTCCCTGATGACTCAGTGTGTACGTATCGGTTAAGGTACAATCCCTGAAGGAGCAGAAAGTCCAGGACATTAGGCTGAAAGACTGAAGTTGGGCCTATATACAATTAATATGCCCCTTCCCAGTCCAGCCAAAGAACTACTGGAATACTCTAGAGGGACCGCCTTTCCCATAGGCCCCACGTCTTTTGGTGTCACTGCTCTCCCTCTCCGCCCTCCTTACCCCTTTCTCCACCACAAACCCAGACATAGGCAGAGCGTGTGTTAGTCTCCTGAAGGTGAGAAGCAAGATTTGTTCCAACGCCCACCCCCAGCATTCTCCACCCCAACTCCAAGCGGAGCTTTCTTTTAGAATCTGTGAGCAGTTTGAGAATCGGGTCACTGTCTTATTCATCTTTGTACTCCAGCACCAATGACTACGCTAGGCACACACTAAGGGCTCGATAATGGCTGTTTAAGTTAGATCACAGTTTTGGCCTTTAAGGGATATGTTCAGAGCTTATGACCCTAGGACCACCTCCCTTTACTGCATAGCTGTTTTATCTCCTACTGCTTCAATAATGTTTCCTTTTTTTTTTTTTTTTTCAGAACTCTTGCGGCTTGCTTTGATCACCGTCTTGAATACCATCACAATGCATTTCCTCTTCTTATATGTGCCTTTCTTCTTTCTGGTCCCTTACCTCCATTACTGCTTTTCTTACGCTTTTTATTCCAAGTCTACTCATGTATTAAATGTTGTTAGCCAGTGGAAGATTCCTCTTTTTTTTCCCATATCTTCGAACGACCAGCCATAAAACATAGTTAACTCCAGCACATTCTGGAACATGTACTGATGGTTTGCAATCAATAAAGTACGTGAATGTGGGTGAGAGAGGTTTTTGTTTGTTATTATTCTTTTCAAATTACACCTTGGGCTGAAGCCTAAGAAGCTAATAATAATAAAAAAACTTTATTATATTAAGCAAAAAAACTCAGTCCCAAATAAGGAAAAAATCAGTTATATCTATTATAGTATATTTGCTTGTAACATATTACAATTTGAACTAACAGGTCAGAGCCAAATGTAGTAACGATGTTATGCTAATAGATTCTAAACCTTTTACAGCATCTCCCTCTTTAGGTCCTTATCAGAGGCTATCTGTATGAGAGTCCAAAGGAGCAATTGACAGCAATGCTGAGTTATCCATCTTAGCTGTTTAAAAGGCCCATCTAAATCACTGCAAGATTTCTTTGTCTAGGGAGACTCCACATAGATCAAGGACATTTTTAATGCTTTCATTATGTCATGGATAACTTCTCTATATTTTCATCAATTAGTTGGCACATTTATCCAGCACCTACTTTGTAAAAGAGATTTTTCTAGGTACCAAAGAGCTCCCAAGGAAGTATAAGACCCAATACCTGACTCCTAAATGTTGCAAAGGGAAGTCAGTGTGTTTATCGGAATCAATTGGTGGTGGTGTCCCTGAGTTCAGAAGAGGGTACAATTCCACTCCAGCAAAACCAAACAAAACAACCATCTGGGAGAATGATATTTTCTTCTAAGTAAATGCCTACAGATGAAACATTTAAAAGCTGACTTTGGTTCCAGCTACTTAAGAAAACCTACTCATAAAATTGTTCCAGAACACTAGATAGTCGTAGACCTGCTTTAAAAGAAGATTCAAGAGTTGAGCTCCTAGAGATGATAAGAAAGGCTCCTGGAACTCATAACACCTCACTTATTCAAAGATCACCCACATATCTCGATCACTGCTGAAAACCAGGAAGTCGAGCAAAGGGGGAAAAGCCCAAAACAAAACAAAACGTCCTCGCAGCATTCGAAAACCAAGGCCACAAGACTGAAATTTTTGAGCTTTTCTCAAAAGTGAGCCTCCCAGGCTATCTCTGCTTAGAGCATCCCTTTACTTACAGTCCATACATACTTCTAACAAGTTTGGGCACATGATTTTCCAGCGCACTGTAAATCAGAAGCAGCAGATTAGAAGGGGAGAAGTTGCTAGCATAAGCAATGTGAGAACAGCAAAATGTGATGGGCTGTAAGTCAAGAAAAAGAATAACCACTACCAAAAAAAATGGGCAAAAGCACTTATTTAAAAATTATAAAGCACCACATAAAAATTTTCTATATGTATAAAATTTGTTGTTGTTGAGTGCCTACTTTTTGTCTGAGGCCAGGCATTGCAGGAGGTGAAGACATTTAAAATATGCTTCCTCTCAGAGCTCAAGAGTGCCTTGGCTCTTGACTACCATGGCTTCTCTTTATCAAAAGCAGTTGACTGGGACACAGCAAGGAGGTGTTACAGCAGTAGGTTAGATTCTAGCTGCCTGGAATTAACCCATGCTTTCCTCATCTCTGACCACTGGCAGGCAGGGACCATCTGGTTCCTGATTTGTGCCAAAATCCCAGCCTGAGGTCCTTCCACATGAATTGCATGTTTTGCAGCCCTGCTTGATCCTACAGGAATCAGGAGAGAGTTAGAGCAGCTGTTTCTGGGCCAGAAGGTGTCTGAATGTAATATTTTTATAACCCTTTCTTGGACCTTCCTTCTTCCCATCAAGCAAGAATGGGAACCTATAATTCTTAAGGGCATTTCTTCACTCATCATTTTGGAGAAAAGCTTTTAGAAACAGCAATAAAACCATGCATGCATTTGTCTCCTAAGTAACACAAATGGTCTTAGTTCATAAGTGTTCAACGTATGTATTTGAAATGAATGCATAAGTGAATAAAGACACATTCTGGGGTGACTCTGCCACAGATATTCCAGAGATACTGCCATAGAGGAAAATATTTTATTCTTGTGATCCATTTTTAAACTACTGATTAAAAAAGAAAAGAAAATATTTGAGGTCAAAGAGTAAGAAAAACAATAACACAAATACTTTGGAAATGTTATAGCCTCTACACAACAAAATAAGTAGTCAACCTAGTAAATTCTGTTTTATGAAGTCAACTTACTCATAAATGAAACAATAGCTTATAGGAAAAAATTTTCAATTGAATTTTTTTCCCCCAGAACATTGACTACCTTTTAGATTCTATATGTGGGACCTACATTAGTGGAAGAGATTTCAAGCACAGAGATCCATATTTTAGTACCTTGTGACTCGGGATATGCAGTGGGGGAAAATAAATAGAAAGAACCCCATCATTTCTATTGCATTTGCCGTCACACTGAACAACTGCCCATAGTGAACTGGCAATGACACACTATCCAATGGACCAGAGAAATTAATGCCATAACAAAGGATCATTTCCTTGATCCTCGTGGCCAAATATATGACTCTCTCTCATCGTCGAAAGGTAAGGCAAAGTAATGAGACGAATTTTGTAAAACCACACCACCTCTATTAGTTCACCAACGACTTGTCCTCAGTTTTTTCAGGCACTTCAATATATGTAGTTGAATAAAATAGGGCAAAGGATTGCAAAAGCATATAATATGATCTACATTTTCCTTGCTCTCCCTCCTACCCTCCTTTGCCTCCTTGCTGCGCACCCCGCAACCCCTTCTCCCTCCAAGTGAGCGGAGAGCATTTCTCCTAAAATCCATTTTGCAAGTTCATTCAAAAGCAATCCTTCTTGCCTTTGATATACAATAAATATACCCATAAATAAAGGCAAACTATGGACACAATTGGATTTTAGGACCATATTCTATGTTCCCTTTCATTCATACACTTTGCATGTCATAAACTCCCACTTTCTTTTTTGTAATTTCTCTCTCTCTCTGATTGAAAGGTCTACCTTACTTTCTTCACGATGGCTATTCATTCCCTACTAATTCATCCTCAGAGATCATCTTAGAATCTTATTTGTTAGCATTTTTTAAACATTAACCGTGTGCCAAGCGATGGGGTTGGGGAAGGTGATAATTTTCCATTCCCCCCAGAGATGTCTCTCATCTAGTTTTCACACAAATCCTCTTAGGTAGGTTCTATAATTACCTTCATTTTACTGATGAGAAAACTGAGGCTCAGATAGGCTTAGTATCTTGTCAATGGTCCCTAAACCCTCGGGGAAGCTGGGTTCAGGACCCACATAATTCTAATCTCCAGCTCTTAATAATACTACATTGCCTTCCATGGATATTTTCTCCATGAATTTAATTCAGCCAATGTGGAGCATCAATAAAAGAATATATGTACATGAACAAACTTTAAAAATATTACTTAAATAGTCAAAAAGTTCCGGCTATACTGCCAATAGTATCTGGGTAGGTAATGAGTATTTCTTCTATTGGCCTTATATTGATAGACTACTCATCAGCTACCCCTTATCACTGGTCACAAATTTTGCTTTTTAATTGATCATATTTTAGAATAAAATAAAAAATCCATATGCTTTACTAAGGGAGAAGTGTCAAAGAATTTAATAGCTAGATCGGAGGTCCTCTCAGAGAGAGCAGGGCTTTGGTTTGTTTTTCAGGCAAAGGAGAGGCTGCTGAGAACATGGGGACAAGACAACAAAAGGGACAGTAAGGAGACTCTGAAAGAAAAAAAAAAAGAGAGTAGAATTCGGACTTGCTCATTAGAGAATGTGGGGTTGTGCCAGAAGGATGCAGGCTAAGAAGGGTCATCATACTGGGAAAGGCTGAGCTGCTATGTGGGGTGTGGGAGCCAGGGCAGTGCTTCCTGTGATACACATTTGTTTGCAGGAATCAAAATACATTTTTAAGTGTGTGGTGTGGTATGTGATACGTTCCTTGCCTTGTCTTTCAGATCATGAGTAAAAGTTTGGTTACTGTGATAACCTTGAGTTCATGGGTGCTTGGATGGCAGATGGGTTGCAGGATGGGGCCGAGGAGAAGGGACTCCTCTTTCCGTGGACACCCGAATGGTGATAAAGGAATAATCACAGAGAATGAGAAAATACCTTCAACGCAAGTAGAAAATAGAGCAGTGGTGATCCTGAAATTATAATCCCTCAGAGAATTATTAGAAAGAGCTTTGGGATTTTACCAGAATGGGGATTTGAATCAGTTTATCCTGTTCTGAGGGCTAGGGAACGCTACACTTTGATTACACTTTAGAAACTCAACCATCTAACATTTTTTTGGTAAAGAACAATGTTGTTTGTTAGAACCAGGGAACAGACGATGACATAGCCACTTATTAACAGTAAATCTGAATGTATCAGCATGTGCAGTCAACTAATTTGCTGACTTAAAGACAGCCTGATGAATTTTTTTTGCCTGTTAAACCTATTATCGCCTATAATGAAAGACTCTATATGCACTAATCACAACATACAGCCTTACATTTGATCACAGCTTCTAAAAGTCATGATGCAGGGATTTTTAGTTATACTCAACACATTTTTCTTTCAGAAACCTGATTGGCTGTTCTAGATGCCATGAATGGTATATAATGAGCTCTTAGTTGGAAGAAATCTAAAGGATCAAGCAGCATCCCTGAGTTTCAGACAGAAACTTACTCTGAGTACGTGTATTCAAAGGTATGTGGATTTTATTCATAATTTGGTATCCTTTCTATCATACTTATTCTTTTTCTGCATTTCATGTTCAAAAGATGCCAATTAGACTCTGATTACTTAAATGAATTATATTACTTTCTAATGGAGCAAAATGTTTGTCTATATTTCTTTAAATTTTAGGCCCAGAATCCCGAAGCACTTTTCAGGGCCAAATTTCACAGCAAAATATTTATTTTAATTACTTATCAATTAAGGTAAAAATAATTTTTCACAGGCTCTGATCCATTTCTTGGGAAAACATTTCATTTAATTCCATCAAATAGAACCATCAACTGAATGATTTGCTTCATTAATTCAAATTTTAAAAAACAGACTTAGGAGGTAAAAATGTCAGTGGACTTCTCATAGCCAGCATTATTACACTTGATTTTCACTTCCTGTGCAAAATTTCAGGCCTTTCTTCTGATACTTCTCAAACTTAGTCAATAATTTGCACCACAAAGCAATGTATTTTAGGATGGCTTATTTTGCTTCATGTTCCAAGGGTCTTATTTGCGGAATAATTACAGTGCAGTGTCAAACAAAAGGAAGATGTCATTAACTAAATATGGAAGCTTTCAAATAAAAGTCATTCAAAATTCATGGAATAATCACAGAATATTAGCACCGTCCTCTCCCTTCCATTCAACCACATCTTTTGCTCCACGTCTGTAGCTCGGGGATATGTTACCTGAGGGTCTTGCCTGAAGTCCTATGGGTCAGAACACCTGAAACTAAATTCCACTCCTTCCTTATTCTATTTTCTCAGATGATTGGTCTTTGTTTTTAACAGCAGCAGTGCTCAGGTGGACGGTACCAAAAAAACATTTCTGTACCTCCTGGTTCTAAAAGTATCAGATACTATGCACCTTGATGGTCTCCTCAACTTTTAGAGCCGACTCTACTCTTTTAATCATTAATTATAAGCTACATTTACCTATGACTCTACAGGCTATGTAGGTATAGGAAAATGGCATGCAAAGTCGTGTAGTGATAGATCATTTACGCCCCTACAACTTGTTCAGCTCTCAACCTAAATGGAAAGCATCTTTATTACCAATGTAATTCCAGAAACAGTAAAATGGGTTCAGAACTGGAAATCATATAGGAATGAAGTAACCTCACAAGGAACGGTCCTATCCTTTTTACTAGCAACAGACTTATATGGGTTATGTGGGTTTTATGAAGCATTCATTATGGCCATACTTGAGAAGAGATAAGAAAAGTGGGTGTTGACTTATATTTCAGGGCCATCAAGAAATGGGGACCTGGATTTTGTTTGCCTGCCTCCTGGGAGCAGCCTTCTCTATGCCCGTGAGTAAAACACCCCCTTCATAAGTCAATGTCCAATTTCACAAGCTTGGAAGTAAAAGTCTGCCCCACAGTTGGTAAACGTTAGGGCTTAAAACAGTACAAGATCAGATATCCTCAAATGTCTCTGTGTTTAAGAAACACTATGAAGAACTTGTAATAAAAAAAAAAATGGATTCCCAGATGCCAAAGATTCTGATTCAGTACAGCTGGGGCGGGACCTGGAGATTCTAATGGAACACTCAGTTTGTAAGTAACATCACCCATCTCTAGATGGAGGAAACTTTTGGAAGGGACCCTTGAAAGGCCTCCAGAGAAAGTACTTAATCGGCCTTAGGCGAATATTACAAAAATGTCAGTTTTCTCTAAAACCCAATTTCTCACAAGATCCAAACATTTTCGTGCTCTCCAAACTCCACTGCCGTTGTCCTTCAGAGGGTAAGATTTTGTGTTAGGAATTCCTTTCTTGACCCACCTCCCCGTTCTGAGAGGCCTCATCCTTTTGGGTGCACCTGTTAAGCACATGACTTCCGTGTGGTTGTCTGGAATCCAACCTATGCTCAATACATATGGATATATTTTACATTCAAATGTACCAAGGACCAGGAAGTCTGACCAGTTCTCTGTAAACACAGACACAGAAGAGGTTAGGTCACATGCAGGCAAGGCAAGGTGGCCTAAAGAGCAGTTGATACAACCAGAAGCCAGCAAAGCTTGACTATCTACTTCTCTCTTCCTCTCTCACCCGTAAGACCAAGATTCTGTGCTCTGCCTTCCTGAAATCCTACATTGTGGCAATTCCTAGTCCCCCGAGGGCCCCCTGCATTACAAATTCAGTCCCTTTTCCATTCCTCAGTTCAACACCCCTATTCTCTGAGGGTTTACATCAAGAAGACAGAGGAAAGGCAGTTAACTAAAACTAAAATAATTCACACTCAGATGAGAGGAATAAACCCTCTTATGAAATAAGAGCATTTCAAGAGAAGAGAGCCTTAATCAACTCGCTGCCTGAGGGCGGATGATCTGCACGATTCTCTCTCCCCTCCCTCTCCCACACTCCAGGGCCAACCAGAATTCCACAATGCAGGCATCAATCACTTGGCCTCCACTTTTGAAAAGACAGACAGTCCTGGTTTAGATAATTATTCAGGTTGTTTTTTATTTTGAGCTTTAAATTTTTTCTGCCATAGAAACATAGATGACAGAATAATAAAAAGAATCGGCCAAAACTTCATAAATCAACTCTTTCATTTTCCGTGGGACTTATAATATTTCCACTTTACCACACCCATCTTATTTTCACATTCATCGACAATTCACACTTAGTCGTTTTTTGTTGTCGTTGATGTGCTATTTACTTTGCATGCCAATTATGAGTAATATCGTTGGTACTTAAGCACTTATCCACCTCCTGATCTATAAGGGAAGGTTTGTGAGACAATTCTCTTCTTGCTGGTATTTTGTAATTGTGTAAGAGAAACATATCATTCTTCCCAACATGGAGTGAGTGTTGAGAAATGGAATATTGCCTGCCATATCAGTAAACAAAGGATGTCACAATCCTCAGGGATTGCAGCCACCGCCACGGTGAGCTGGTGAGCCCCGAGGGAACTCAGGAAGGGAAGAATACCTGCCATCTAGCAGCCATCAGACTGCAGCCACTCCCCGCGATGAGCCCTGAGGAAACTCAGGGTATGATAACACAGGATACTGGCCCCAGATAGCTGAGGTGCCTATCAAAGGAAACATTTCAGTGAGCCCAGACTCTTGCATCTTCCCATACATAGGAAAGCGCTAAATTCCTTAACTTGAGATAGCTGGTTTTCGTTAATTAACAATAATCTTTCGACGTTCAGACTACCTGCCCTTTGTTGCAAAACTTCTGTATCTCCTGGCCCCCCCTCGCCTCCTTGGAGCAGTTTTCTCAGGGTTACTTGAGATGCTGTCTCCTGGGCTTGAAGTCCTAAAAATTTTCTGCCGAATACAACAGAACTCTCAACTTTTAGATCGTGAATATATTTTTAGTCGACAGTTTCATCAAGAAATGAAATGATAGAGTAGGACAGAGTAGGATTAATTGACAACATGGATGGAGGGGTGTCTGAAGATCACTGGAGGATAAATGTGTGCTGGTTTCTGCCCCCAGGTCATTTAGTTGTTCTGGACCTTTTTAAAATAAGAGGGCTCCTCTCCTACACAGCGTACATGTTCAAACTAAAAGTAGACCTCAAATATATTCTGCACTATATAGATTTTTAAAAAGTAGCTTCAGTCTGTCTTAATGTGAAAATTGCATATTGACTTAATCTCTTCCTCTCTCTCTCTCTCTCTCTCTCTCTCCTTCTTTCTCTCCCTCATTCTTTTTCTTCTTCTTTCCCCCTCCCTATAAAAGCTACCACCTCATCCTGGGCACCCTGGTTATATCAACTTCAGCTATGAGGTAATTTTTCTCTTTACTAATTTTGACCATTGTTTGAGTTAACAATGCCCTGGGCTCTGTAAAAAATAGTGTGTTGATTCTTCATTCAAGATGTTTCTCAGTCCCACTTTTTCAGTTCTCACTACCAGCTTCCTGGTTTAAGCCCTGATGGGTCACCTCAAGCCTGCATTGCCCCAGAACACTCCTACCTGGCCTCTCTGACTCAGTTTCTCCTCTTACATGGCTATAAAATTTACCCATCATGAACTACCACTCAGGGGGACTGCATAGTAGGGCAGAAATGAACTCTGGCTGCACAGCTTTGTTCTATCCCAGCCTGTAAAACATGGGGAATCAGGTAAGATGTTATTTAAGATCCTTTCCAGCTGGAAAACTCCTGCTTCTAAGATGTTCATACTCTACGCATCTCCCTCATTTGTCTTTACTGAAATATTAGTGACCAAGCGGTCTGTGAGACATTCTGTAGAGCAGTGGAAAGCATGAGATTTCTGGAAATCGGGTGTGAGGCTCTCCTCAACCCCATACTAAGCATGTGACCTTGGGCAAATCATTTTCTCTCTCTGGAACTTTAGTTTCCTCATTTGGAAAAGGGAAATAAGAATAATACCCACATTTCAAAATGTTGTTTGGGGAGCAAAGTAATTAAGCAATATAAAAGGTGCTTTGTTAAGTATAACTTGAACAAGGTTAAGAATTGTTCGTTGTAATGATATCAAATGTTGTACACGAAGGAGTCCCCGGGCCTGACGTGAACTGAATACATAATGTTTAGAAAGGAAGGAAACGCTTCCTTCTTTCATAGGTTCAAATGACAATCCATGAGTTTGTTTACTCATACAAACTGAGGAAAAGTGTCAAAAAAAATTTGAGGCAAGAATTTCTGTTAAACCTTAAAAGGTTGACATATTTGACCTGAAAACCTGTGTTTCTAGGCTGAGGGACAGTGTTTCTGCCTCCTTTATCTTTTTCATTGTGACATCAAATCAAAAAAGTGTATAATTAATGTTATATGACATTACTTTTCCATTTTGTTTTTCTCTTGCTAAGAGGAGCAGGAGCCGGGGAGTTAAACAGACTCTTACTACTTTCGTAACCTCTGTCCAGATCAGGTACCTCTTTAACGCTCCGTGACCTTGTCTGTGAAAGTGAGGGTGAAGATACTTGCCTCAGAGTATGTGGGAAAACATGAAAAATGTGTGTCATGGATGTAAGGTAGAGCCTCACACATAGGGAGCACCTGACAAATGTTTACCTTATTCTTTCCTCCATAGGGCTCATATTTTCAGGTTGTCCGTATTGAGGGGACTGCATCAGTGAGTGTATGTTTCACGTAACTAAATTAAAACAAAAGTATTCTAATGTCTCTTTCTCCTAAGGTGCTTACCCCTCTGAAGTGGTACCAGAACGTAATAAGACACCCGGTACGTAGATTTTTGTTGTTGTTCTTTATTTCCTTAAGATATCAAGCATGCATTTCAATTCCCTTTTAAGTGAGGTAACACATCTATGCCACATATAGACACTAATGGGAAATCTAGTTCGTAAACGGTCATATCTGTATACGCAGAAATTCTTGCACAGGAAACGATGAGTAAGTGTTAATATTGTCGCAGTGACCAAGAAAACACTGCTACTTGTCCAGCTGCAAGTGTTCACTGAAAACAGGACGCGGAACATGAGTGTTGTGACTTAATTGTTATTTGGGACAAGGTGAGAACTATAGGCCAGGAGACACATTTCAAAGGGCTCTGAGAAACTGCTCCAAAGAGGTAGGGGGGAAGGTCAGTACATATGTGATTTTGGTGAAGGAGGAGTACACGCAATCGAGCACACAGTTTTTGCAGAAGGTTGCTGCAAGTCATGAGGAGCAGACATGAAGGATTTTAGTGCTTTTCTAGATGTGAGGAGATTGAAGAAATGGGCTCATAAAATTGTCTCCTGAAAAGAGCTAACCATCTGAAAACCTGTTCTGCCGGTTTCTCCCAGAGCACAGAGTGGCTCATTCCTGATCTCCACCCTGAACTTCTTGCAGGGGGTGTTGAAGGTCAGAAGCTGCAGTGGCTCATAATTTAATCCCTGTAGAAGCAGATGGCAAGTGCCAATGGCAAGTGACAATTTGTAGGTGACAGATGTCAACGGAGCTGATGGTAAACCCGACTCTTTGTTTCTCACCAGTACCCGTCCTACGGTTACGAACCCATGGGTGGCTGGCTGCGCCACCAAATCATTCCCGTGGTATCCCAGCAGGCTGCCCTGCAGCCTCATCACCACTTCCCCATGGTGCCAGCCCAGCAGCCCGTGGTCCCCCAGCAAACCATGATGCCAGTTCCTGGCCAGCACTCCATGACTCCAAGCCAACCCCACCAGCCACACCTCCCTGTGCCCGCCCAGCAGCCCGTCCAGCCGCAGTCTCACCCACCCCTGCTGCCCCAGCCGCCTCTGGCTCCGATGTTCCCCATGCAGCCCCTGCCCCCGATGCTTCCTGACCTGCCTCTGGAGGCTTGGCCCGCAACAGACAAGACCAAGCGGGAGGAAGTGGTGAGTACACCCTGAAGTCGCTGCAACACCTATGAAAACGGTAAAGCGAGACTAGCCCCCAGAGTTCTCAATTCCCACACAATCCAAGGCCTAGAGTTTCAGTAGCAACAGTTCGATGATTCTGTGAGTCCAAGCCTGTACTGCAAGTTTCTATTATAAATGAGTTTATCTACATGGCTTGGTAATTAAGACCGTAGCTTTCACGGTGGGTTTAAATTCTATAATTACTTTGAATTCCTACCAGAATATGTATTATTGAAACCTGTTAATTTTAAGGACAACACTATAAGGGAATATTAGTTCTCCTTATCTTTCAAAGCTTTGACCATCAAGAATAGGCTAGAATTGCACTGAAGATTTTTAAAAAAGGGTAACTTTTGACAGTGAGGGGATACAAATATTTGAACGGGTAGGTGGGAAATCTCTTTAAAAACCTAAAAGAAAATTACTTGTCTAAAGTGGTTTTTAAACCAACCTGGAGGAGGCTAAACTAGACACATTGCTAGATTCCTTTTTCAGTGCTGGGATGATAGAGATTAAGCTTTTAGCAAGAAGTCTTCACAAGCACAAAATAGCCTTTCATTACAGAAACCTCTTCCAAATGAGTGGGAAATAGTCAATAAAATAAGTGACCCTTATCCGTATATATAAATCCTTACTTCTGTGTATATGAGATTATATAATTCTACTGCATGTATGAATTCAAATGTAATTCCAAGTTATAAATGCTATCGATGATCTACTGAGAAAGTGAGGAGTGAGGTAGAAATGACCTGGATGGGAAGCCAGGATATCTGGGCTCCTGTTCCGGCTTTGCACCCAAAGAGGAGATGGTATTGCACAAGTCACTTCAAATTTATGGGTGTTTTCCCTTCTTTAAAATGAGAGAAAGCAACTAAATCAGATAATTTTCAAGCCTCTGTCTAAGAACAAATACCATAGTTTTCCAATAAAATTATATGGTATATATGGCTTCAAAATGATGGGCATATTTGTGGAGAATACAGCGCATATTTGAAAATTGATTGTATCCCAAATAAGCTGGTGCCAGTAGTGGATTATTCTACTCTAAGGTTCATGCTCCCTCTTTGTACACAAAATGCATTTATTTATCTCTTTATTAATAGTTAAGGCCATGAACTTTATAAACGTTGCCAGAGCTATTTATGGAAAGGTGACTTCGGGTAGGTAGTTTGAACTCTTTAAAACTCCCATGTAAAATTAGACTATAACAATAAATGCTGGAGAGGGTGTGGAGAAAAGGGAACCCTCTTGCACTGTTGGTGGGAATGTAAATTGACACAGCCACTATGGAGAACAGCATGGAGGTTCCTTAAAAAACTAAAAATAGAACTACCATACAACCCAGCAATCCCATTAACTGGGCATATTCCCTGAGAAAACCATAATTCAAAAAGAGACATGTACCACAATATTCATTGCAGCTCTATTTACAATAGCCAGGACATGGAAGCAACCTAAGTGTCCATCGACAGGTGAGTGGATAAAGAAGATGTGGCACATATACACAATGGAATATTACTCAGCCATAAAAAGAAATGAAATTGAGTTATTTGTAGTGAGGTGGATGGACCTAGAGTCTGTCATACAGAGTGAAGTAAGTCAGAAAGAGAAAAACAAATATCGTATGCTAACACATATATATGGAATCTAAAAAAAAAAAAAAATGGTTCTGAAGAACCTAGGGGCAAGAGATGGGAATAAAGACACAGACGTAGAGAATGGACTTGAGGACACGGGGAGGGGGAAGGGTAAGCTGGGACGAAGTGAGAGAGAGGCATGGACTACCAAATGTAAAACAGATAGCTAGTGGGAAGCAGCCGCATAGCACAGGGAGATCAGCTCTGTGACCACCTAGAGGGGTGGAATAGGGAGGGAGACCCAAGAGGGAGGACATATGGGGATATATGCATATGTATAGCTGATTCACTTTGTTATAAAGCAGAAACTAACACACCATTGTAAAGCAATTATACGCCAATAAAGATGTTAAAAAGAATAATAAAATAAAATTAGAATATAAATAGGGATAGCTTCTTAGAGTTGTCTTATGGAAAATAAAATAAAGTGATGAGTTCAGCACCAGCCATGCAGAAAGTACTCAACAAAAGGTAGCAATTGTTATTTTATTATTGAATAATAGTTTTAAGTGTTCTGAAGGCAAGGGGCCTCCATCCTGGACACCTCATATCTAAAGACAATGAGATAACAAAGAAAGTTTGAAAATTATAGAGTTCAACTTCAATGGCTGTAATACTGTTTTGGCAAAACTGAAGCCGTATGTGTGACTGTACATGATACTCACTAGGAATATTTGTAATTTGGTTTACTTGCTCTTTTTGCTATTTTTTTTCCCCAGGATTAAAAGATCAGAAAATGAGAAGAGAACTGAAGTAGGTATTCCAGTTGCTTTCAGAATGACACAAGAACACAACAAACGATTTGTTCCTACCATCACTTAGCAAATTCTGTAACTGAAAAGTACCATTAGCAAACAATAAAATGTTTTAAAAACCATTCATGTCTTTGTGTTGAATTAAACTTAAAATTTCACGTCACTTGAAAGAAGATATAATAAATGGCTCTTCTTGAATAAGATAGGAACTGCTCATTTACACCTACAAATTGACCATTCTGCAGGCAAATGAGGACTATATTTCTTTTTGGAGAAAATTAAAATTACACCATCTTAAATCTTTTAAAAAACAGAAGTTTATACTGTAGTTGTAATAGCTGACAACGTGAAAAATTATGAACACATATAGTCACTGAACCTGAACCAAAAGAAGGGAAGTTTATACGAAGAATTCTTTACATTAAAAAAGATAAGATTTTGAGAAATATTTCTATTACAAAACAAATTAAAACTTGGAACGCTGGCTTTACACTTCACACCACATTAGTAACCAAACTTTGGTCTTGTGTTCCATCTCATTCTACTGAAAGTGATTATTTGATGAAATTATGTGGTACATATAATAATGTACTGAATTTTAAATTATTGAGGTAGTTTTCCTAAGAAAACTTCTATGAAATGGAGCTTTAAATAGAGAATCACAGAGATTTTATATACAAGTCATTTCTTTCACTTCATAATCTTTAAGATGATAAATTCTACTGTACAGTCTTCAAAATGTTAACAGATGCATAAAATGGGCTCAGTAAAAGTTTTCTTTCCCACTTATATTTATATTTGAATCCTTTTTTCCTCCTACACCCAAACAGAATTGTAAACAGTCTTTTTAGGGTTTATATTTCACAGTACCCACAGTAACTTTATTCCAATACCTTTACGATTAAGGCCCCTTAATCGTTTTCTGGAATGAATAAACATAACTTTACAGGGAGGGTGTTGATATTCAAACAAATAACTTGATTTTAAAGAATTTAGAGTCAATAAAAAAGTAGGAAAGCTTTTAATCAATTGGCATAGGACAATTCTAATCAATTTAGTAAATATTTATTAATCACCTTTTAGGGCAAGGCACTATTCCATGTCCTGATAAAAATGGTAAGTCCCCATCCTTAAGGAATCTAGAATCTACCAAAGAGATAAAATAAGCTCACAGATAATGATAAGAGAAGGCCTAATAATATTAACACTATGACAGAAGTACAGTCAAAATGTCCTGGCAAATGTGGCAGACATCGTTAGCTAGGTGTCCAACAGCTTTCCTCACCACTCCTTCCTTGTTGGTTGTGCTGGAATTAATCCGAGCATCGGGCCTTCCACAAACTCAGGAGAGAGGAGCTCCCTCCCCTGTCCCACGGAACGAATGTTCACTCCTCCAGTTACCATAGCATACCATATCCGTACCAAATGTGGCATCTGTTTCCCTTGCTAGTGACTGATTTAGGGATTGGTTGTGGTGGAACTTAAACAATGAATGAGGCCAAAAGGGAAGTCTAGTAGGAGAGGAGGAGCTTCTGGGGAAAAGAATTACCCTCTAATTTAAGATGTATACATACAAGCTAGGAAAAAGTGCTGTTCTGTCTTTGGATCTATTTGTTTGAGGATGTGATGCCTAGAGTTGTGTCTGCCATCTTGTGACCAGGAGGGGCAAGTGGCAAGGCAGAAAGCCCCTAGGTCGTTGGTGGCATCATCGTGTCCCTGAATTAACCAACCTTGGAACCATCTATCTCTAGATGAATGATACACTCCATTTCTATGCTAGTGTCTTTCAATTGTGGGTCACAATTGATTAGTGGGTCATGACATCAATATCAGGACCCCTATCATTTATGATATGCCAGCAAGCTTTCTCTTCCAACAATGTAAAGCTTCTACGGCCAGGACTAAGGAGAATTATTTTGTCAATGACTTTCCCGAAAAAAAAAAAAAAATCCGATAGGAAGATAGATAGAAATATATATCGTGGTGTATTCTCCAAAATATATGCCTCCACCATACTCTGCCTTCCACAGCTCACAAAAATATTGCCATTATGTTTACTCCTACTGAGAAACATTTTAAGGGTGTAAGGAGTGATGTTAGTTGAAGACTATGTGTGATATTGGAAAGAACACAAACTTCGGAGTCAGACTGGAGTTGCTTTCAATTTTTCTGATCTAAGAGGATTCTCTATTTAGGAAAGCCATGGACAAAATAATTCTCCTTTTATAATAATTCAAATTATATATATGCACATATATATTCAAACCATTTTTTGAATTACAGGGAAAATGTCAGGTTTTAGACTCTGAAGACTACTCACTGTGGTATGAGATGTACTGCATAAGTTAATTTTATAAGAAACTGAAACTTGTGTATTAAATGCCCAAACATGTGCTTTAACATAATCATCTTCATCACAGTCTTCTATAATGGACAGGCATATTAATCACAACATAGCATCTGTTTGATGGCCCAGAATGAGACTTATGGACACCCATCAGTGAAGTGTGTTGGCTTGGAAATTCAGAGGTAATAATGCTGTTATGCCTGTTTTAAATTGCCCTATATTGCTTTGTCGTTCTAACCATTCCTTTCTGCTCCTGGCTATCCCTTCTTCTTTGTGTTAATGTATATTTACACATTCTAATATGTAGCTTACTATGTATATATATTCTTCCTAACAAAATAAAGTACGTTGACCTTTGGATTGTTATTCTGGAAGTTCCACAGTCACTCTGAGACTATTTTATTTCCTGATTGCCTAACTAACTGTGGCAGATGGCTGCAACGGACAAAATACATGTAGATGTATGGGGCTACCACTACATAGTGTAACAAAGCTGATAAAAATTGAATAAAAAGAGCATTTCTAATTAATTAAAACTCAGGCTTAGTCAGCCACCCAATGTCGTACGTTTCTGAATCAAATATGGAAGAAAAATCACTAGATACTAATGACCAAGACTCAAAGTACTGGTTGAAATAAATAGCAATACTGACCATAAATGCACTAATAAACCCAAACTTATACATAAAGACTTCTTATATCCGTAAAAAAACAAAAGTATATTATTTAACAAGCTGTGCTATGTCTTTGAAATGAAGCGAAAAGATACAGATGAACTTGAGTAGACCACCTCAAGGAAACTCTCATCTCACCATAACCACTCCCATGTCACTAATACATTTGAAATCTGCTCTGCTATCATTCACTGCTTGCTAGTGAGACTTCAATATGCATAATTTTTTCCAGGGTGCAAATACATGTCTAGGAACTACCCCTAGAGAGTCATCAAAATGCACGGAAAGATATGTTCAAAGATGTTGATTACAGCATTATGCATAACAGGGAGAAACTGGACCTCACATAAATTTTCTTATATGTATCTGAAGGAATTCTGTGATAAAAAGGATGCTCTAGAAGAAAATTTATTAGTGGGGAAAATGTGATAAAGTAAAATTTAAGACCAAGACTATATCATATGTGAATATTACACATCACCATAACATGTAAATAATTTAAACACACATACATAGATGTGCATAGAAAAAAACTAGGAGGAAGATACATCTGTTTGTATGAAGGTCCAATTTTTCTTCAAAAAACCTAAATTACTTCTGTAATCAGGAAAAATTTAATTTTTTTAAAGTTTGTTTTCCCTTTCTCCTGTTTTAATCCAGACACACCCCCTTCCTTCAGTTCCCTTTGATGTGAGTTTTGCATCTTCGTGGGCCCCCTGCAGGTAAATTCCAAGCAGAAATCAGTTCATATGTACCTGATTTTTTGGAGGAATATCTGGACCAAAGAAAGGTGAAGGGAAAGGGGCAACTGGCTTTAGCAGGAACAAAAACGAACAATACAATCAAACAGCAAAGAAGATATGAGCCTTATAAAGTTAACAGGAAAGAATCAGAAACAACAAAAATAAAATAAAATAGAAATGACCATCGAGGCAGCTCCTGCTGAAATTCTATCAAAGATTAACTGCATTCAATGAGCAGGCAGGTCAAAGAGAAAACTCAATGTCTAAGCCCTAAACCCTTAAAGAGAGGGTCGAGGCAGCCCCTGCTGAAATTCTATCAAAGATTAACTGCATTCAATGAGCAGGCAGGTCAAAGAGAAAACTCAATGTCTAAGCCCTAAACCCTTAAAGAGAGGGGGCTTGTGGTGACTTTCCTAATTAAATGGGTTCTCTTTTGATTCAAATAATACCTGAACTATTGCTGACTTAAAATTAGTTAATTATCTAATTTTACTTTTGGGCTTCAACTAGCTATAATGTACATTTTTCTCTCTTATGCTTAATTACATTGGGTCTGAATCATCTGAAGAGCTCAACCTCAATCAATAACAACTCCAATTAACCAGAAAATGCACACAGTTCACTTATTAGAAAAGGCAAAGGAAAATGCAATCTAACAAGCTAATTTCCAGGCTGCATTTTCATAACCACCTTTTTTGTTTTTTTTAGGTGAAGTTTGGTTTTATTAAATTGAAAACAATTTGAAAGAAAACTCAAGGTTGGAATCTTACTTATTTAAATTAATGAGTAATGCTTATTACTCATTGCCAGATATATGGCTCTCGGATGATGAGCTGTTTGGAAGGCAAGAGCCTTTTAACAAGGCTGTGCAGCAGCAAAATTAGAAAAAAAGTGTAAAGTGTTACTATAATATAAAAAATGTACAATTAGCGTGCATTGAGGATGAGAATCAAAGGATTACCTGGAGGTAATCTTCACTTAGAGACAGTAACAGCTGTCACATTTTCCAAATCAAAATTTAGATATGTAGGGTGATAATATAATGGAATATTTAAAATCAGAGACAGACACCGACTGGCAATTATGTTCTACACTTGCACTGTTCAGTATGGGTCCTCATGCGGCTATTCAAATTTTTAAAAATTAAAATGAAATAAAATTTAAAATTCAGTTCCTCAGTCACACTAGACACATTTTAAGTGCTGAAACGCCACAAGGGGCTAGTGGCTACCATACAGAACAGATACAGAACATTTCTGTCACCACCGAGAGTTTTACTAGACAGAGCTGCTCTATACACTGCTTCCTGAAGTAGAAAAGCAACTCTTACGAATTCCAAGATTTTAAACAAAAGATGAAACAGAACAGATTTGCTGGTTAAAACTGAACATCTCAAGCCATTTTCCAAGCATTCCAGGAATCACGATCTTGTGCGGGAATTTTCGAAGAACTGTAGGAGGGCCCTTCTCTTCGTCAGGTCGAATCACACACTCCAAAATGGTTTCCCCTCTAGTTTTCTTTTAAAATAGACAAATCCAGAGTTCCACAAAATTAATTTTTCTGCTTGTAAGAGACACTAATTTAGTTCGAAAGAAATGGTCATTTATTTTCAGACCTCTACCAGCCACGTCCACACTGGCGGTACGAGGCGGGGGCTGCCCTTGACCTAGGGCTTCACTGGAAACAGGCCAAAGTGTAAGCTGATGGAAAGATAAAAGGAAAAACTAACAAACCTTTGTCCATCCCCGAGGGTGGCTGACTGCCTGTAAGCGTTGGAAAATATTTACATTCTTTTCTATTTTGTGGTTCAAACCAACAGCGCAACATAGGACAAATGGGTGCGTACACACACACACACACACACACACACACACACACACACACATACACGCATACATGCCAACTGAGTTTACCTGCAGTAAAAGGACATATGTGGAGACATATACCATTTGAACAACTTGAAATTTTAAACAAAACTTCTCTCCACTCTAATCATTTAGAGACTGAGAGACTGTATGGCTATTGTATTCGTCATCATCACCAAGGTACATGATACTTCTTTCAATATAAAATTCTATCAAGAGAAAAAGGTCAGGTTGCTCACTTTATTTACAAGCAATGTCAAATTGACCGCTTCCTCTCCCAACTCAACGCAAAATGAAAACACTGACTTTTCCCCTAAATCGGAAGTGTGCCCCTTAGTAGTAACCCCTTGCCAGAAATACTAGTACCGAGTTTAAGGCCAAGACTTTAAAAAGAATACAAAATAGCAAGGAACTGTATTAACTTTTAAAAAAAGAGATCTGACTGTGAATGGCTTAACATGGAAATCACAAGAGAAAAAAGATTTCAACCGATTTCCCACATTACCAGAACAGAGTGGTCTCTAGGTGGGTTCCATATTGCTTTAATAAAATAGCCATCAGTCTATGTTTGTTGTGAAATTCTTGTTAATCAGAATTTTTACTTACTGTTTTGTGATTTGGCTTCTAATTCCTTTTGCCCCCATTTGGTCTAGAGCCTTATCAGCAGGAGTCATTGGCTGAAATTTACTTATTCAAAAACTCTTCCCTGCTGGGAAGAATTCATCCTGGCTTCATCTGAAACACCTGACTCTTCTGAGAAGCTAAATAATACTTGAGGAATAAGATAGGGCTGGGAGTGGTGAGGAGAGAAGAGGTTGAGGTGGGAGGAAAGAAATGGTCATTTAGGTCCTAAAATATTTGCCTCGATAAATCACACCTGAATCATCCATCAAAAAAAATCAAGTTCAGTGAAGCCCCCTTACAAATGCCATGCCCTACGGTCAACAAAAAATAGCCCAGGGTCCAGCATTTATTTTCTTTTTATTAATCAAAAGTATTCACAACAATGTTAAATATCTTCCTCAGAACAGCCAAATCTTGTTTTCCTCTCCAAAGAATTTTCCACGCTTCGAATTTGTCTGTGGAATGCGGGGGCTCTGGGGTCAGTGAAGTGTCCACACAAGAGCAAGGATGGCTTCCCAGTGGGGTGTCTGGGTTCAAGCTGTCCGGGTTCACAATCATGACCTTTGCCTACCTGCTGTGGAAACCTGGACAAGTCTCTTAGCCTCTCTGCGCCTCAATTTCTTCATCTGTTAAGTCATACTAACATCCATCTCTGGGTCCTTTCATGTCAGTGAGCTCCAAGTTCAATAAACGTTGGCTACCACTCTTACATTCAGAAAGGGAGCCTTCTCCTGGCTCTGTAGACCCACAAAGGGAACACTACACAGTTGGAAGCAGGGATGATACAGGATTTGGAAATAACATGAAAGTTTTCTATGCCAAAGGCTCCAAAGTCGAACACATCTGTCAGGTCTCAATGTGCCTTCTCTGACATATAGCCACCTGAACACCTCCCTTACTGATTGCTACACTGCACGATCCCTGCGTTCTCCTATCTGACATCCCCTGAGGCTGTCATTCGCCACCCCCAAGGTCACTCTAAGGGTAGTAGGAGAGTAAATCCACCAGGAGGGTGGCATGGACGGCACAAGGCTCATTGGAGGCCAAAGCATTAGACCTCCTCTCTCTGAATGTCTTCCTTTCACCTGCTTGGTAAGGCCTGGCCCCCATGTATACTGACTTCCAACTCTGAGCCTTCCCTTGTCACTCTGGCGTTGGTCACAGTTCAGCTAATTCCACTTTAGGGATTTCTCTACCAAACTATTTTTCACTAGAGCAGTGGTTCTCAACCAGGCGGCTGTGCCTTCTAGGGGACATCTGGCGATGTCTGGATTCATAATGGGTGTGTGTGTGTGTGTGTGGAAGGGGGTTGAAGTGGTACCATCGGTATCTAGTACGGAGAGACCAGGGATGCTGTTGATACTCCTCCAATGCACAAGACAGACCCCACAACAAAGAATGATCCAGCCTTGAATGTCAACACTGCTCAAGTTGAGAAACCCTACTCTGGAAACAATGCCAATGTTGAATCATACTGTGTGTTCAGAACCTAACATACAGAAAGAATGAGACTCTGAACAAATGTACAAGTCTGTGTGCATTTTTAAAACATCAACGAGAAAGAAAAGCCAAAAGCTCACATCTTAAAGTTAGTAAACTTGATATAGGATCTCATACAAAGGGCTTTTCACTTCTTGTAACCCACTGCATCAGAAAACTCTAAAGAGCTTGGGGAGTGACCAGGCTACTAAAGAAAACTTGCAAGATGAAGAGACGGTCACCCCAAGGTTAAATCAGCTGATGTCTCTAAATCAAAGCCATTCTGCAGAAATTAGAATAGTTACTTGCTTCTTCTGAAGTTACATAAAAGTGGATGCATTACCTGAGTAATAAAGAGGAGAAAAATAACCAGACCGTGAGTCATTAGAGTAACTACTGAATTAGAACGCATTGAGTTTGTCTGGGAAGAGTCCTGTTTGGGGATTTACTTGACTTTGACAGACTAATGAGAAATAAGTAGTTGTGTCCATAGAGTGGGCAGGGATTTAAGATGCCTTGATTCTCGCGACTTTCAGAACCATCACTCTCCAAATATTTGATGAATACAATAAAGTTTTTGTTACAAAATTATTACCAAAAAGCCTCTGACAACCATGGAGAATATAACGCAGTGTGCTTTAGGTAGAGGAGACCGACTTTGATTGAGGGCAGGCCTCGGGCAATCTACAGTATTGGATGGACCCAAGACACAGAACATCCTATCTGTTCAAATACCAAAATCGAGACACTCTTCCAAGTGAGATTAGCCCCCTGCCCCTGCCCCTGACCCTGCACGCGTGAGCTTCAGCTCAGCGCCTCATCTAGGGCCTTGTTCTTGTTGGCCCACACGGGCTGGAGCGCGCAGGCCTCGAGGTTTCCCAGAACATGCTGGGCGCATGCTGCTACTTCAAGCAGCTACTTGTTTCTACTGTGGTCTCCCCACTAGCTGGTAAAGTCCTTGAGGAAGATTTAGAAAAATACCTGGAGACTGGTCGGTGTGGTTAATATTTGCTCAAGGAACCATCGTTAGCATTAAAAAGCCACCACACTGTCACGTAAAAGTAAAGATAATATAACACTGAACATTTACCGAGCTCTTGTTATATTCTAGGCACTGTTCTAAGCACATGACGTGTATTAGCTCATTTAATTTTCACAACCTTATAGAGGAAAAGTTGTCTCTGTGCCCAGTTTACAGAATGAGGACTTGTCTAAACTTTAAACTTGAAAAAGAAATGAGGACATTACTTAAAACACGCACATCCTGTCCCATGTTTGATGAGTGCCATTTAAAAAGGTAAACTAATTTGTCATCTGCCTCTAGGATCCTAATTAAAACAACCTGTATCTATTGCTAACAGCAAATATAAATTCAACTTGATCCGAGTCATAAAGCTCGTCTCCTGTTGTCACTTAATTTTTCCTGCCCATTTGACCTCCCAAGGATGTGATAAGGAGCTAACTGTAAAGAAAGCTAAAGGACTCCTGACCCAATAACTCCTCTGCAGTTTTGGTCAACCACCACAGATGGGGAGGAAAGCTCTGCAAACGTGGCCAAGTACCACCACACCAGGGCAGCGTTGCCATGGCAACCAGGAGAAACCCATCCATTCCAGCTGTGGGTGTGAACCTGAGCATGACCAGCCCTCACTCCTTCCTTGGTTCCAAAAGATGGATTGAAAACAAACAAACACAAGTCCAGTCCTTATAGGAACAGCAAGGTGCTGTCTTCCATTGATTCGTTCAGAGAAAGCTACGGTGGGAACTAATGACATCTTAGAAAATTCAGGGCTTGGCCCTACATTACCTTCCTTCCCAGGAAGAGCACTGAGCTCATATTCAACACATATGGAAAGACCAGTTCTAGTGACATTGTGAAGTTCACCGAGAATGGTCAGAATAGGAAAGCTGCTGATATACTCTTAGCATGAACTGAATCAGAACTGATTGGCTGGCATACTTTCTCTACCCGGCATCTGATGTCCAGATTAAAATATATGAAAAGGTTCAAATATCTCAATAGCGTCCTGCATTGAAGTGTCCACAAATGCTAGCTACCGAGGTGGCAGTCCAAACTGGCTCCTTCCACCGGGTCCGGACTAGAGAAGGAAACATTTGCGAATTTGCACAGCTGCATGCAGTAAGAAACCTGGGCTCGGAAGATTTACAAAATCCAATTTTCACCCTGTGATGAGGAACTTGGGCTCAACCTGGTTTCCACAAATAATTTGTTCTTAATCTGAAAATAGGCACAAGTGAGTAACTTCAAAATCTTTTTTTTAAGAAAAGACAGTGATGGATTTTTTTTTAAAGTATTTACTGAACATTGCTTAAACGTGCAATTCCTATCAGCAAGAAATCTGAAGAGAGTTGAAAAACGAAAGGGGATTCACTGCCTTTGTGGCTTATTTTCCCACAGGTAGGACAAAAACGTTCCTGATGAACAGCGATAGGTACCCAGGAACCTGCAATCACTGCAGCCTGAAGTAGATTTCTCTCATAGTTGCTGATAACTATAAATAATCAGAATCGCTATATTAAGTCTTTGCCCTCTTTCAAAATGGAATCATTCAACAGATTGTAAAGGATGGGGATTTAAGAGCAATAAATTTTCTCCAAAAGTAACTTGGTTCTTAACAAATTAAATAATTAATATATACTTAAACTGCTTTATATGGATAGTGGCAATGTGCGCACGACAGAGAGAGGAAGAAATGTGCAAATGAATTGAAGCAGCATGGTCACATAGTTTAAGGTAAGAGACTGCCGACCTGCAGGAAAGCCTGTGATTTCACCTTCTGGGTGTTAAAAACACTCACCAAATAAGCTAATGTTTCATATGATACCCTCTGTTCCTTTAGGAAGGATTCAAAGAAACCTTTACTTGTAGCTATATAAAACCAGCAAGTCTCTAAGCTCTGTGAACACTTTGGTAATATTCTAAATTAATACTAAGAAAAGATGAATTTTGAGGTCTTTCTATGAAATTGTAAAAAGCTGGAATCACAAAAAATAAGGTTCGTATGAGAGATTGCAAGCAGCAAAACCAAGGCTTTCTGATTTTCCCCATCAATCATCTGTCTTTGCTGCATGGAAGAGTCAGACCACATTCTGTGGTTTCACACTGGTACCCATATTGCTTGTAGATGTCATAGAATCTTGATCCTCCATCATACTGAGGGGAGGGGCAAGATGTGCCCTTGTCCCCGATTTTTGTCATTACATGGTACCCAATGATCCAGACCCAAAGAGAAGCTCAAAAGCAATGATGATTAGTCTCAGTTCTGTCATGGACTAGCCACGTGACCCTGCCACAATGGGATCCACTCCTACACTCAGTTTCTTTATCTGTCTCAGAACAATATTGCAGTAGAAGGCCACTAAGACCCCTGTGACAGTAACAATATAAGGCAATGTGCATTGCTAAAGTCAAATTGCATCAATTTTTAAATACCGAGAAAACAGCCAAAAGGAAAGGTACAGAAGAAACGGCAGGTCCTTACTGAGATTCACTTTAAGCTTTCAATAAAAATATGAGTGTCTTGGCAATGATATGTCACATTCCAGTCAGCCTGGCTCGAAGGCTCTGAACCTTCTCCTAAAGCAACAGGCAGAGACATCTTAAGTGTCATCTGAACCATCTGAACTTTGAAGTTGAAAGAGACTCTGGTGCTGGAACAAGCTGAGTGAATCCCTCCAAAGCAATTGCTCCCTCATTCTTTCCCGCTTGTGTCTACCTTCCCCTGATGCAGCTCCAGGATTACTACCCCATGAGTCGTCCATATCTTGTTGGCTTGGGCCCTGCCTTGTTTCAAGCAAGAGGCACAAACACACAGAGACTGAAATGTACACACAGTATCTTCTTACCTCTCCAGGGTCCTTACATCTCTGCAGTAGCAGCAGCTCCAGGCACAGCTGACTTCCCATCCTCCCCACACAGAGCCCCTGGCCAGTGTGGGGACAGAGAAGGAGCCTGGAGACAGGGATGTTGCTCAGAGAGCTAGAGCAGCCAGGCAGGGCAGGAAGGCTCCCTGGCTGGAATGTGCAGCTAGAGGCCCTGGGAGGGAGAACGCCTGGGGTCACTGTGACCCTCTGAGCCAGACACCCTGGGGAACTCTCAGCTCTGAAAGGCCTCCTTTGCAACATGAGGTGGAGAGGCACCGAGAACTTACTAGGGGTAAAATTCTAACAGTTACAAAACTGAGGTAAATGGTCATACGGATGTACACCAGTTTAAAGTAAATGATAGAGATGCAGTATGAATGCCGGAGGGAATGCATGTAAATGAAATGCTAACTCATATATCTGATAAGGGGCTTGTGCCCAGAATATATAAACAAATCTTACAACTCAATAATAAAAAACCCAAATAACCCAACTTTTAAATGGGCAAACGCTCTGAAGAGACATTTCTCTGAAGGAAATATACAAACGGCCAAGAAGCACATGAAAAGATGCTTAGCATCATTAGCTATCAGGGGAATACAAAGCAGAACCACAATGAGACACTACTTTGGAAAACAGTTTTTCGTTTCTCAAAATGTTAAACGTATAGTTACCATATGACCCAGAAATTCCACTCCTAGTTATATGCCCAAGAGAACTGAAAATATTCGTCCACACAAAAACTTGTACGCAAAATTGTTCACAGCAGCATTACTCATAATAGCCCAAAAGTCCATCAATCAATGAATAATGAAACAAAATGTGACATATCCATACAATGGGATCATTCAGCTACGAAAAGGAAGGAAGAACTGATACGTGCTACAACGTGGATGAACCTTGAAAACATTATGCTGAGTGTACGAAGCCAGACACAAAAGACTACATATTGTATGATTCCATTTCCATGAAATGTCCAGAACAGGCAAATCCACAGAGTGGCAAAAGATTAGTGGTTGTCAGGGGCTGAGGCAGATGGGAGGATTGGGGGCAGTAATGACTAAGGGGCACAAGGTTTCTTTTGGGGGTGATGAAACTTTTAAAATTGATTGTGGTGATGGTTGCACAACTCTGACTATACCGCTAAATTACACCCCTTAAATGAGTGAATTGTATGGTATGTGAATTATACCTCAATAAAGCTGTTCCATTAAAAAATGAAATGCTAGCTCTTACTGCCTTGCCCCAGCCCTTCCCCGATTACACTGGGCTCTTCTGAGATCACCCTCACCCCTGTAGATTCACCTCTGTGGCTTGGCTGGCCACAGGCTTGGCATGATGAGAGAGGGCTTCCCCAAGCACGGAACCGTGACTACTGGCCCCTGGCAAACCAGGACCCTTCTCCTCAGCTTCATTTCTAGGCCACTGTTGACAAGAATTCTGCTCTGGCTTCATGGTTTGGCCCCTCTCCGCCCAGACTCCTTCATTCCCGGGTGGTGACTCCATTCCCAGCACGCCCATGGTTCCCATTTGTGAGAGTCCTTTTGAACTTACAGTTGCTCCTGTATCCCATGTAGCTGCCCTCTCCAAAGAGATGACATGTGACTTAAGCACAGTGGCGCCTCACAGCTTAGTAACTTTCTCATAGCTGAAATTCAGTAGTAAATTGTTACCCTTCACCTTTTTTTTTTTTTTTTTGAAGGGAAAGGGGCTATTTTTTGAGCATTTTAAAAATAAGGGTATTGCCTCTAGGCACCATTGTGCATTTTTACAGTTATAAGTAAAAATGAAATTGGCAGGTGATGCCAATGAAGGAAGCAGTTCAATGAAGAGACTACCACAGTGGTCACTGGGTTAAAGAAATCCAACATTCTTACATAATTTTATCATTCAAGAAGAGAACTACATTAGAGTTACTGACACATTTTAATTACTGGTACTCGTTAGTATTATTTGTTTCCATAGCCTTTATCTTTCCAAACTATTCTTGGGCACAATGTACCAATGCCTACGAAAATTATTTTCTTAATGATAACTAGTTCCATCCTGTCCCATGCTCGAGATTTTGCTTCAGTCAGTGCATTCTGTTATTAGGACTAGTCTTAAGAGAAAGATTTACTAGCGGCCGCAATCAGTTACCATGCACAGTGTCTGGAATTTATCACATTCTGGACCAGCATGTAATTTTTGCCTATTCTGGATGTGTCTGAAAGTTTTTCAACCTTTAAAAGTCCTTAAAGTTATTCATTTTTATGCAAATCAAAACTACAATGAGGTGCCACCTCACACTGGTCAGAATGGCCATCATTAAAAAGTCCACAAATAATAAATGCTGGAGAGGATGTGGGGAAAAGGGAGCCCTCCTACATTACATTGTTACTAGGAGGGTAAATTGGTACAGCCACTATGGAGAACAGTATGGAGGTTCCTCAGAAAACTAAAAATAGAGTTAACATATGATCCTGCAATCCCACTCCTGGGCATATATCAGGAGAAAAAACAGAATTCAAAAAGATACATGCACCCCAATGTTCACTGCAGTGCTATTTACAATAGCCAAGACATGGAAGCAACCTAAGTGCCCATTGATAGATGAATGGATCAAGAAGATGTGGTAAATATATACAACGGAATACTACTTAGCCATAAAAAAGAATGAAATAATGCCATTGGCAGCAACAGGGCTGGACGTAGAGATGATCATACTCAGGGATATAAGTCAGAAAGAGAAAGACAAATACCATACGATACCACTTATAGGTGGAATCTAAAATATGACACAAATGATCTTAGCTTTGAAACAGAAACAGACTCACAGACACAGAGAACAGACTTGTGGTTGCCAAGGGGGAGGGACGGATTGGGAGTTTGGGATTAGCGGATGCAAGCTATTATACAGAGAATGGATAAACAACAAGGTCCTACTGTATAGCACAGGGCACTATTATATTCAGTATCATGTGATAAGCCATAATGGAAAAGAATATGAAAAAGAATGCATATATATGTATAACGGAATCACTTTGCTGTACAGTAGAAATTAACACACTGTAATCAACTTACTTCAGTAAAATAAATTTTTTTTTTAATTATTCATTTTTACAAGTTGGTACCATTGCCCTCTGAAGGACGTCGGTGGAAGGAGGAGGCTTTTCCGTCTGAGGGATAAGCAAGGCTGCAAATGAATGTTCCCAACACACCCCGCCTGTGTTCATTCTGTGCTGGAATGTTCATACAGGCTTTTTCTCAAACACACTTGAGTGCTGTGGGTAATAGATGTCAAATAACAAAACTCAGAGGCACATGCTATGTTACTTTTTAAGGGAAAAATGTGGGGGGAAATCAAAGGGTTTAACAATTTTATTCACTGGCTTATATTCAGCGACTCCGAAAATTTGGCCACTGCTCAGGTTTGTGAATTTCTACGGAAAATGAACTGTGCTTGGCAAGCTAGCCGAAATATGAGGCTGATAAGAAAATGTTTCATGCTTTCTCAAGACCTTATGCCACTAACTGTGTGGGACTGGAAAAACTGTTCACATGTCAATTTAAACACTGTAAATAAATGATTTTCTATACCCATATGAATTAGTATTATTCTGTTGATTTCAGAGCATAACTTGAACGAAAGTTTCCTTGAGTTTTAACTAGGAAATGTTTCATGGAGAATATGGACTTCAGATTAGACAAGTTGAGCTCAGTAGAGTTCTATTCAGAATCAGAAATGTTCATGCAATGCATTATCTTACACTATGGAGAACTGACTGAAAATTCAATTGACACAAAGGTTGTTAGGGAGCAGGTCCTGAACTCAAAGAAAGGAGTAGGCCAAAAGAAATAAAACGTTACTGTAACAGCCCAAATCATTATATAAAAGAACACTGTGGTGAATTCCACTGCAAAGTTCACGACTCGCGAACATTATCTTCAAACCAGTCATCTCTGAGTTTTATAGAGTCGACTATGCAACTGGCTTCTTGACCCTTCCATCTGGTATCTCAGGGTCATCTCAAACTTCATTTATCCAGGGCTGAACTCTTGACTCTCCTTTCTGGCAAACGTCTTTGTATCTAAGCCTCCTACATCTTAAGAGGTGTTTATAAAGCATTTATCTCAGTGCCTGGCATGCAGACCTGCTCAATAAAGGTTGATGATATTGATGATGATTGATGATGATGAAGATGATGATTTTTAGGCACCCAATTAGTTGAGCCAGAAACCAAATGTTTTTTTCTGAATTCTTTTCTTCACTTCATGTCCCACATTTAATCCATTCCCAGGTTCTGTGAAGTCTGCCTCCAAAAAAAATCAGGAATCCTACCTCTCTTCTCCAGCTCTGCTCTCACCATCCCACCTCCAGCCTCCATCACATTTCTCCTGATCAAATTTAACAGCCTTCTAACCAACCTACCCATGTCCACACTTGCCCTTGCCACAGCTAACTGTCCAGAGAGGAAACCAGAATGATCTCCTTAAATACACATTATCGAAACATATATGGTGCTTATCATGTATTTATTAAATACGCTAAACATCCTTTTGAAGTAGGTACTATTATTACTTCCATTTTACAGGTAAGGGCTTGAGCAAAGAGAGGTTGGAATATGTCCAAGATCACTCTGCCTCTACGGGGCAAAGTCAGAATTCACACTCAAGAAGTCTGAGTCCAGAGCTGAGCGTTCAACTGCTACACAAAATACCATGCCATACCCAAGCTTTAAAAATAACAAGCAAGCAAGCAAAGACTGTCAGTTCACTTCACTTAAAATAAAGTCCATCTGCACAGGATTTCCCTGTGCGAAAGGGTCTGGGCTGACCTCCTCGGCCTCCCCCATCACGCCTCTCTCTTTCCTCCTGCTCTCCTGGCACTCATAAACAAGACAAGCTGGGTGCTGCATAGGTTTCTGCCCGTGCTGTTCCCAGCGCCTGAAATGTTCTTCCCAGGAATTTTCACAGGGCTGGCTCCTCCTTCTTTATTCTGTTTTTGTCCATGTTTTTATTTTATTTTATTTAGTTTTAACATCTTTATTGGAGCATAATTGCTTGACAATGGTGTGTTAGTTTCTGCTTTATAACAAAGTGAATCAGCTATACGTACACATATATCCCCATATCCCCTCCCTCTTGTGTCTCCCTCCCACCCTCCCTATCCCACCCCTCTAGGTGCTCACAAAGCACCGAGCTGATCTCCCTGTGCCATGCGGCTGCTTCCCACTAGCTGTCTATTTTACATCTGGTAGTGTATATAAGTCCATGCCACTCTCTCACTTCGTCCCAGCTTACCCCTCTCCCTCCCGCTGTAATCCCGCTCCCTCAGTAAAGCCTTCCCTGACCTTCCCAGTCTGAAATCAATGTTCCCTGGCTTCTCGATCTCAACATTCCACTGGTTTTCTTCTCAGCACTTAGCTCAGTTTGTAATTGCTTTCATATGCTTGTCCATTTGTCTATCGACTGTCTCTCCCATTGGTCTGGAGGCTTCACAACAATAATATTGTTTACAACTGTATTTTCACAATCTAGCATATTGGCCTTGCACTTAGTGGGTGATGAGAAAATTTGGTAACCGTTTGGATAAAGACAAGAATGCTTTGGCGGTATGAAACATCCACTTAGACCTTTGGGTCTCCAAATGTGATTGGAATCACCTGGGGATGCTTTTAATCAAGCGTAGAGTCCCAGGACTCTTTTTTTAAGCGCTTACTTTTGAGGCCTATCACCTAATTTTGTAAATAATTTTTATAATTTTGATTTTGACATGATTTGGCAATGGGTAACTCACAGAATTCTTGTTTGGCAGTTACTTTTTTTTTTTTTTTTTTTTTGCGGTACGCGGGCCTCTCACTGCCGTGGCCTCTCCCGTTGCGGAGCACAGGCTCCGGACACGCTGGCCCAGCGGCCACGGCTCACGGGCCCAGCCGCTCCGCGGCACGTGGGCTCCTCCCAGACTGGGGCACGAACCCGCGTCCCCTGCACCGGCAGGCGGACTCCCAACCACTGCGCCACCAGGGAAGCCCATTGGCAGTTACTTTTAAGTAATCATTGTGTATTTTCAGGAATACTTGCTAGGAGAGAAAAAAGTACATCATAAATCGCTTTCACGTGTGATAAGACTGTTAAAAACACTGTCAATGAAATTGACATCCTATGTTTTAAGATACATAGCTAAGAATTTACATAATTACCTTGGGAGCCAATAATTTCCTTTTCAGCTTGTAGACATTTGTGTGGGCTCCTGGAAAGCTTGTGGTTCCCTGGCCCCCGTAATCAGGTAATGGTGTGTAATGAACAAAATGGACCAGCTGGAGTCCGGCCCCAAATCAACCACAACAGGACTCCTGCCCAGGAATCTGCATTTCAAGAAACTTTCCAGGAAATTCCTGTGCAAATAAAACTTGAAAGCTATTTTTTTCTCTTTATTTAGACTTACGTGTACTGTTTTAGAAAAATATACAACAGAAATGTGTCCACTTCTTAAATTTGTGGTTTAATTCTGAGAAATTCAAGATAATGTTTCACATAAAGGAAAAACATACACTATTAATTGATGTTAAGCTCACTAAGCGTCCAGAAATGCAGTTTATCAGCAGTCTTTTCGGTAAAATTAATCATCTTTGTTAAATATCTTTTGTTAGCCTCCATGTACACATGGGATGAAAGGGACAGGCGTTTCTCACCTTGGAGAGGAAGGATGAACCATTTGGCCAGATGGAAAGAAAAGGAAGGCAAGTGCCTTAGCCCATAACTCGACTACGTTTTAGGCTATAAGTGGAGAGCGTTAAGAAAATAAAAATCGAAAGCAGGAAGAGGTTTCTTGGCTTGCTCAAGAGATAAAGGCGGCTGCTTGTTCTCTTTTAGGAAAAGATACCTCAATTCCAGAATATGACAGAAGAGCTCAAGGTAAACACAAAAACAAAACAAGAAGACATCCAGCACTGTTTTCGATGTCAAATAAATAAACGTGGTAATAAACCGTGCCCTGGTCCAAAAAGCAAAGGGAAGCTTTGGTGAGGACCTCACCAGGTCTTGCTTTGTCTCTAGCTCACCCACAGGTTCTCTCCAGTCTTCCTTGACACCTCCAGGGCATTCAGCATCAGTGCTTAACAGATGCTGGAGATGCTTTCCTGCCTGGTCTGCTGTGACATTCCTCTCTTCACGTGGCCCTTCCCTGCTCAAAACCCTTCCACTGTTCATCAGTCAGTTGAGACCTTTCGGCACAAGACCCCAGGCTTTCCATGACCTGACCCGAATCCATTCCTCCAAATGCTTCTCTGGCCCTTCTTCCCAGCAAGCCCTGCGCACCCTGCTCAACAGAACTGCTAACCCTCATACTTTTCGGATTCTGTCTTTGCTTTTGTCATTGGCTTTCTCCAGAGTTCCCTTCACCCTCTTATTTCACATTAAATATCCCATCCGTTATTACGTCCTGCTTGTATTTTCTGTGCACTAGGTTCCATCCCCTTTTGCCTACTCAAGGGCATCACTCCAGCCATTCTCTTATACATCATTAATTTTCTCTTCTCAATTGGATGAGTCCCATTAAAGTAAAAGTAAACATTAAAACGTACTGATATAACTCGCACCATACAAAAGTTCTTGATCACACTTCCCTTTTTAGCCACCTCCTCATTTCTCTCCTTCTTTTTACAGAAAATAAAGCCTTCAAGGACGAGTTCATATACCCTACCTTCCATTTCCTCTCTTCTCAGTCTTTCCTGAACCCACTTCAGTCAGGCTTTTGCCCCCTCCAGCCATCAACACTGCTCTTATTGAGGTTACCAGTAACCTTGACACTCTGCTCGATCCTCAGTCTTCATTTTACTTGACCCGTCAGCAGAAAACCCCAAAATGTATCCAAACCAGAGCTCTTTTAGAAGTCCAAGTGGGTGCTATTGACAAGTATGCTAATTGATAATTGTGCATTACCTAGGATTGTATCTGGCCAACAGACTTACTGTCATCTACTCATCGGAAGCATCACGCCTACCTATCACAGCCCATTGTCCCCTGCCTTTAAAACACTTTCTTCTCCTGGCTTTTCAGATGCCACACTCTCCTGGGCGTCCTTCTAGCCCACTAGCCACTGATTCTGTCTCCTATGCTGCCTCCTATTTCCTCCTCGCCTCCCTGAATGTAACGTACTGTTGGAATTTCCCATAGTTCTGTCTTTGGATCTCCTCTATTTCTCATCTGCAATTACTCTATTGGTGATTTCAACAAACCTTAAAGCTTTAAATGACATCTATACACTAATCACCTCCTAATTTATATCTCCAGCCAGGACCTTTTGGCCTGAATTCCCTGAGTTCTTCAACTTCCTCTCAACCCACTCCTCTATGCTTTCCCCCATCACAGTCGATGGCAAGTTCATCCTTTCAGTGACTCAGGCCAGAACCTTGACTCCCTATCACCTCTGACTCCATATGGTACTCCACAGCCAATCCATTAGTGAATCCTACTGTTACTGCATTCAAAACATGCCCGAATCTGACCTATTCTCATCATTTCCACTGTCCCACTCTGGGCCAAGCTAACATCATCTCTCACCTCGATTAATAATAAAAATTTCTAAATGACTCAGGATAGAAAGTGGTTCTGCAAACCCTCCCTAAAATACTCATTTCTCCTCTCACTGAAGATAATTTTCCTTGAGAAAATCTTCAGCTTGTCCGTGAGTCACTTCCAGTCTTATCTTTTTCTAGAAAGGTATTAATGCAGATGACGCAGAAGAAAACAGAGGTGCAGAAAAGCTCTCCCAAATCCCACAGTGGGGACTTGGATTGCTACAGAGAGTGGTTTATTCTTTGGCAGTTCACAGGATTCTTAATGATGCCTGAATTACCCTTTCGCGCTCAGAACAAAATAGTACCATTCCATGATGTGTGTTTATTCTTCATGTGGACAATGTATAGAGTGGGCATTCCCATGCATTTTGGGGCTGAATGAGCTGATCTTGGTAATATCACCCTTCCTGCCCGTGATTGATCCTGGATCCCAGACCAAAAGCCATCAGCCTTCCTTACAGCCAGAGGCACGTGATGGAAAGGTGTCTGGAGGGTTCTGCAAAATGTTCCCTTGACTGTAAGCAAGAGACACAGGAAAAAGGAAACCTTTTCTTCCTCTATGCCAGGGTTTCTCAACCCCAGCACTATTGACATTTGGGGTCATCTGCTGTGGGGACTGTTCTGTGTATGAAGGCTGTTGAGAAGTAACACCGACCTCTACCCACTGGATGCCAGCAGCATCTCTTCAGTTGTGACAACCAACAATGTCTCCAGACATTGCCAGACGTCTCCTGGGAGTGGATTACCCCAAGTTGGGAACCACTGGCCTAAATATTGTCAGATTTATCCCCAAACTGCCACAGGTTTCTCTCAATACCAGCTGAGAGATGCTTAGAGGAACACATAGTCAAGGGAATTGCAGGAAAAAGACCAGAGTCACTGGGTGAAACCCATTATACCTATAGATTTTTGGTGACACAAGCCTCTACAATTCCTAATTATTTAAGCTGGTTTAAATGGGTTTGGCAATTATTATCAGCCAGGGGCATCAAAGTGATCCAGGGTCCACCATCACAGTTCACAGCACATTGCTTCATTCCAGGGCACCCTACAGCTTGGAGAAATGAGCCAAGTCCCACCTTGGGGCACGATTCTATGGGTTCAGCTTTATGTGTAGGACAGAAATAAAATGGCTCATTTCCCCATTTGTGACTTGCTGCTTGTCTACACTTGTTATGGAATTGTATAATTTCAAAGCAGGAAGTGATTTTAGGGAAGGAGAATTAAGCTAAAACCAATGTCTATGTTTATCATCAAAGGAAGGCTTTCCAAAGAGGATTAAGCCATGTGCCTGCAAATATCAGGAAAAGAGCCATTATCCACTTCAGAACACTTCCTGAGAATGACGAGTCACCATACATCTTGCGTAAAAAGCAAAGGGAGACATGTTCTTATGGCTACATACACTTAAATAGTCCCTTCTCCCTAAACAGGAATTCTACATGGTTTCAATGACTAAATCAATTATCCATCTACAGTGGACTTCCTGTCATTTCTGTGGGCAGATCTGTCATTTAATTTTACCATCTAGCAGTATTTTTTTAACCTGAAAACTGATGAACAAATAGAGGTGGCATAACTGGCAGACTATTAAATTCTGGGTAGAGAGGGGAGGGGGAGAAGATAAAAAATTATAATCTACCTCTTACGATTTTTATTTTTCATATACATATTAGTTTGTATTATCTTTCCTTATTATAAAAGCAATGAAAGCTTAAAGCTAAAAAAAATCAGAAATATAGAAATAAGCAAAATGAATAATATTTAAATAATCTATAATCTAAGAATCAATCACTGTTTACATCTTAGTGAATATTCTCCCAAATATTTTTCTTGCATATTGAGATATTTCTTCCCAAATAGTATCATATTATTTTGAAATCTACTATAATGTATTTTAAAAGTTCCTTTTATCAGATGTTCAAGTTCTTCCTAATTCATCCCCATCTGTAAACAGTGCTTCATATGAATGGTGAGCTGAAAACAAGTTACACATGCTCAAAAACAAAAATGTAAGGGCAAAACACAAACAAAAAAAAAATCCTGCAAAATGGCCCAAGGCTTAGGATGTCATTGGCTTCAGAATTCTGTTACCATTCACTTGTACATCCAATCACAGAAACCAGCCTCCAAGGGGACAAAGGGGGGACTTCCCTGGTGGTGCAGTGGTTAAGAATCCGCCTGCCAATGCAGGAGACGTGGGTTTGAGCCCTGGTCCAGGAAGATCCCACATGCCGCGGAGCAACTAAGCCTGTGAGCCACAACTACTGAGCCTGCACTCTGAAGCCCGTGAGCCACAACTATTGAGCCCACGTGCCACAACTACTGAAGCCTGAGCACCTAGAGCCCGTGCTCCACAGGAAAAGCCACCGCAATGAGAAGCCCGCGCACCGCAACGAAGACCCAACGCAGCCAAAAATAAATAAATAAATAAATATTTTAAAAATAAATAAAATTCAACTTAAAAAAAGAGAGGACAAAGGGGAGAGAAAAGCAACCAGCTTTGCAACAAAGGAAACTACCCCTGCGACAGACATGACAGGGCAAACACTAAATGAACCTAATGGAGAAACATTCAACAAATGAATCCCAAGCAGAGTTTCTCAGTTTATAAGTCACAGAGTCATTGCCTAGAAAAAAACAGGTTTTCCTCAATCATACAATTAATAAAAATAAATAATGGGCTCCTCTACAAAAATCCTGTGATGGCAAGTCCAAATATCTAGATTTACATATATATCCACAAATCTGTATTTATATCTATATCTACATTTGTATTAATATCTGTATTGATACCTATACCTATGCCTATATCTATATACATACCTGCAACTATACCCATATATCCATCCATCCATCCATCCATCTATATATCAGTGGTTCTCAGACTTGAATGTGCATCAGAATCCCCTGGAGGGCTTCTTATTAAAACAAAGATTCCTCTATCCCATCCCCAGTTTCTGATTCAGCATATCATTGACACAGTCTAAGAATTAGCATTTCTAATAAGTTCTCAGGTAATGCAAGGCTGGTGGTGTGAAGTCTACACTTTGACAAGCGCTGCCTATACTTCTACCTCTACCTTTATCTCTATCTCATTACCAAACTATATTTTAGTAAACATACGGCTATCCCCACGTACGTACTTTAACTTTCATTATCATCAGTTGTCAACATAAATCATAGTGTTACATACTATACAAAAGAGATTATCATGATGCTCTCAAATTCTCTCCACTTAATTTAATAAAACATTATATAAAAATTATTACCATGTACCTTCTTCCCCCCCAGGATAATAGTTAAATCATGGTACATGCCTTGCTTTTACTTGGTTTTCACTGCCTTTGGCTTTTAACTTGATGTATTTACATCTTAACGATTCAGATTTATTTTCCAAACAGTGAGATGAAACAGGGACGACTCAAAGCCAGCTTCATTTTGAAACTGGCCAAGCTCTTGTAAACAAGCTCTTGACGGAACAATCTATAATTCTCTAAACAGTTGGGGGGGGGGGGGAATATCACACGGAAAAGCAGATGTTATTCTCCTAACTTTTTTTTTAGGTCTACAGTTATTGTCTACAGTACTGAACCAACCACATTACTTCAAGTAAATTTTGGCTTTGCTGGATGTCAGCCACGTTAGCCATACTCAAGATGTGGTTCAAAGAACAAAGCTTCTCAGAGACACTTCTGTTGCCTGCTTCCTCATGTTAGTTTGACGGCGCTGGATTTAGGGGTTGCGTTGGCTCATGTTTGCTGCATGCAATGGGAACACAGTTCCCCAGATGCCAACCTTAACCTAAATAAAAGCTAGGCCTGCATCTCTTCAGGGTCAAGTTAAAGAATATGGGCTGTGCTGTCTCAGACCTCAGCGGGTACCAATTAGAGACAAGACGTATACACAAGGAAACGTAATCGGTAATTTTAATGGGTGAACAGTTGCAGGACTGAGAAAAAGAAAGTCACTTTGCGCTGGTGCAGTTGGGAAAAACGTCATATTCCATTTGTTCAAATCTTTGAGAAACAAACGTTATTTCTCCAGAAAGCGAAACGCAGACATTGAAAAAGGAGGCAAATTTTTACAGATGAGGTCAAAGCAGAGACTGTCTGGATCGAGGAGTTAATGTGTGACAAGACAGGGAATAATCCCAAGAATGATGGATTTCACTACTGAAATGATTATAAATTACAGGCCACCTGCAACCTATCCCGAATGTCTTTTATGGTGGGAGAACAGGGTAGATGGAAGAATGGGAAAAAACTTGTGCCCTAATGGAGAAAAGGAAAATGTGTGTTTTGACAAGTTCAGAGAAAGTCTCTCTTTCCACCCTAATATATCTGTAGATGGATAGATTCAAACTTTACAGAATAATTCCAATTTAAATATAAGATCCCCTTGTTCCAATTAAGCATTCAAAATGCCCCTAATTGCAAACATTTCAGCAAATAGCCACTGAATAAATGATATAGTCAGCAGCACTGAAATAAAATTGCCACTAAAAAAAAAAATATGCCAAAAAAGAAAGAACTCATAGGCTGTAATAATACAAAACTCTGCATTTTTTTTTTTTTTTTTTTTTGCGGTACACGGGCCTCTCACTGTTGTGGCCTCTCCCGTTGCGGAGCACAGGCTCCGGACGCACAGGCTCAGCGGCCATGGCTCACGGTCCTAGTCGCTCCGCGGCATATGGGATCTTTCCAGACCGGGGCACGAACCCGTGTCCCCTGCATCGGCAGGCGGACTCTCAACCACTGCGCCACCAGGGAAGCCCCCAAACTCTGCATTTTAACATCTACAGCTGGATATGTGTTAGGTGCTGGGGTTTTTTTGTGTTAAAGACATGTCCAATATAAAAAGATAATTTATTGCAAATTGTGAAGAGAATTTACTGGAAGCATTACAATAGGAGAAACGGTGACTGTAAGAGTTTTCAGATGCAACAATTGGCCTGTAGCTCCAATTTGTTTAAAAATTTGTTCTATTAGGCACAAATTTAGTTGCAAAATGTTATTTTGAAGTAAAAATTAGTATAAAAGATGGGATAAGTGAACATTTTCCAAAATGAACATCTTTTCTAAAGAAATATAATATTATATATAAAGAACAGTGAGATAAATGCCACTCATGAGTAACTTCTCAATAAAATGCATGAATGCATGAATAAAAGAATACATTTTTAGAAATCTGTTGGTTCTCAGATTTTAGCTCCCAGAACTTCAACAGATATCACACACACACACACACACACACACACACACACACACACACACACTCATTTTCAAACTGAACGTAATCCTATTAAAAACAAAATTGTGCCAAAAGAAGTTACAACTGCCCACCACACCGAAAGATGCACAGTTTAGCTATAGCCATTACAGCAGGTTCCACATTGTTCAAATTCAGATTTTAAAAGCACAATAACACACAAAGCAGTTATCAAAACAAGTTTGCATCAGAAATTCAAGAACATTTGTCACAGGAATAGGGTAAAACTTTTTACTCCTATCATTAATATAAACTGACCATAAATATCAAAGCTGCCAGTATCTTAGCGAGAAAGCTTTATGAAGGAATTGCAGTTGAAAATAACAGCTCTGGGGCTTCCCTGGTGGCACAGTGGTTGAGGGTCCGCCTGCCGATGCAGGGGACACGGGTTCTAGCCCCGGTCCGCGAAGATCCCACATGCCGCGGAGCGGCTGGGCCCGTGAGCCGTGGCCGTTGGGCCTGCGCGTCCGGAGCCTGTGCTCCGCAGCGGGAGAGGCCGCAGCAGTGAGAGGCCCGCATACGGCCAAAAAAAAA
>NW_006782267.1:1907395-1912836 GCF_000442215.2 Lipotes vexillifer | reverse complement strand
AAAAAAAAAAAAAAAAAAAAAAAAAAATGACAGCTCTGTAAAACGAGATAAGGGACCAACTCCAACTAAGGGATTATCTTTTCTTTGTACTGTGATGAGATATACATGAGTAAGACTGAAACACTGATGTCAACTTTAGAGTTGCAAAATGTCTCAGGTCTGAGGAACATCTCAAGAAATTGTCGGAGAATAAAGAACATATTTTAGTTAATCATCTACAGTACAGAGCTTCGCAACCTCGGTATTCTTGACATTTGGGGCTGGGTCATTCTTGGTCATGGGGGTCTGTCCTGTGCATTGAAGGATGTTTAGCAGCATCCCTGGTCTCCACCCACTAGATGCCAGGAGCAAACCACCCTCTCCCAATTGTGACAACGAAAATGTCTCCAGACATTGGCAAAAATGTCTTGGGGTTGGGGTGAGGGAATCCTCCCAGTTAAAAGCACTGATAGCACACGTTTACGTAAACTTGTTTGATCAATTGTAGTAAATATTATAAAACTGTCCAAAAATTTATATTCATGCAGACCTCATTCTGTGAATTGTGCCAAAGTGTTGTATACAAATTTTCATATTGAATCAGAACAGACTGACAAATCTGGAATGACTGCTTCTTAGGCATAAACATTATTAAAATCCACTAAAATACTTCTGATGATCTCAAGAAAATTTCCAAGGATTCTCATCCAGAATTTGTGATTTGAGGCTTAAACCAAAACATTATCACTGTTTTGCATAACGCTCTCTACAAAATGGAAGCACAGACTGTGTTATCATTGGAAACTGCATGGGAATGATGTTGCTTATGTTATACTTTAGATGAAGGAAAACAATCTGTTTCTCCTGGTTGAACAGAATCTCAGAGTAATATTACTGAGGATGGCACACCCTGAAATTCTAAAGATTTTTATATTAGTTATCACATTTATCTTAGATAAATATTGATAGTGTGCATCAATTACTCAGGAATCAACTGGCAAAAAAACCCTTCCTGGGGAGATTATTTCAGAAATATTCAACTGCAATAAGCATTTAAGTGAGATTTCGCTCTTAAAATTTGTCTTGGTAGAACTTTCTAGTAAAGTGAAAAAAGAAAAAGTGTATGCAGGTCAAAGGTGGTTGACTCTACTTTCAGTTTTTTATTCTGAGAAATTAATTTTCCAAATAAGGAAAATAGGCAAATTTTCTTGGCTAAATTTATTTTAAAATATGTGACTACATCATTTAATGATAATAAATCCAGAGATTAAAATGCTTACCAACAACTATTAAAATTATGATATATTCACTGACAATGCAGAAGAATTATTCAAATTTGACAAGAAATGTTGGGAAATTTTAAGAATAATTATTGAACAAGTCAAGTGGGGACAACATGCTTACTTCAATAATAAAAGACGAAATATGAAAGCTATTACTATTTTTCTAAATTGTTTATTTCTTTCTCACTTCTTTTTATAATTTTCTGATGAAGATGACTCATTTATCACTAAATGTAATCATATTATCATATCACCAAAAGACATTTCATATAATTAAGTGCGTGCCAGAAAAAAATATCTTTGTTAGTCTGTACATATAAATTATTCGTTCAGAAAAAACTGTCACTGTTATTCACATTCCCATGCAGACAAACATCTCAAACCTGAATTTTGATTCTGTAATTATTTGACATTTATTATTGAAATTATAAGGATCTAAAATAGATCTCATTGGAAAAAGGAAAACATCACAGATCAAACTTCTTCTTTTATAAAAAGTAGTTCTTGCTAGATTAATAGCTCTCCACTAGGGTGCCTTTCCAGCTCATAGGAATTGGGGGATATATGGAGGCATTTTTGGTTGTCACAACTGGGGGAGGGCACTACTGGCACCTGGTGGGTAGAGACCAGGGATGCTGCTCAACACCCCACAATGTATAGGACAACCCTTCAAAAAAATAATCTGGTCCTGGGGCTTCCCTGGTGGCGCAGTGGTTGAGAATCTGCCTGCTAATGCAGGGGACACGGGTTCGAGCCCTGGTCTGGGAGGATCCCACATGCCGCGGAGCAACTGGGCCCGTGAGCCACAACTACTGAGCCTGCGCGTCTGGAGCCTGTGCTCCGCAACAAGAGAGGCCGCGATGGTGAGAGGCCCGCGATGAAGAGTGGCCCCCGCTTGCCACGGCTAGAGAAAGCCCTCGCATAGAAACGAAGACCCAACGAAACAAAACAAAAATAAATAAATAAATAAATAAATAAAATAATAATCTGGTCCCAAAGTTAATAGTGCTGAGGCTGAGACACCCTGCTCTAGATAAAAGTATTTTCTGGTTTAACTTGTGCAACAAAGCAAGAAGCACCCAATTCAACTGTGATGAGGATCCCTTTTTGGAGAACATGCGATTACCAAAGACATTTTTTTTCTTCCATGGAAGGCAGAATTTTAACTATCCTTTCTTGCTATTGTTGGCATCGTATGGAGCAGGAAACCAAACGGAAGACTGAAGGGACAGCAGAAGCAGCCTCAGACGAGCAATCCTTGCGCTGCTGTTCTCTAACTGAATATATCTTATTTGAGCAGAAAGTATGCGCTTTGATACCAAGTCAATGCAATGCCCTCACTGCAAAACAGGAATCACTTGACATGACAGGAAAAACACATCATAAAAATTAATACGGCTAAAGCTTAAGCAGTGAGTGTGAATAACTGTCTTTTCCCCCTCCCTTATGGCACTTATGTCAGCCATAAGTGATATTCTGTATTGCTTAGGAGTCACTATTAAAATCAAACTTTTAACAGCCGTAAGTAAACATCTTCACTTCCCAAAGACCTAAGAGATGGTAGAGTAATATGATTGCTTACAGCTGCAAATGACTCATCGTGAACTAAACACTTGTTAAACTTTGGCTAAAATTTCTCTTCAGTGGCTTATAGTGTCTTTTCCAAATAAAATCATTTTTTAAAACTAATCCACTAAATAATGCCATGGTAGACCCCTTAATTAAGTCATGAATAGATGATGCAAATAATCCACTGATTACACAATAAATGCACGTTAAGTTAAAACAAAACAACCTATGTTCCTAAATATAAATTACTTTATAATTTTACATTAGGGACTAGTACTGTGTAAATTACTCACGTTTTACCCCACCCAAAGGAAAGAAAAATAGAAAACTTCATGCTATGAAGGAAAAAAAATATTTCCTGTGTGTTTACTTTTCCTGGGTGTCTATGATATTCTTTAGATTATAAGTCATCAACATTTCAGGAGACAGGTGTCAAGATTCTGAACGGGTTAGGAATGAGAAGCTGAGGTATGGGAAGGGCATCTGGCATTCATTCCTACTAAGAAAGAAACAAAGTCGTGCTCCCACAATCCATTGCAAAGGCTTGGGGAAAAAAAGTTCCTCTCGAATTGCAAATAGTTCAGGATGAAATATACAGTCATTTACCCTTCAGTATGAATTACTTTAATCAAATTCTTTTGTTCTAAAGCCAAACTGAGTTCAGCCCTTTTAAGATTTGGAGAGACTTGATCTTGCTGGATGTTTCGCAAAGTACCAAATAACTTTGGAAATGTCAACACCTCTGGGAAGGGCACACCAAATAAGCACCATAATCCAGAGGTATTACCACTATTGGTGAGTATAGAGACATTTGGATACCAAAAGAAAAGCAAGAAACATCACTTCACCAAAACATAGTGACTACTTACCAAGCCCTCTACTAGGTGCTGGGGTAAAAAGATAGGATAAACAAGCAGGTCCTACTGTACAGCACAGGGAACTATATTCAATATCCTGGGATAAACCATAATGGAAAAGAATATGAAAAAGAATGTGTATATGTGTATAACTGGGTCACTTTGCTGTACAGCAGAAATCAACACAACACTGCAAATCAGCTATACTTCCATTTAAAAAAAAAGACAGGAATAGTTGAGACTGAACCTAACTTCACACGGCTTCCTAGGAATTTTGAGTCAAACACAACCCGCTTCTGGGTAATATCTTATGCTACAAAGGAAAACAGACTGTGTTTATCAAAACAAAAAGACTTCATTTACAACAAGCTTGGTGACCAGAGAAGTTAGCTCACATCTTTGGTTAATCTGCTCCGTTAGAAGGCACTTTACAGGGACGGCAAAAGCATGAACACAGGCATTGCTGATTTAGTCAGCACCTGGCTCGCTTCTGGGGGCATGCATTAACGTGGCGCCCATTCAAACATGCAGTGATAGTTTACACTGAATCCCTGACGTTACAAGAAAATCACTTTTGTGTTGTGAATGCTGTTGTTTGGTATTAGATTGGTGATAATGTTCTTATTTTACTGAAGGAAGAATAATAACGTGTCTAAAGTCATTTCTGAACTTGGTACATTCAGCCCCAAACATCTGACGAGTATTATTCTGTGTGGTAGTATAGCTACGGTACACGCCATGTACCCAGTGATCTAGTGGACAAAGCATTAATAGACTGGATTGGGTGGGCAGCAGTACAAAATCTTTTTAGTGCAACTTATCTCCAAGTCTAACGTTATTTTGGTGCCCTGAAGTTGCCAAAAGGCACCTGAGGCTTTTGTGTACAAAAATTCTACTGTCAATTTAATTTTCAACCCATTCAATCCAAAGAATATTAACCCACAGCTAGATTGTTCTTCAGACCAAATAACTGAATGTTCTAATCAAATTCTCTCAGGGCTATAAAATAGCTAATTCTGTGAAAGGCAATTGATTTGATAATCATAGAGGCATGATGGGGACTCATTAAAACAGGCAAGCGTTAGAAAGGAGCTTTTCTTCTAAATGGCAGCTCTAGCATCTTTGTAATTCAACGAATCCCATTACACCTACACAAGAACAGATTCCTCACTTTAAATAATGAACTTCACGAAGGCTGACAAAACTGGGCACTGTTGACGCCAGGGTCATGAGCTCATTATGGGAAGTTCCTGGAGCTGGTGCTGAGAGAGTGATTCATTTGTTCTCTCTGTGATGGTAAAGGTTTTAAGGATCAACACTGGAGTAGTCTTTTTTTTTTCAGCATTTCAATTTAGTTACTAAATAGTCTGACTCGCTCATTTCTTTTTGCTATCTCATCTCTTTCCAGCAAGTTGTTCCAGAACTGCGTCTGTGTTACAATATATTCTCAGGCAGATTCTGGCCATCGTTTTATAATCACCGCCACCACAATGACAACAATAACAACAACAAGAAAAGGTAACAATTAGTTAGCACTTACTATAGGCCAGCTACTGTCTTTTGGTTTTTGTTTGCGGTACGCGGGCCTCTCACCGTTGTGGCCTCTCCCATCGCGGAGCACAGGCTCCGACGCGCAGGCTCAGTGGCCATGGCCTCACGGGCCTAGCCGCTCCACGGCATGTGGGATCTTCCCGGACCGGGGCACGAACCCGCGTCCCCTGCATCGGCAAGTGGACTCTCAACCACTGCGCCA
>NW_006782267.1:1851889-1907186 GCF_000442215.2 Lipotes vexillifer | reverse complement strand
CGCAGGCTCAGCGGCCATGGCTCACGGGCCCAGCCGCTCCGCGGGATGTGGGATCTTCGCGGACCGGGGCACGAACCCGTGTCCCCTGCATCGGCGGGCGGACTCTCAACCACTGCGCCACCAGGGATGCCCAGGCCAGCTACTGTCTACGCATGCTTCTAAGCCCAGGGTGCTCAACCATGCTGACTGCAAGTCCGAAGGAAACCCACCAAATTTCTCAAGGGTTAACAAGATACACATGTGTCTTAAGAGTTCCAGAAAGCACAGCAACTACCATTTTGGTATCTCTGAACAGGCTGGCCTAATGTTGAAAAACAAATAAGTATAATCCTTCGTGCATTCCACAAATATTCACTGAGGGCCTCCTGTGTGCCAGGCTCCAGATATGCTCACTCATTCAGTCATCACAACAACAACAACATTCCCACTGTCCAGGCAGAAAGGTGGACAAACTTGCCCACAGACCCACAGCTAGTAAGTGGCAGCATCAAAATGAAGAAAACATATTTGCTTAATCATCCAAGTCACTTGACAAAGGGTGTCACCATTCATCTCGGCACCCAAGCTAGAATCTTCAGGATCCCCCCCCTTCCTGCTCTCCCTTATTACCCCACAAAACTGGCCAATTCTCCTGAGTGGCTTCTCTGACCTCTTCCTTATTCCTCTGCATTCCCACATCATTGCCTTGGCCCTGGCCCACATACACTTTTTTTGGTTTTTTATTGAGGTTAAATCCATGCAAAATCAAATTAGTTGTGGTTGTATTTTTTTTTTTTGCGGTACGCGGGCCTCTCACTGTTGCGGCCTCTCCCATCGCGGAGCACAGGCTCCGGACGCGCAGGCTCGGCGGCCATGGCTCACGGGCCCAGCCGCTCCGCGGCATGTGGGATCTTCCCCGGGCCGGGGCACGAACCCGTGTCCCCCGCATCGGCAGGCGGATTCTCAACCACTGCGCCACCAGGGAAGCCCAATTTTCTGTATAATTTAAATTAAACCTTGCACAGGTGTTTCAGTCAGCTAAATATTTTAGCCTGGACTATTTTAGTTCTAAATTATCCAAATAATTATCTCAAAAATTTCTATGTAATTTAGCATGCAGAGAATGCCTCTGTGTGAAGTGGTGGTATATTTTTCAATCAGATGTTATTTTTCTGCTAACACTATACCATTTCTACTAGTTCTTAAAGTAACTAGTGATCATAATTATTGGGATTTAGTCTTCTGGCCATTTTCTCCTTCAGAATTTACAGGGAACCTATGAAAGTTCAAACACACTGTATTTTTGGCAAAGGACACTCATACTTTGTCTGCATTTTACTGCTTCCTTTGCACCTGGGAGCAGCTATTTTAAGACTGTCTAGACAATCACCCCCAGCTTTTTCCTTTCTTTTCACATAATCACTGAGCAAGGAGGGTAGTAAATAGATGATGCTGGCACTCTCTCATCAAATACACTATACAAATAGAGTCAGGAAGAAGAATGCCTTTCATCTGGCTCACAAAATTGAGAGGCTTTAATATATGGTCCCAGACTTCTACCAACTGATCAATCTTTAAGTCAGCAAGAAGGTCTCCCACCATCCATACCTCTGCGTTGTGGTATCAGGATTATACTTTTTGGTTGAACTGTATGAAATGGTTACTTTTTTTTACTACTTTGGATGTATAAAAATGGCAATTTCAAATGATTCAACTCAAGAGATCTGGGAAGGAATCTGGGGATGGTCTGGTTTCACTTCCCTTCTCCAGTTCCCAGAAAACGCTCAGCCCTGACTCTAGTGGCGACCCAGAATGCACAGCTTCTGCAGGAAACCATTTCTCGCCGTTACAGGAAATAAAGGAACCAAGTGCGATCCCTGGACATTCTCCACATGCTTGTTCTACTTAATTCCGCCCAGTCAGTACGACCCCGGGGAGACAGCACAGAGGAAGCCTACTTGACCTCTTACAGTCCTTTCTTTCAATGGTGACAGACAGATTTCGAGCTCTCCCTCCACAGGACTCCTAGACTGCACTGTCCCCAGGCTCTTTAATGGGTCCCGAGAATGCTTCCTGATGTCTGATCCTCCAGGGAATCTTCCTCCCGGTAATCTCTGATGATCGCAGTATTTCTTTTTGGAGGAAAAAACTGCATTGCACCAGGATGGAGACAGATAGACAGGCAGATATGGATATAGACACCTAACAAGAAACAATTAGTTTTATTTGCTTCCTTATGTTTTATTATTAGTGTACTTATTTTTCAATAAGGTACAGACACGTTATTTTTCTGCAAACACTATGTCATTTCTACTGTCACTTTCAAGTGCTTTCTCCGCCCTTGCCCCTGTTTTCCCGCACTCCCTCCGCTGCTGACATGTGTAACCAAATTAGCTTGGGGGTCTGAAGCGAAAAGCATTTCTCCTGAATACAAATTGGAATGTCAGAAACAAGAGCAGCCCAAGAAGGCTGAGCCACGAGTCTGGGATTTTCACTTTGATGCCACTCACGGTGGAGAACTTCACCTGTGCCAGGCAGTGGGGTAAATGCAGTGGTGGTGGTGGGGATACAAAGTCGACGGACACTCAGTCTCTACTTAAGCAGATTACAGTTCTGGAGAGGAATACAATTATAAGACCAAGTGGAGCAAGCACACCATAGCACCAAGTCAGAAGACATGGGTTCCAATACTAGCAGCCGCCACTTACTAGCTGTGTAACTGGGGCAAGCTGCTTGACCTCTCCTACTTCCTCCCTTGAAAATCACTCAATAATAATAAGAATTCTGATCTTATTTTTGCTTTCGCTTAATATTTAGTAAGCCATTACTTTTAACGAGGATTCGTTGCGTGCATATGCTACCCCATTTCACCCTCAACAGTCTCACTCTTAGAATGAATTATTACTTTCCTCCTTTCAGATGGACAAATTAGGCGACAAGAAGCAGATTAACCTCACCACTGCCACAGGACTCTTTCCTGCGGGACAATAATGAAGTCCCAAGTGGAAGGCAAATTCCTCTAGAGTTGACGGCAATTTTTAACTTTTGAATTGCCAATGTCCTCTCACTTTCAACTTTTCACTTCCCAGTCACTCTTTAACACAACTCAAGTCTGTTTTCTACTCCCACTATTCAGAAAAAAAACTGGTTTGGTCAAGATCACCAATGATGTCATGCTGTAAAGTTCAAGGGGGACTGTTCTGCCTTCGTTCTACTTGACCCCTCAGCACCATTAGTGGACCACTGACCCGGCCATCTTGAATCCGTTTCCTCTCTCGGCTTTTGCGTACGTACACCTCTTTCCTCACTTCCTCCTTCACTAGCCACTTGATCACTAGCTTCTTTGGTGCTGCTTTTTGAGCTCTAAGTGATGGCCTGCCTCATGGCTCTGTTCTAGGCTAACATCTCTTAAGTCAAACAACCTTCTCAAGATGTGCCCAGGACCTGTGAACCTCCTGAATCAGATGCACCAGAAACAAGCTCCACAAAGGAAGGAAACTTTTCACATTAATTACTGAATTCCTAGCACCTGGAAGAGTCCCAGGCATACCTTGGTGCTCAGTGAGTATTTGTTGAAGAAACGGATTGCCTGAAGGACTTGTGGAAATGCATGCTCCTGGGATGTACTCCTGGACTCCTAAATTGAAATCACAGTATATCTGACATCTGAGAACCCAAATCTAAATCGCTGGTCTTCTGTCACATGACCTTTCATCCGTGCTCTTTCTCCTACCCAATACCCTCTCCCCACTCCTCATTCTCCAGTGCTCTGGGAAGCCTTTCCCGAACCCCGTCTCTACTCAAGACTGAGTCAAATCTCCCTATTATGGCCTCTCACAGAACCCTCTCCTCTGCGGAACTTATTGTCACTCTAGTTTTACACGCACACGTGAGACTGCTTAATGAAGTCCTCTCTCTCCTGCCAGCCTGCCTCAGTCATGTAGGTTCCTCTTTACCATCATATCCCCTTTTCCTCATCTGAGTCTCACCCACAGTGGGCCCTCAATATATATCAGTGAATAAATTCATATTTGTTATATGGATTAATATAATATTAATGTTAACATATAAGATCATATTAATAATAAATATATAAATATGTTTAACTTATAAATTAACAATATAATAAATAATTAATATTTAAGTGATGACACAAGTTTCTCTCTCCAGCTCCAAGCTCTCTGAATTCTAAATATATGCGTGTGTTTGTGTGTACTTCTAGGGGCTTCACATCTCCAAGTGGATGTCTAATGGGTTTCCCTATTTCAAACTGTCCCAAACCCAAAGTTTTTATTTTTCTCCCCACAACCTTGTTCCTCTCTCAATATTTTCTTCATGTCAGTAAATGGCATCATCTGCCCAGTTGCTCAAGAAAGAACTTGGAAGTTGAATTTAATTCCTCCTTTTCTTTCACCAGCCCCTTGTGCCATATCCAATCAAACACCTAGTTCCGTTTCTTCTACCTGTAAAATATATTTCAAATCCAACCCTTCTTCATCTCCACAGCTGCTGCCCAAGCCTAACCCTCCATCAACACTCAGCTGGATGGCTGCCATGGCCCGGTAACCGCCCCGTGTCCATTCTCGCTCTGCAACAACCAACTTTCTACACAGAACTAAAAACGTCAATCAAATCATCCCGAGATACAGACTTATTCCGGTGGTGTCCTGCTGCAAGGGAATGAAGGAGGTACACCTTAGCTGGGCCCTGCCTGTCCGTCCACAGCACCTGGTGCCCTTGCTCCCTTCTCTCACTCGACTCCCGACCCTCCGTTTCGCGTATAATGTTCCTTCTGTCTGGAGTGATGGCCCGTGTGTCCCCACCCCCTGCTCATTTCACATAGCTGGCTTCTTCTTATCCTTCAGTGCTCAGATTTAATGCCAGCTTCTCAGAGCGACCTTCTCTGATACTCTACCTACAATTAGGTTTCATCTTCTGATACATGTTATCATAGGAATCTGTCTTCTGCACAGCATTTACCACAATTTGGAATTACTGATTTACTTTGGTTCATTATCTTGTTTCTGCATGGAAAGCTCCATGTTAGTCTTAGGCACCATTTCATCTTCCAGCACCTCAAACAGAGCCTGGCACATGGTAGACTCTCAGTAAATGGTTGTTGTACGAATGAATGGAGAAGAAAAAAAACAGCCAAAACAGAACAGCTCCAACAGATTTGTGGGTGACAGGTCCTGGGGGGTACAGGGAGGGGTTGACTACGAAGGGACAGCATGAGGGAATCTGTGGGGTGGGGGAGGTGACAGAACTCTTCTGGGTCCCTATCGTGGTGGTGGTTAGACAACTTCATGTGTTTGTCAAAACTCAGAACTGTACCCCCAAAAGATGAATTTTACTGTATGTACTGAATAAATTAAAAATGAATTAATCAAATTGTATGTTTCTGAAACCTAAGTCAAGCCAGAATAAGTCTAAGAATCCAAGCTCCACAGGTTCGGGGCTCTTCTGTGGGGTCCATTAACTGCCCATGTTCATGGTCAAGTAGTGACTCAAACCATACTTTCCCAATTCTCATTTACCAGTTTAAAGGAAGGAAACCCGAAACAAAATAAACATGTGGAGGATAAACAATACAAGCAGAGACACTGTGGTAAAATAACATTAAAAATAATCACGTGATAAAACGTCAGCATTTATTTGTGACATTTACCTCTGTTTGTACTGGCTCACTCCGGTGGTGCCTCCTGTGCATACACCCACGGCTGACCTCTGCTTTGTGCAAGTGATCATGACTAAACTTCACATATTATGCTGGCATAATCTATCCCTTCCCTGGAGGGCTGTTACACACAGGGAATTAGTTTCACAGCCCAACAATGTTGCTTTCGCAAAATATACCATGGTCAACTTTCATTAGAACGAAGTTATATGGGCTGATACACTGCTGTCTTTTGCCAAATGATTACTCGTCATTGTATATTCACCCAATATAAGCCACCGACAAACCCCATTCAATGGGGGGAAAGCAGGATGCAGAGATATTAATAGATTCTTTAGACATGAGTTGCATTCTCTAAAGTAAGCACATGACATACAAATTTCATCTTGTGACCTTCCCCCACCCCACCCCCACTATTGACTTTTATCCATTAGAACATGTTGATGGATATACCATTTCAACATGAAATATTTGGCTATCTGACTGATTTAGGGAAAGGGAAATGGTGAGCTAATTTCCTCTTTTATCAAGCTGAATCACTGAGCTCGCTCTGTTGCTACGCACGCATAAGTCAATGCCATAGCAACTTCTTGGTTTGCTCTTAAACACTGCAGCAGAACAATGCTATTGGGTACATTCTTCAATTCTTAGATTTTATTTGTTCTCTTAGAAGTTTAATTTTTACATTATATTTTACAGTACAGGGTTATTTAGTTATCCTTTGGAAGTTTTATCATTGTTGTTTTTTTTTTTTTTTTTTTTTTACATCTTTACTGGTCATTGTTGAGTGCCATATATATCATCAATACCAATACAACAAGAAATGCTTACTTCTTGGAAAATTCTCCCATAGCTTCCCTTTATTTTTCTCAATCCCTACTTCATAATTAAAAGTTTGTACTTTGGACAGTATACACTGGATCCTCTTTAGGATCTTCTGTGTGAGGATCCTGAATTTAAATGGGACTGAAATATATGACATGAAATTCATGAAACAGAGAAATGCATGAACTTCTCACAAACCTATTTAAGTAAATTCAGTGAAAGCCTAATTATCCCTTGGTATGTACTAGGAAGTGTGCCAGGTTCCAGGAAGAGACAACAAAATCTTCACTATCAAGGGATTCAGAAAACAACTAAGAGGCAGAGATAAGAGCATATTCTAGTTTCTATGAGCTCTTGTTGTAGAAAATAAGGGACGTGTACTCTGCTACTTTGGGGTTTAGGTTTTTCACCTACAAAATATGCTGTAATATCTAACTTAAGGCTAGTTTAAGAAAATCACAAGCCACATCGCCTAAACTGCTACTCTCTTTAAAGTGTCACTGGTTTCACTTTCAGATTTTTCATCATTAGTGTATAGGAATGATGAAAAATCTGAAAGTGAAATTAAGAAAACACTCCCATTTACCACTGCAACACAAAGAATAAAATATCTAGGAATAAACCTACCTAAGGAGACAAAAGGTCTGTATGCAGAAAATTATAAGACACTGATGAAAGACATTAAAGATGATACAAATAGATGGAGAGATATACCATGTTCTTGGATTGGAAGAATCAACATTGTGAAAATGACTCTACTACCCAAAGCAATCTACAGATTCAATGCAATCCCTATCAAACTACCACTGGCATTTTTCACAGAACTAGAACAAAAAATTTCACAATTTGTATGGAGACACAAAAGACCCTGAATAGCCAAAGTAATCTTGAGAAAGAAAAACGGAGCTGGAGGAATCAGGCTCCCTGACTTCAGACTATACTACAAAGCTACAGTAATCAAGGCAGTATGGTACTGGCACAAAAACAGAAATAGCAATCAATGGAACAGGATAGAAAGCCCAAAGATACACCCATGCACATATGGTCACCTTATCTTTGATAAAGAAGGCAAGAATATACAATGGAGAAAAGACAGCCTCTTCAATAAGTGGTGCTGGCAAAACTGGACAGGTACATGTAAAACTATGAGATTAGATCACTCCCTAACACCATACACAAAAATAAACTCAAAATGGATTAAAGACCTAAATGTAAGGCCAGATACCATCAAACTCTTAGAGGAAAACATAGGCAGAACACTCTATGACATATAAATCACAGCAAGATCCTTCTTGACCCACCTCCTAGAGAAATGGAAATAAAAACAAAAATAAAGAAATGGGACCTAATGAAACTTCAAAGCTTTTGCACAGCAAAGGAAACCATAAACAAGACCAAAAGACAACCCTCAGAATGGGAGAAAATATTTGCAAATGAAGCAACTGACAAAGCATTAATCTCCAAAACATACAAGCAGCTCATGCAGCTCAATATCAAAAGAACAAACCCAATCCAAAAATGGACAGAAGACCTAAACAGACATTTCTCCAAAGAAGATATACAGATGTCCAACAAACACATGAAAGAATGCTGAACATCACTAACCATTAGAGAAATGCGAATCAAAACTACAATGAGATACCATCTCACACGAGTCAGAATGGCCATCATCAAAAAAACAAACAATAAATGCTGGGGAGGGTGTGGAGAAAAGGGAACCCTCTTGCACTGTTGGTGGGAATGTAAATTGATACAGCCACTATGGAGAACAGTATGGAGGTTCCTTAAAAAACTAAAAATAGACCTACCATATGACCCAGCAAACCCACTACTGGGCATATACCCTGAGAAAACCATAATTTAAAAAGAGACATGTACCAAAATGTTCATTGCAGCTCTATTTACAATAGCCAGGACATGGAAGCAACCTAAGTGTCCATCAACAGATGAATGGATAAAGCAGATGTGGCACATATGTACAATGGAATATTACTCAGCCATAAAAAGGAACGAAACTGAGTTACTTGTAGTGAGGTGGATGGACCTAGAGACTGTCAAACAGAGTGAAGTCAGAAAGAGGAAAACAAATACTGTATGCTAACACATATATGTGGAATCTAAGGAAAAAAAAAAAAGAGGTCATGAAGAACCTAGGGGCAAGACAAGAATAAAGATGCAGACCTACTAGAGAATGGACTTGAGGATACAGGGAGGGGGAAGGGTAAGCTGGGACAAAGTGAAAGAGTGGCACGGACATATATACACTACCAAACGTAAAATAGATAGCTAGTGGGAAGCAGCCGCATAGCACAGGGAGATTAGCTTGGTGCTTTATGACCACCTAGAGGGGTGGGATAGGGAGGGTGGGAGGCAGGGAGACGCAAGAGGGAAGAGATATGGGGACATATGTATATGTATAGCTGATTCACTTTGTTATAAAGCAGAAACTGACACACCATTGTAAAGCAATTATACTCTAATAAAGATATTAATAAATAAATAAATAAATAAATAAATAAATAAGTGTCATTGGCTGATGAACCGGAAGAATAATTGACTTGTTCCTGAAACACTTGAAAGAGGTTTCAGATTCCATATTTAACTCTAAGATTATTTAGCCACCTATGCCAATATTCCAGTTCGTTAAGGAATTAATATGTGTTACTTTATGGATAGGCAATACATTTCACTGAAATTTTAGATATCCATCCACCCTTCTACAATCATATGTTGATGTGTCCAAAACTGGTAAACTTTTGTTCATCATTTTTGATTTAAGCATCTACTTATGATTTGAAGAATGTGCATCACGTACCTTAGAAAATATCAACTTTCTCTTTGCCCAGATGCTTTTTAAAATGTCTCAGGGAATTTTCATCTTTTCATTTCTGATCAGGTGGAGATCTGTACATTCATAACATTAGACTTGTTCTTGAACCAAGCTTACTGTAGCTATAGCTCCCGGTGCTCTCAGAAGTGGGCGCAAAAGGTTTAATTCCATAGGTCTGTCCTGATTGTAATCACAGAACTGGAAGGTCCTTTTGTACTTATTGATGGATTATACTTTTAAGTTATGTGTATACTATGATAAATAGTGTTTGCATTTTTAGGAATATTAACTTGTTGCTTTAATAGATAGTCCTGAGGTTAATATGCATTTGAAAAGCTATTATAGAAACACACTTTACATCCATAATTCTCAGTGTGTTCCCAGGGCCAGAAGCTTCTGCCTCAGCTGGAAACTTGTTAGAAATTTAGAACTGCAAGTGCTTGAACCCCACACCAGGCTTACGAAATCAGACCCTCTGGGGGTGGGGCCCAGCAGGCTGTGTTTTAACAAGCCGTCCATTGGATTTCAACGCATACTCAATTTTGAGGACCACTGCTTTATATAATTCGTATTTTTCGGGGGGATCATATATATACTTAAGTTGAGAAATAGCCCTTTGCTTCTTTTTGATGGTGTGTCTTTTTTTGTCTATTTGCTTGTTTTGTGTTACTTTTGGTACTCTGAGAAAAGTAGGATTCCATAACCGCACATCCTACTGCGGTTATGACACAAGACCACCTACCTGCTGAAAAAATTAAAAGTCACTGTAAACATTTTAGCTTCAAAAAGCAATCTACTTAAAAAATGCATTATTAGAGCAAAAATAAGAGGATGACTAATTTGAATAACCTAGCAGCTTGGGAGTGAAGAAAGAACAATGGCTTAGAGTCAGAGGAACTTCAGCCTAACACTTACAGGTTAAGTAGGGGTTTATCAACCTCAGCAGTACTGACACAGTGGCATTTGGGGCCGGATAGTTTTATGTTGGGAGGCGGGGCTGTAGGATGTTCTGGCAGCACCCCTGGTCTCTCTACTCACTAGAAGCCAGTAGCATCTTCAAACGAACTGTGTCAATCGACAGTGTCTCATTGTCAAATGTCCCCCTAAGGTGGGGGAGGGGATAATAGCTCCCATTTGAGAACCACAGGGTTAAATAACTTGGACCAGTTCCACTAGTCCAGCAGAAATTCTCAACCTTGGCTGCACAGAAGAATCAATAAAAATACTAAGGCCTTTGGTCCATCCCAGCCTGCTTGTATCAGATCTCTGTGGGTAGGCTCAGGGATCCACAGGTACTTTTTCAAAGCTCACCCAGGGGTGTTAAGGTGCAGCCAAGACCTAGAAGCACTGCACTGACATCACTGTGCCTTAATTTCCTTACCTAGGAGATGACTGCAATACTATTTGTTCTAACCACCGCATAGGACGTTCCAAAGATTGAATGAGAGAACGCTTGTGAAAGCACTTGTTCCACAAAGCATGAACTCTGTTAAGGGCAGCAGAGAAAAACAATGCGTTTGAAAAAGTTGCTATGGAAATGAAGAGCTGTATTCAGCCCTTGATTATGAATTAGGATGATTTATATTCACTGTCTCTTAGACACACATCTCATTTACAATAGGGAAGAGATATGGGGAATTCGCAAAGTCTCTCTTGGAAGTAAACTCGTAGCATTCTTTAGTCCTGGACGGACAGAAAACTGTATCAAATCAGATCAAATTGGTCACACTGTGTACCAATGATAACGTGCACATCTAAGATCAAATCACTAATCTTTCCATGCTCTTGGCTCTCAAGAACTCATTTCAATAAGTAGGAAAAATGCAGATCCATCTGAAAATAAATTGCCTCTTTAAAAATTGTGAGAATGTAGAAAAATCATACACATTAAATGTCTGGTATAGGAGTCAACTGTGTCCGTATGTATTATTTCTTTTAAAAAGAAAAATTAAAATATCTAAAACAAACAATACCAAATGTTAACAGTTATTAAATCTGAGTGACAGACTTTTGTTTAATTTTTTTCTGTACTTTTCTTAATGTTTGAAATATTTGATTAAAACTAAACGAGGATGCTAAAGTCAGTTTGAACAAAGCACTAGAGAGTACTCTGAAGGAAAATAAAGGAGAAAACATGTTTTAGTTGCTGTAAGGGGACCAAGAAGATGCCACAAGGATGGTGAAACCAGCTATAGGCCAAGGGGCTCCATCTCACAGTGCCTGGCTCAGTTTACACTGCTGGCATATGTAGGTAGGAGAGGTCAGGCCTTTGACGTTCAAGATCAGCTTTGAACTTGCCCAACATGTAAGGAAATCTTATTAGTTTTCTTTTGTCAAATGTTCCACCAGGGTTTAAGGTAAGCAATCTATTATGAAATATCTGCTACTACCCTCCTGTACTACTTTCTAATATTTCTAGAAACCAACATGGCAGCAACTGTGACGTCTTACGTAAGACAGTGAAAGGACAGCCTTTTAGGCGCATCTTTTAAAAGAACCAATTCATGGGACCTCCCTGGCTGTCCAGTGCTTAGGACTCCACACTTCCATTGCAGGGGGCATGGGTTCCATCTCTGGTCAGGGAACTAAGATCCCACAAGCCGTGTGGCGTGGCCAAAACAAAACAAAACAAAAAAACAAAAACGAAAAAAAACCAATTCGGGCTTCCCTGGTGGCGCAGTGGTTGAGAGTCCACCTGCCGATGCGGGGGCCGCGGATCCGTGCCCCGGTCCGGTAGGATCCCGCATGCCGCGGAGCGGCTGGGCCCGTGAGCCATGGCCGCTGGGCCTGCGCGTCCGGAGCCTGTGATCCGCGACGGGAGAGGCCACAGCAGTGAGAGGCCCACGTACCACACAAAAAAAACAAAAAAAAAACAAAAAAACAATTCATTTGAAGTCCTACTGTACACACATGTGGGCTTGATCAGATAAGTTAAGTAAAACAATTTTTCTCGTGCAGTAGGAGCTGGCAAACTGCAGCCCGGGTCCAAATCCAGTTTGTTATCTGTTTCTATAAATACGGTATTAATTTGATACAGCCCGGTCTGTTCCTTTACATATAGTCTCTGGATGCTTTCAGTTATAATTTCAGAGTTGAGTCATTGCAACAAAACCTGTGTGGCCTCAAAGCCTAACATATTTACCATCTGACCCTTTGCAAAAAACTTTCATACCTCCTGTCTTAGACTATAAACATATAAAATTTTCCTATAGATAAAAATAAGTAATTGGAGAGGGCAGACAGCAGGAGCAAGAAAAACTACAATCCTGCAGCCTGTGGAAAAAAACCACATTCACAAAAAGGGGGACAAGATGAAAAGGCAGAGGGCTATGTACCAGATGAAGGAACAAGATAAAACCCCAGAAAAACAACTAAATGAAGTGGAGATAGGCAACCTTCCAGAAAAAGAATTCAGAATAATGATAGTGAAGATGATCCAGGACCTCGGAAAAACAATGGAGGCAAAGATCGAGAAGACGCCAGAACTGTTTCACAAAGACCTAGAAGAATTAAAGAACAAACAAACAGAGATGAACAATACAATAACTGAAATGAAAACGACACTAGAAGGAATCAATAGCAGAATAACTGAGGCAGAAGAACAGATAAGTGACCTGGAAGACAGAATGGTGGAATTCGCTGCTGCAAAACAGGATACAGAAAAAAGAATGCAAAGAAATGAAGGCAGCCTAAGAGACCTCTGCGACAACATTAAACGTTCACAACATTCACATGATAAGGGTCCCAGAAGGAGAAGAGACAGAGGAAGGACCCGAGAAAATATTCAAAGAGATTATAGTTGAAAACTTCCCTAACATGGGAAAGGAAATAGCCACCCAAGTCCAGGAAGCGCAGAGAGCCCCATACAGGATAAACCCAAGGAGAAACACGCAGAGACACACAGTAATCAGATTGGCAAAAATTAAAGACAAAGAAAAATTACTGAAAGCAGCAAGGGAAAAATGACAGATAACATACAAGGGAACTCCCGTAAGGTTAACAGCTAATTTCTCAGCAGAAACTCTGCAAGCCAGAAGGGAGTGGCATGAAACACTTAAAGTGATGAAACGGAAGAACCTACAACCAAGATTACTCTACCTGGCAAGGATTTCTTTCAGATTTGATGAAGAAATCAAAAGCTTTACAGACAAGCAAAAGCTAAGAGGATTCAGCACCACGAAACCAGCTTTACAACAAATGCTAAAGGAACTTCTCTAAGTGGGAAATGGTAAGAAAATGGTAACAGGAACATACATATCGATAATTACCTTAAACGTGAATGGATTAAATGCTCCAACCAAAAGACACAGGCCGATGAATAGATACAAAACTAAGACCCATATATATGCTGTCTACACGAGACCCACTTCAGACCTAGGGACACATACAGCCTGAAAGTGAGGGGATGGAAAAAGATATTCCATGCAAATGGAAATCAAAAGAAAGCTGGAGTAGCAATTCTCATATCAGACAAAATAGACTTTAAAATAAAGACTATTACAAGAGACAAAGAAGGACACTACATAATGATCAACGGATCAATCCAAGAAGAAGATATAACAATTATAAATATATATGCACCCAACATAGGAGCACCTCAATACATAAGGCAAATGTTAACAGCCATAAAAGGGGAAATCGACAGTAACACAACCATAGTAGGGGACTTTAACACCCCACTGACACCAATGGACAGGTCATCCAAACAGAAAATTACTAAAGAAACACAGGCTTTAAATGACACAACAGACCAGATAGATTTAATTGATATTTATAGGACACTCCAACCAAAAACAGCAGATTACACTTTCTTCTCAAGTGCGCACGGAACATTCTCCAGGATAGATCACATCTTGGGTCACAAATCAAGCCTCAGTAAATTTAAGAAAATTGAAGTCATATCAAGCATCTTTCCCGACCACAATGCTATGAGATTAGAAATCCATTACAGGGAAATAAATGTAAAACAACACAAACACATGGAGGCTAAACAATACATTACTAAATAACCAAGAGATCACTGAAGAACTCAAAGAGGAAATCAGAAAATACCTAGAGACAAATGACAATGAAAACATGATGATCCAAAACCTACGGGATGCAGCAAAAGCAGTTCTAAGAGGGAAGTTTAGAGCAATACAGTCCTACATCATGAAACAAGAAAAATCTCAGATACACAATCTAACCTTACACCTAAAGAAACTAGAGAAAGAAAAACAAACAAAACTCAAAGTTAGTAGAAGGAAAGAAATCATAAAGATCAGAGCAGAAATAAATGAAATAGAAACAAAGAAAACAATAGCAAAGATCAATAAAACTAAAAGCTGGTTCTTTGAGAAGATAAACAAAATTGATAAACCATTAGCCAGATTCATCAAGAAAAAGAGGGAGAGGACTCAAATCAATAAAGTCAGAAATGGAAAAGGAGAAGTTACAACAGACACCGCAGAAATACAAAGCATCCTAAGAGACTACTACAAGCAACTCTATGCCAATAAAATGGACAACCGGGAAGAAATGGACACATCCTTAGAAAGGTATAAGCTTCCAAGACTGAACCAGGAAGAAATAGAATATATGAACAGACCAATCAGAAGTAATGAAATTGAAACTGTGATTAAAAATCTTCCAACAAACAAAAGTCCAGGACCAATTGGCTTCACAGGTGAATTCTCTCAAACATTTAAAGAAGAGCTAACACCCATCCTTCTCAAACTCTTCCAAAAAATTGCTGAGGAAGGAACACTCCCAAACTCATTCTATGAGGCCACCATCACCCTGATACCAAAACCAGACAAAGATACTACAAAAAAAGAAAATTACAGACCAATATCACTGATGAATACAGATGCAAAAATCCTCAACAAAATACTAGCAAACAGAATCCAACAGCACATTAAAAGGATCATACACCATGATCAAGTGTGATTTATCCCAGGGATGCAAGGATTCTTCAGTATATGCAAATCAATCAATGTGATACATCATATTAACAAAGCGAAGAATAAAAACCATACGATCATCTCAATAGATGCAGAAAAAGCTTTTCACAAAATTCAACACCGATTTATGATAAAAGCTCTCCAGAAAGTGGGCATAGAGGGAACCTACCTCAACATAATAAAGGCCATATACAAAGAAAGACACAGCAAACATCATTCTCAACGGTGAAAAAGTGAAAGCATTTCCTCTAAGATCAGGAACAAGACAAGGATGTCCACTCTCACCACTATTATTCAACATAGTTTTGGAAGTCCTAGCCACGGCAATCAGAGAAGAAAAAGAAATAAAAGGAATCCACATCGGAAAAGAAGAAGTAAAACTGTCACTGTTTGCAGGTGACATGACACTATACATAGAGAATCCTAAAGATGCCACCAGAAAACTACTAGAGCTAATCAATGAATCTGGTAAAACTGCAGGACACAAAATTAATGCACAGAAATCTCCTGCATTCCTATACACCAATGACGAAAAATCTGAAAGAGAAATTAAGGAAACACTCCCATTTACCACTGCAGCAAAAAGAATAAAATACGTAGGAATAAACCTACCCAGGGAGACAAAAGACCTGTATGCAGAAAACTAGAAGACACTGCTGAAAGAAATTAAAGATGATACCAACAGATGGAGAGATATACCATGTTCTTGGGTTGGAAGAATCAATATTGTGAAAATGACTGTAGCACCCAAAGCAATCTACAGATTCCATGTAATCCCTATCAATTTTCCAATGGCATTTTTTACAGAACTAGAAGAAAAAATCTTAAAATATGTATGGAGACACAAAAGACCCCGAATAGCCAAAGCAGTCTTGAGGGAAGAAAATGGAGCTGGAGGAATCAGACTCCCTGACTTCAGACTATCCTACAAAGCTACAGTGATCAAGGCAATATGGTACTGGCACAAAAACAGAGATATAGATCAATGGAACAGGAGAGAAAGCCCAGAGATAAACCCACACACCTATGGTTAACTAATCTATGACAAAGGAGGCAAGGATATACAATGGAGAAAAGACAGTCTCTTCAATAAGTGGTGCTGGGAAAACTGGACAGCGACATGTAAAAGAATGAAATTAGAACACTAACTAACACCATACACAAAAAGAAACTCAAAATGGATTAGAGACCTAAATGTAAGACTCGACACTATAAAACTCTTAGAGGAAAACATAGGAAGAACACTCTTTGACATAAATCACAGCAAGATATTTTTTGATCCACCTCCTAGAGTAATGGGAATAAAAACAGAAAGAAACAAACGGGACCTACTGAAACTTACACGCTTTTGCAAAGCAAAGGAAACTACAAACAAGACGAAAAGACAACCCTCAGAATGGGAGAAAATATTTGCAAACGAATCAACGGACAAAGGATTAATCTCCAAAATATATAAACAGCTAATGCAGCTCAATATTAAAAAAAAAACAAACAACCCAATCCAAAAATGGGCAGAAGACCTAAAAAGACATTTCTCCAAAGAAGACATACAGATGACCAAGAGGCACATGAAAAGATGCCCAACATCACTAATTATTAGAGAAATGCAAATCAAAACTACAATGAGGTATCACCTCACACCAGTAAGAATGGGCATCATCAGAAAGTCTACAAACAACAAATGCTGGAGTGGGTGTGGAGAAAAGGGAACCCTCTTGCACTGTTGGTGGGAATGTAAATTGATACAGCCACTATGGAGAACAGTATGGAGGTTCCTTAAATAACTAAAAATAGAATTACCATTATGACCCAACAATCCCACTACTGGGCATATACCCTGAGAAAACCATAATTCAAAAAGACACGTGCACCCCAATGTTCATTGCAGCACTCTTTACAAGAGTCAGGTCCTGGAAGCAAACTAAATGCCCATCGACAGACGAATGGATAAACATGTGGTACATATATACAATGGAATATTACTCAGCCATAAAAAGGAACAAAACTGGGTCATTCGTAGAGACGTAGATGAATCTAGAGACTGTCATACAGAGTGAAGTAAGTCAGAAAGAGGAAAACAAATATCGTATATTAACGCATATTGTGGAACCTAGAAAAATGGTACAGATGAACCAGTTTGCAGGGCAGAAATTGAGATACAGATGTAGAGAACAAACGTATGGACACCAATGGGGGAAACAGGCAGAGGGTGGTGGTGGTGCTGTGATGCACTGGGCGATTGGGATTGACATATATACACTAATATGTATAAAATGGATAACTAATAAGAACCTGCCGTATAAAAAAATGAATTAAATTAAATTTAAAAAAATAAAAGATTACTTTTAACGGTTAAAAAAATAAGTTATTGGACAAAATAAAATGTTTTACAATGATTGTTTATATTGTAGTCATGTGATAATGTATATTTATACTATATTTTTCTTTTAATACCAATAAACCAATTATAAAGATTAAAGTATTAATTACCACGGTTTCTCTTTTAAAAAACTGATGTGGTCTACCAAAAAACTTAACAGAGGATGTGTTGATTATTAATTATTAACGTGCTGTTAAAATATCACTGTTTGACCATCTGCCAAACTGGCCCTTTCCCAGAGTGACCTATTTTTCTTATATAGCTATTTTCAGTTTAATAACTGCATTATTGGTAAAAACACTTATGGAAGTTTACTGACGAAGAATTTTCCCTTTTGAAAGAAACAAAGAAGTCATATTTGCATATATGCTAAAGAGAAATATAAAGTAACAATTTCTTTCATTCCTTTAAAAATAATTACCTTAATGGAGAGTAAAGATGACATTTATGTGTCAACATAAGAAATAGCCTATTTTTTGTTTATTTCACATGCCTGGACTTTCCAATGTTTGAGGAAATTTTAAGAAAAGGGGACACTTTTGTAGTTACATAAAATTGTATCATTCCCAGAAGCCTCATAAACTGAAAATGAAACCTTAATGATATCCTCAAAATGACCTCAAAATAGGAAAATGGTAAGTAATAAAACAGAGTGCAGAACTATGGTTGTCAAGGCAACCATAATCATAATTCCTTTGAACTTCAGTGAAGCGTCCACTGCAGTTCAATATAAGTTCGTGTTTCCTTAGGAAGCTTATATAAATTCAAAGTCATTATTATCTATAGCAGTATCATTCTAATCAAGCAGGTGATGACAGGGATGTAGAACAGGAACTGAAACGCCCTTGGCATTCACAGTATGGAAGAAAGATGGGAAAACTGCACTTGCTAGCCTATGCAATGGCCAAGAGAACATTTCTTTCCATTCAACACACATTTGTGGTACCATGCTAGCTACTGCCATGTATGGAAATGTGTGTCCCATACGTAGATAATGGAATAAACACAGATTAAATGAGCTACAATCCCCTTGTAGACCCCCATAGCCTTAGAGAGCTATGACAAACTGCAGAATGGCTGGTATGCACAATCCACAGATTCCGATTTGAAGAGCTTTTCCCTAAAGGTGAATATTTATGACCATCAGTTTGCCTTCATAGTGAAGAGAAGAAAATCTTTTCCATACAATTTTGAGGAAGCTATTACTACTCATTGTATCTCATTTGATGCTGTCTTTAGGACTGAAGAGGATGTTGTTTATCCCAGGAGATGGTCAATATCTGAGAGGCTGGGCCGCCAGAGGTTGCCTCGACGGACCCTAAACAATCTCTGCTCATATTTTCCAACTCAGACACTCCCCAGTCTGAAAGTTTGTAAAGATGGCTGGATGTTTAAGGTCTAAATGCATTTTCCCATGGAAACAACGACATACATAGTTGTTTTGGTTCCCAGGCCAGCTGATATGGCCTCATTTAACCCATAACACACTAGAAATGCAGAGTGGGAAATATTAATATAAATGGGAACACCATTCTTCTCAGACCCTGGAAAAGAGAGAAGATTGCCCATCATGGTATACAGGAATGAACACTGGGTTGGGGACAGAGGTCTCGGTTATGAGCCTCTAGGTCAGAGACTGTGTCCGGTGAGTACTGCTCATTCTCCTGGATCCATCTCAGTAGCTTGACCCACCAGAAAAACTCCATCCATAACTTGTTGGATAAATGAAATAATGAGCACCTTGCCATGTGATTCTGGGCTAGTCATTTCAGCATTTCTGAGGTTTGGTTTCCTTCCCTATAAATTAGATGTTTGGGAAGAGTAGCCCAGGGACTACGCTCGTCTTGTTCTCTATTCATATCCCCCTAAAATTCATGGGCAACTCATCTTAACCCTGTTTTTTGTGTGTGTGTGGGGGGGGTACTATAGGGATAACAATAGTTTCCACAAGGGGCAGATGGGAAGATGTATCACAAGGATGGAGACAGAGTTAGGATAAGCATTTTACCACAAGTGGAGCTTAGAGTATCATGGTTTTGGAAAGGAAACTGCTGAAAAAATAGACACCTACCAGCATTTTTTACTGAACCAATAATGCAATAACAAACACTCCCCAAATACACCCTCGCAGCAAAGTCCTTTTTGAATAACTCCCACCCATCTTTTGGGTGTCTCCTTTCCTTGATTTTTTTTCTTTATTTCTTTATTTTTTGTTTCTCGGACATTTATCACCACCTCACTTGCTTTATTTTCTGCTATTTATTGGCTATAGTCTGACACAGTAGGATCAAAGTAACAGCAGGGCAGGGATGCGTCTGTTTTGCTCAGAGCAGTATCTCCAAAACCTAAAATAGTGTCTGCTCATAGTAGACATTCGATACATAGTTATTGAATGAATAAATGAATAAACGGATGAATCACTGAATGAAAGAAAGGACTGTACTCTTCTTTAAATCTAAATAAAGGAGTTAGACATTTCAAAGTATGTATTTTCCAAAGAAGAAAAGGAGGCATTAATTGAAGACAAGTTCTGGAATATTATTGAATCTAGTAGGAGAGGAATAATCATTTTTGTCAGAAAAACTAAGGTAAGGAGACCCAATACCCCAGACTACTACCCATTAAATTCAGTAACCGAGTGGTTGCTTAGATAAAGATGCTCTTGACATAACACCTATACAGGAATACCTCAGAGACATTGTGGATGTGGTTCCAGACCACCGCAGTGAAACAAATATTGCAATAATGTGAGTCACACGAATTTTTTTGTTTCCCAGTACATATAAATGTTATGTTTACACTATATAATGCAGTGTATTAAGTGAGCAATAGCATTATGTCTAAAAATGTACCTATCTTTATTAAAATATTGCTAAAAAGTGCTATTAACCATCACTTGACCCTTCAGCAGGTCATAGTAGTAACATCAAAGATCACCGATCACAGACCACCATCACAAATATAATAATAATGAAAACATTTGAAATATTGTGAGAATTACCGAAATGTGACACAGAGACACAAAGTGAGCAAATGGTTTTGGAAAAATGGTGCAGACAGACTTGCTTGACACAGGGTTGCCACAACTTCAGTTTGTAAAAAATGCATTATCTGTGAAGTGTGCTAAAATGAAGCACAATAAGATGAGTTATGCCTGTAAACATGCATAACAAAGGAAGGCTGCTTGGATTTTAGGCTATACTGAGGCCTGGGAGCCAACCTGGTACAGTGGAAAACAGCTCAAGTCAGGAGACACCAGACCTTCAGAATCAGGGGGTGTGCATTTGAATTCCTGCTCTGCCTCCTAATGCCTATTGACTTTGCGCAGTTAGAGAACCTCCCACACTTCAGTTTTGTCATTTTAAGAACTGGAATATGATCCATGCCTTGCAAAATTGTTGTGAGGGTGAAATGAAAAGATGTAAGTAAACCCAGGAAATAGAGGGCCTTTAATAGGTGACAGACACTCTCCCTGTTGCCTGCCATCACACTCCTAGCTCTGCCCTCACTGGCAGCAGCCTTATTGAAGTCCCTAAATCCCTCTGGTCTCCCAGTTCCCTTTCCTACAAAATGAACAATTGGGTTAGAATGATTCCAAATAGATCTGCCACTCTGAAAACTCTGTACACTCAATTTTACTTCCCCAAGTATGTAATTATGGGGCTGGGTGAAATAGACATTTTAGAGATAATCTAGATTGATCTAGAGAGGCTTATTAAGTATTATGAATTGTCTGTGTTGTAATTCTATACTCATAGCCTTAAAGTATAATTTTTCCTTAAAAAAACCCTCTGGAAGAAAAGTTTTCCTTGTCTCAGCAATTCCAACTCCAGATAGTTTTCCAATGTTTGGGAGGGGCTGAAGGGGCCCAAAATTATAAACATGAATGTAATTGGGTGCTGAAATCTTCCTTTTGCATTTATGACTGTGTCTTGAAACAGAATCCTAGAAAAGAGAAGTGTGGTTCAGAAACACCAAGAGACCTCCTAAGAATCCAGCAGGATTTCATATACATTTCAGTTGATTTACACCGTAAATTTGTTACTCATTTGCAAGTTCCCACATTTATAATGCCCCAAACAGGATGAATTTGACAACTTGTGAATCATAAAAAAGGAAGAAAATCAAGTTACTAAACAAATTATTTTCCCTATGGGTCATATGCACCTCATAAGATAACTTTGATGACGCACCTACATCACAGAGATATTTACTTAGGATGAGCAGAAAATAATTTACTTACTGCCATCTAGCCTTTAAAAATCCTTAAAAACTTTTTATATATTCAAAGAGCTCCCAGGGAAGAAAAATCTTTTAGGTCTATAACTTCTGCTTTAAAAAATGGCCTGAAATATTTCCAAATACACTAGTGAAAAAGAACTCTCTTGAGTACAAACACAATTTTTGATATCTTAAAGCATATATTGGTTTGAACAACACACCTCTGGGTCATATTCAAATTACATAACTTTGGTCAAATTCAAATCTCACACACACACACACACACGCGCGTGCGCGCGCGCGCGCGCGCGCCACACTGCCCCACCCACTTCTCTCATTTCCTCCTAATAACAACCAGAAAACGGAATGTTTTATTGCAACCATACACACCCTTTCCATTTGCATAAAAATAATGCCTTTAACCCATTAAAGAAGCACAAGAACATAATCCGGGCTGAAATTAGTCAAAATGAAGAAAAAGTTTTTAAAGTAAAAATAAACCTTAAATTCTAATGTAATTTTACCTGGATAAACAGCTACTATGTTAAAATAAACATCTGTATCACACAAGTAAATACAGGTCACCGAGAAACGCCCAACTTACAAATATCCCGTACATGGGAACAGCCAAGCCAAGCGAGCAGACGAGGACCAGGGCAGGCTCTCCCCAGCTTGAAGGTGGGAGAATTCCCCTAGGATTCACCTTAGTCTCTTCCTGCTGGACACCGACAGTGGTGGTGATCAAAGAAGGGGGAAATGGGTAGCCGTGATTCTCATGCCACCACAGTAGTCCCTCCCCACCATGCTCACCAAGGAATCCATTTCCTATAAATGTTACAAAGAGTGCCTCGGTTCCCAGGCCGGTCCATCAGAAGTCCGCTGGACCCAAAGTGCAGCTGGAACTGTGCTATTAATACTAGGCTGACTTCCCATTTGGAAACCAACTCCAGCCCTGACAGTGCTCGTCAGCTCCGTTATGGTTAAATGGATTTGTAGGCGGTCCTGGGAGCCTGCCAGTTAGAACATCCTTTCTGTGGGAAAATTCCTGCCGAGGCCCAAACAACTCACTGACAAACACAGTTGTAGACCACACGTTGGGAGACCCTTAGGCATTGACAAATCACTCCTCATCTTCTCCTTCTGGAAATGCTTGGGTGATCATTACAGTAAACCCTTGCACAAATAAACACGCGGCAGGTCCCAACACTCAGCACATGACCTGCTCCGCGGTAACTAATGGGTATTTTTGCTGTCATCATTCATACGACAGCAGATCTACCCCTTCCCTGACACGCACGCGCGCGCACACACACACACACACACACACACACACACATACGTCCATATAGACACATTACATACATGCACACATACACACGCTCCACCATACAATGCTCCATACAAATATGTTTTCATCTATACAGAAATGTCTTTGTCTTTTCTTGGGGAAAAGATGAACCATAATCAAGGCTTGAGCTCTGTACTCTAAATGTTGTTCTTTTGCTCTGGGGATTGATTTGTACTTGTTCATCCATATTCTCAACTGGCTCTCCCAAGCCCAGAAGATAACTGTGGGACAAACAGTCAAAGTATGGAGATGCTCAGCCATGGGACAGGAAGTGAAAGAATCGTAATCAAGATTAGACCTGGGAGCTAAGTAACATCATGCTCAAATCAACTGAGAAACTCACTATTGCATAGTAGTCCTCTTAAATTAGTGAAACTTACTCGTGCAAAGGATACTGCTCTCACCAATGGCAAAGAGAATTTGGTACAAGTTGATGAATTACAATTTCAAATAGTTCCCCCCACACACACAGGGCTAACAAGACAACAGATGAGATGTTGGATGATTACACTAGCAGACTGTAATCTGCTAGGAAACGAAGGATATTCACAGCCTACGTGCCTTAAAAACACACACGGTTAACCAGTCCAAATGAAGCAATGGTCATGCTGAAGCAGGTACATCCTGTATATGGAGCATCCTCAGTATATGGAGCAAAGGAAGCCAAGGCCTTTATTATTTACTTAAAGACAGCACAGGAACCACTGGAGACCAGAGTAGTACATGAAAGAGCAGAGGGTCTTCCAAATCTGATATCTTAAGTCACTTGCTCAGAGTCGTTTAATTAAAGGGCAAGGGCAGACAAGGGCCAAGCTCACTATAGTGACTTGTCTTCCAGGGAGGGGACCAGAAGAGAGATTTCAGCACACCTGAATAAGCTCTCTTAATTCTCCAGTAGAGAGCCATAAATGACACTTCAGCTTTGGTGTTATACCTTTCTTACTTAACCATCCAAAGGATAAAATATTCCAGCACCCATGGAGAATCTGAAACGAAGTAAGAGCAGATTTAGGTCTATTTCTTAAAATAAATGCCTGAGAATTGGCATATAAAATTTCAAGTTGGCATATAAAATATCAATGTATCAGTACATATGTAGGGACTTCCCTGGTGGTGCAGTGGTTAAGAATCTGCCTGCCAATGCAGGGGACACAGGTTTGAGCCCTGGTCCGGGAAGATCCCACATGCCGCAGAGCAACTAAGCCCGTGCGCCACAACTAGAGAAAGCCCATGCACAACAACAAAGACCTAACGCAGCCAAAAATAAATAAATAAATAAGTTCATTAAAAAAATACACATGTATACTTTATACTACGTATACATACTATGTTTACCCAGATTGATGTACATATACTGTGTATATGTATACAGACTATTTTTTTTCATACAATGTGGATCTTAACCCACTTGAAAAATGCCTTCAAAGTGTATTAATGAGTTCAAGCACACTCAGTTCCACATCCACCTGTGGGTAGCTAATTATTGATAGAAATTACTGCCTCACTAACTAACATGTTTCCAAACTGAAGGTAAGTTACAAGTACGCACATCTGCTTCGGCCGTGAAAAGCACGATCCTTTGCACCACTGCACAGATTTCAACAAAAATATGCCCTCCAGGGTAGCCACAGATTCTTGGGCTATTCAGTCTGATCAATACACAGAGGTAAGCCCCCCACAGAAAAGCGTTCTCTTAAGGCACTTGGAAAGACGTCAAGAAAGAATTTCCCCATCCAAGTTAGGTTAACCTGCACGGTGTAGTGGAGACAGAAGAAGGTATTAATCCCACACAGTGCTTTCTCCCAGGCAAAAGTATTTTAAAATAAAAACAATGGGGAAAAAAGTTCTAATTTCAAGTCACTCTGAGAACTAAACTCCTTCTTTTCAGGGAATTTACCCATCTTGACCAGTGCTTAGAAGTCTTTAGTGTTGATATATTTGCTGGGGTGTCCTCGTTTGACCAGAAGCAATCTGTCTCAGGCAACAGTAATGCTTACACTATACTAAAAAAAAAAAAAAAAAAAAAAAAGGATGGCAGATACGTCAACCTGGGCTAAGCTATCCCAAGGGCCACACCTATTTCTTGATAGTTGATCATACCCAGTGTAGGATGAGTTTGAATATGTGGCAAGTGGCCCCCTCACCCCACATTTCCATTCCCTCTTCCCCAATTGTTCCACTTCCTTTCAGCACTTTCTGGTCACCCTCCTTCACCTCATCATCGAGGACGGTGTGCCCATAAAGTGGCACACCCTCTCCAATGAAGTGCCTAGGATTTCTAATGAGACAATCATCTTTTGCGTCTGCACCAGGTAAACTTTTCATGCAAAGAGATGCTCAGAATACCTGAAAGGACAGAGCACCTACCAGTTTTATTGTTGCTGTCAAGGTAACAAAACAGGTTGGATCTGTGGTGCCAACTGGCTAATACATGGTTATATATATGGGAGAATTTGGTCTTTCATAAAAGCTGATAGTGATAATGCTGGAGCGGTAGGTAACCTTTACCATCTCACACTTCTTTAGTGGTTTCCGTTATCTACCAAAAGAGAATCTACTAGTGGTGAATGTCCATACTGGTTAGGGTCAATGTACAACACCTAGCCCATAAGACTGTTGTGATGATTAAATAAGATAATAACTGTAGGGCTTCCCTGGTGGCGCAGTGGCTGAGAGTCCGCCTGCCGATGCAGGGGACACGGGTTCGTGCCCCGGTCCGGGAAGATCCCACGTGCCGCGGAGGGGCTAGGCCCGTGAGCCGTGGCCGCTGAGCCTGCGCGTCCGGAGCCTGTGCTCCGCAACGGGAGAGGCCACAACAGTGAGAGGCCCGCGTACCGTAAAAAAAAAAAAAAAAAAAAAAAAAAGATAGTAACTGTAAAGTGTTTAAGATAGAGCCTGGCATCTAGAAAGAGCCACCACTACCTCCACCATCACCACCACCATCATCATCATCATCACTATCATTATAACCATCATCACCATCATTATCACCACCACCATTACCATCACTATCATCATGACCTCCACCACCACCACCACCACCGTCATCGTTTCTTGTGAAATGATGACTATTAATTACAGAATTTTAGTTAAGAAAGGAATGTGCTCTATGGTAGAGTAAACTCAAAGGTAAACACAGTAATATATAGTCCTTTTATATACAGGGATGCCCCAATAGTGTATCAGCCTCTATATGTTTTCCCCACAGACCCTCAACACATTTTTCTCCCATTACCATGGAGCCTGACCCCAAAAGGTTTAGGTAAATGACCAATGTCAGTGAAGTAATGGACAAATTTTTCTGGAAACTTACCAGATATAAAATGTAGCGGAAATGGTTATACATTTACATAGACTTAAGATCTATGAATATCAGGTACTAATTAACAAAGAGGGCAAAGCTACAATGGCAGGCACTTGGTCCCACCTGTCTCAACATCTTCATCAAAAACTTACATAAAGGTATAAGTCATACTTATCAAATTTGTAGGTGACACTAAGCTAGGAAGAGTAGACAATAGGAGAGAGAATCAGAGTTTTAAAATATAGTTTAAACTTACATATAATAATTTAATTAGATCAAAAGTTTAGAATGAGACTAAAATAAAAAAATTCAAAAAATTAGAGAGGTTTGCTTTTAAATTGTAACAAAATTAATGTGAGACAGAGAAGCAATTTGAGGAAGAGGCAGAGCTCTTAGACTGTCCACTAAGCTCAAATGAAGTCTGACAAAAGTGCTAAACGAGGTAATGGAAACTTGGGCAGCATGAAGAGAACTTTAGAATCCAACTTGATAAAAATGATAACACAGGGGACTCCACCCAGGTCAAAGCACCCCTGGAGTATCAAACTCTGTTCTGGAGGCCACACCTTTGAAAGATACTGACCCATCCAGCAAGCCCTGAAGGGGGCAGTGTGGATGGGGAAGGGAAGGTTCTGGGTATATCATCATTTAATAAACCTTTGAAGTCCACAAGAGGAATCGAGGCTGTTTAGTCTGGAGTGGCAGAGACTGTGGGGTATGAGAAATGCTGCCTTAAAATATCTGAGCGGCCACCAGGTGGATTCGGTAGTAGATCTGGCCTATCTTTCAACAGAGCAGATTTGAAATGACTGAATGGGAATTCCAGGGAGTAGGCCTGGGCCTTTCCCAAGGAGACTCTGTCTAAAGAAAACACTTACCCAAGGATAAGTGACTTAGGGGGAAGAGGACTCATTAACACTCAAGAGGTTCATGCAGATAACCATTTGGTCATCCATTCCCAGTACGGAGAAAAAGGACTCCTGCTTTGGGTGAGAGGCCAGATACATGACCTTTGAGGTCCCACCACTGTGATTCAATTCTCCTACACTGTTTCAGTGAAATATATGAAGAAGAAGCAGGGGCTCATTAAGGGATAAGGGGAGGCTTAGAAACGAGAGAGAAGTTTATTGATGGCTTTGGGTGGCTGAGGTGTGTAGCAGGGTGGTGTAGTCTCCATGATAAATGGATTCATGTTAATTAATAAAGGCCTGAGCCAAACCTTAGAATTTTGTTTAAGGCTGGTCCTATGCTGGAGACAACTGAGTGGAAGGCAGTTTTGCCAGCACCCTATGGGCTAATCCATGCCCTCTGAAGAATGGAATGATCCCTTATGTTTTTTCACATTCCCTACAACACTTTAGGTATTAGGTACATGGCAGGTGCTCACAACCACTTGCTACTTGGTTAACTTTCCACTTTTTCTCCAAGGGATTCAGGTTAAAGAATGAGGAATAATTAGCTAACAGTGGAAACTCTAGTTTGGCAAAGCAGCTGTTTGCTTGACTGCTTTCACTAGGGTACATGACTCTAACCTGATTGGAAGTATTTTGACGTCAGAATGATAAAAATGGTTTTGGCTGTTTTGTGGCAAAATAACGTAGTGTCAATATGGGGTTTTTTTCTTAAATACTTTCATCACTGCTGATTTTTTTGTCTTTTGAAAAACATTGTTATACTTTTCTATGTCTGGTGGGACATTAATGAATTTTGCTAGACTGTGCTTCAATACTGTAATGATTTAATATAATTATTTGATATAATATTCTAAGATATATAGCATATATATTTTAATATGTGCACATTTTGATATCTAATAAAACTTTCTAGAAGATTTACATCCATCTAATCACTATATAGTCAAATTATACCAAAACAAATTGAGAATTTATCACATAATTAACTAACATAAAATATTCACGTTGCCTTGGCCCAGAAATGAGGAAAATGATGCTACAGCGTTAAACAACTTTAAAACATTATTGCAGGGCATATTTGCTAGAGGGAGTATATCTTCAAATATCCGCAGTGCATCTTCGTTGCTACGTTGGTAATGCACTTAGTACTGAGACTGTGCCTCTAATGAATTCGTTTTCACCTTTCTTTGCTGGGGAATTTCATCACAGCTATATTACCTGCCAGTAGATGATAGTTCAACTGAGAATGCCACCACTTTCCCTCCTGCCGTCTCTGAGTACTTCAGTGTGGATTTTAACTGCAATGGTGGTGTGCTTATGACCCACCCCCAAAGTGCACTGAATTGGGAAGTCATTTTCTTTTAGTCACCTTTTATAATTAATATCAAAATGACAGATACATACACAATGCATCATTCTTTACAGACATTACTTCATCATTGGACGTAATCACTCCCAGAGCACTGGGGATGGATGAAATCCAAGGGGCTCTGATTCACAGGATTCCTGGCTTTTCTCCCATTCAATCGGTGGGAAATTCTCTTTTCAAGTTAGATGAGGGATAGAGTTAAAGAAATCGGCACCCTACACTCTCATGATTTGGCTCCTGTCTTTATGGTTTCCAAATCTGATGTGTCTTTTGGGTAGTTGATCAGACTTCTAATTCTATCCATTGCATTCAAATAGCTGTAGTATTTTTTCTCCTTTCTTCCCCCAAAGTTGTAGCATTTTCAGATATGGGGTCTCTCTGGCTAGCTGCACAGGACTGCCTGAATGACACACAGCATCTCTCCACTGTGCTAAGAAGTCACTTAAAGCCCAGGGATTACACTGGGCATCCTACAAGTCATGACCAGCAGTGACCTAGGGACAAAGTGATTTTCTTAATAAATATCTGCTACGTGGACAGAGGAGCTAGAAATACCAACCAGGTCTGCTTTTTCTCCAACTTGGGTCTTTACTATGACTTTTTAAAAAATTGAGATAATTCACATACCATAAAATTCACCGAAGTGTGCAATCTAATGGGTTTTAGTATATTTGTAGACTTGTGCAACCATCACCACAATCAATTTTAGAATATTTTCATCACCCCAAAAAGAAACCCATACCCAATAACACTTACTCCCCATTCCAATCTCCCCCAGTCCCTGGCAACCATGGATTTGCTTTCTTTCTCTATGGATTTGCCTATTCTAGGTATTTCATATAAATGCAATCATACAGTACGGGGCTTTTGTGTCTGGATTCTATGCTTAGCATAACGTTTTCAAGTCTCATCCATGTTGTAGCATTTACCATTCCTTTTTGTGGCTGAATAATATTCTATTATACGCATATATCACATTTGCTTATCCATTCACCAGTTGATGGACATTTGGATTCTTTCCTCTTCTTGGCTATTACAAATAATGCTGCTATGAACATTCATATACGTGTTTCTGTATGGACATAGGTTTTTATTTCTCTTAGGAAGACATCCAGGAGTGGAATTTCTAGGTCATATGGTAACTCTATTCTTAACTATATCTTAATTGTTTTCCTCAGAGAGCCATGAATGATGTCAATTCTTCTGTAAATTCTCCTACAATTTAGTAACTCTATCGCCTTTTTATAAGAGAAAAATCAGTTTTGGATATCTGATTCTATTTTATCATCATAAAGGTCACTCATTCATGTCTAGCAACAGTTTAATGCAAAGTCCTGCAGAAAGTCAAAATTAAATCCTAGGTATTTATCTTCCTAAAAATAAATTCATCTTAATTTAGAAAAATTCTGTATGTAACAGAATGGGTAAATTCTCCACTGATTAATAATACAAATGGACCAATCTGAATTAGTGATGTGAGAAAAAACTTTTTATATGCAACCTTGCTTTAAAATATTCAGGAACACATAATCACTCAGAGTAAAAGAAGAAGAAGCAATTAGAAAGTAAGAGGGACTTTTTATAATTAACAAATTAATTCCGTAAATGTCTCTTAAAGGAAGGCTAAAGGTAACCAAACAGTCTTGCTCATAAGCATTGTCAGTATAACCTCCAAATCTCATTTAACCTTTATTAATAAAAGCCTTGTTCAAAATGTGTATCAGCACCAAACCTCCTATCACCATATTTCAGTGCATTCAAAATTCCTAACCACCTTAGCATTAGCAGTATTCAACACTGTAACTGTGCACTGTATTGCTTCACACTTTAAAAAAATATTCCTTCCCCTGTCTTCTAAGAAGATGCTCTCCAAGGATATTATAGACTTCAGATGTGCCTTCTTTCTCCTGCCTCCTTCAGCACCAGTGAAATCATTTTGTAAAATCCATTTTGTAAAATGGGATCGAAGAGCCTTAGCAGTTTATCAATCAGTCACACAGATAAAATTTGCCTTTGAATCTTATGCAAATACCATCCACAAACACAAAATGTTTTTTCCACCTTTTTAGTTGACTAAGAGAAATATACAAATACATTGCCTCTGACACTTCACTTTAAAGGCCCTCTTGAAGCAAGAGGAAAAAACCATAGAAAATAAAGTTGAGGTACAAGATTTTCGAGCAGTGTCATTCCTCCTGGCTTTGATGTTTTGAGATGGTGACTGAGTTCCCCAAATTGCTAACGAGGCTATCGCCCTTACAACCCAAGTGCTACGCCTTATCCCCACATGGCTGTTAAGTATGTTAAGGGAAGTGAAACTTCTAGGGTCAGCAGCAGGATGGTGTTGACAAGGAAAGCCACATGCATGGTGCAATGTGGGTTACTTTTCAAACTGGCTCCAAACTTTAAAAAGCCCACAAACACACATTAGAGTTGCCTTCCTTCCACCACTCAAAACAATCCCACTACTGGGCATATACCCTGAGAAAATCATAATTCAAAAAGAGTCATGTACCAAAATGTTCAATGCAGCTCTATTTACAATAGCCAGGACATGGAAACAACCTAAGTGTCCATATCCGATGAATGGATAAAGAAGATGTGGCACATATGTACAATGGAATATTACTCAGCCATAAAAAGAAACGAAATTGAGTTACTTGTAGTGAGGTGGATGGACCTAGAGTCTGTCACACAGAGTGAAGTAAGTCAGAAAGACAAAGACAAATACCATATGCTAACACATATATATGGAATATAAGGGGAAAAAAAACGGTCATGAAGAACCTAGGGGTAAGACGGGAATTAAGATGCAGACCTACTAGAGAATGGACTTGAGGACACGGGGAGGGGGAAGGGTAAGCTGGGACGAAGTGAGAGAGTGGCATGGACATATATACACTACCAAATGTAAAACAGATAGCTAGTGGGAAGCAGCCGCATAGCACAGGGAGATCAGCTCGGTGCTTTGTGACCGCCTGGAGGGGTGGGATAGGGAGGGTGGGAGGGAGGGAGACGCAAGAGGGAGGAGATATGGGGACATATGTATACGTAGAGCTGATTCACTTTGTTATAAAGCAGAAACTAACACACCGTTGTAAAGCAATTATACTCCAATAAAGATGTGAAAAAAAACAAAAAAATCCCAGTTCACCCCGAACCTCACTCTGCCCAGTTCCCGTGCTTGGAATACATGCTATTTCAATATTTACCTCAGGCAAACAACGTTAGCAAGGCAAATTTTTCTCACATTACTTCTCGGCCAAGTACAGAACTCTGAGGTGGTCTGCTCTGCCTGCCATTTTTCCACATGCAGGCAGAGCAGAGTAAATTATATACATGTATGTAAAGATAAAATGAGTAGATCTGGTTCAAAGTTGCATTCCTCCCTTCTTTCCCTCCGTCTTTCATTGATTCATACACATGTACATACATATATAATCCACCTAGTTCCAGAAAGCACTGAAAGCAGCCAGAAGGCAAATATAAAAATTACAGCAATGTTTTCATTTATAGAATGAAGTGTATATACCAAGGATCTACGAGTAGTCAAAGAGCAGAAAGCAGGAGGCAGCAGAAACCATGAGGGAAAGCTACGAGTAGTCAAAGAGCAGAAAGCAGGAGGCAGCAGAAACCATGAGTGAAAGAGAAGAGTCAAGATATTAGAGACTAGAGAGAAGAAATGGATAAAAAAGAGAGAGGGGGTTGAGGGAGGGAGGGACGAAGGGAGGGAGAGAAAGAGAGAGACGGAAATAGTGAGTGAGTGGGTGAAGTTGAGTCTACAGCCTGGTAAACGTCCACCATCACTAAAGACTCAAATTTTGCACAGTGACGAGCTCCTTCTGTTTCCTGCCTGGGGTGGTGTTCCAGTTCTCCCAAAGGCTAAGATGTTTTTCTCCTCTTACATTCCTTCTCTTGTAACTTTACAATGGATTTTTGCTACCTGAAATAACCAAGCATGCCTCTGTTCTCTGCACCAGAAGAGATCCTGAAACAATGTAAATGGTAGCAGAATCCATGGAATTAACAACAGTGTGTGCTGTACAGCACAGGGAACTCTACTCAGTGCTCTGTAATGACCTATATGGGAATAGAATCTAAAAAAGAGTGGATATAAGTATATGTATAACTGATTCACTTCGCTGTACACCTGAAACTGACACAACACTTTAAATCAACTATACCCCAATAAAAATTAAGTAAAAAACAAAACAAAACAGGGTGAAGGGAATGTGTGTACAGTGCTAAGTGAAGAGGGCTGAGATGGAAAGGTGTTTAAGAACAGATGAAGGAAAAGATGCCTGCAAAGGAGATCAAGATGCACTGCCTCGGGAGGTAGGCGGAGAAATAAAGGAGTTCGGGGGAGAAGAGGTGGTCAGGGAGAAACAGAGCTGGATTCAAACAGGGCCACAGAGCTTAAATGCAATAGGGACTCGTCTTCCTGAATTGGTAATGAGGTCGTCTGTAACCCTGGAAAAAGGAGATTCAAGAGAGTGACGGGGTGAAAGCCAGCTGGCAGAGGGCTGAGGAGTGAATAGGGATGAGTAAGCGAAGTAGCTCTGAGCGTAAACTACCTTTAGGCAAAAGGTGTAGCTATAAACGCCGGAAGAGGTGGCTTTCAGGAGAGGTTTCATCAAGGAAAGGTTTTGATATGAGCAGATAATTAAGTGTGTAGAGAAGAAGCTGAAGCTAGAGGAGAGCGAGGCGACACTATTTGGAGTGGACCCTGAGGAAGCATGATTGCATGGGATTTGGATAGGAAGACACATACCTTTACCTCTGAAATGGGGCCTGTGCTGCTTATTCGAATCTCATTTGTGACAGATCTTTTATCGCAGGACAATTTGACCCAGTACTTTCAAATGGAACTATCTGTAACAAAGGAATATTTCAAGCTTTAAATTAGCTTGTTTTAAGCTTATGAAGTACTATGTATAAACAATACGGCTGTCTATAATTTGCCAATTATTGTTACTTGTTCTGGATCATAAGCCCATTTCATAAGAGCACTGATGGGGCTGGGTTTCTGGAAGTGATAAATCTTGTAGTTGTGGCTGGCCAATGATTCACCCAGGAAGTTTGAGAGACCAGGATGTTGTTACCTCCAGATCTTGAAGCTTTCAGGCTTCCATCCTATCAGGCAGGCACATCTGCTTCTCCAAATGAAGGAAACAAAACAAGAATAGAAGTGACAGTTGGCAAAGCCACAAGGTCAATCTTTGCCCTCTCCTTCCTGGTTTCCTGTACTGATCTGGGACTATCTACGTGAGCTGCCTTGGAGCAATTCTGCACTCTGAGAAAAAAACTAAAATAGGAACGATGAATAGTGTTTTCCTCTTTCAGCATCTCTGAAATGCCATTTGATTCATTTACTCATCCCGCAAATTTTAACTGACTTCCTACTATGTGCTGGAATTAGTTCTAGGTGCTGGAAAAGCATGGTGGTCATAAAACAAATTTCCTATGTAGTATACATGTCCATGGGTCTTGCATGAGGGCTGATTATTAATAAGGATTCTTGTATGGCACAGGGAACTATACTCAATATCCTGCAATAACCTATCATGGAAAAGCATCTGAAAAAGGAGCTAGATAGATAGATAGATAGATCTCAATCACTTTGTTGTACACTTGAAACTAACATGACATTGTAAATTAGCTAGACTTCAAAAAAATAAGTAGGAAAAAAGTGGTGCTTCTGGAGAAGAAACAAAAGGATTCTTATGGTTTATCTAAACGGATGCATCTGTAAATCTCACTAAGCATATTACATTACTGTTTACAAACGATGAGGTTGCTGTTTATTTTTCAGCATGAAAGATGCACACGTTGTACTTTTCATTTATGAGGTACAGCTCAGGGTAGACAAACTCTTAGGATAAATACTCCATTCTGAAACCCACAAAAGATAATGAATTCCAAAGCTTACATGTGTACAAACTGTCAGCATGGCCCATTTGGCCCACGGTTCCATATGTGCCAGAAGATCCAGGTGATACGTTAGAGAGGGCAAGTTTATTTTCTTACCGTCTAAAACAGCATTCTTACCCTTCCTCCAACACTAACTTCCGGACTTGCCTTAACGATCACATTTGGACTCACCTTCCATTAATTTGTTTAAAATTGTTCTAAAATTCCTAAGTTAAAACATGTTAGACTATATCACTTCTTAAGATACAGGATTGAAAAAGAACAAAGACGCTTTCAATTTATGACTCCCATAAGGTTAGCTCTTATTCTAACATCATGTTTCCTGATACTGCTGTCGTCAAGCTGAAAGGGTACAGTATTACCTATTCTGTTAAGTTCTATGGTATCATGTCCACCTCCGGAGCCCCATAGGCTATAAAAGTACCTGACAGGAGCCCGAGGAAGAGCCGCCCGGGCCCGGCCGGGCCCCGCCGCCGGACTTAGCCCCGTGTCCCCGCCGCCGCACGGAGACGGCCAGGGCCGAGCGGCGCCACCGGGAGCGGCTGCGCGTGCAGAGCCCGAGCTGCCCGCGCCCGGGCGGCGCGCGCCGTGGACGGCGGCCGAGATGGAGTCTCCGGAGCGGGACGCCCTCCGCGCGCACATGGTCCTCGGCGAGTCTCAGGAGGGCCGAAGCCAGCGGGGCCCCTGGAGCGCCTGGCCGCGGCGCCCTCGCCCACCCCGTCACCCAGCCCCTTGGAAGACCTCGGCCTCCAGACCCGCACCTCCCCGGGACGCTTGTCCCCAGATTTAGCTGCGGAGACGAGGTCCTTGGAAACATCTCCGAGCCCTGGTCTGCCAGAGGAGCATGGAGAGGTGGCCATGGCAGGCCTTGTCCGGGCGCCGTGGGCCCCGAGGGGCTGGCCCTGCGCAGCAGCCGCCGCGCCGGGCGGCCGGGGCGCAGGGGCCTGGGCCCCGGGCCCTCCTAGAGGGTCGGGCTGCCTCCCCGGACTTGGGGTGGGAGCCCTGCCACCTCCAACACCACCCTTGCCTCGAGTCCTTTAACCGGCCGTTAGCATTTTAAAGAGGTCCCCTCAGGAGTTCTGGCCGCTGACTGCCCCCTCCCCAGCCGGGACCTCCTGGCGAGACTGTAACTAGTGATGTTTGTACAACTGAAGGCTCTGTTTTGTGGTTTAAGGAGAATAACATTGACTACGTTTAAAAAAAAAAATGACAAAGGAGGAAAGGGTTTAATAAATATTTGTGGAATGAAATAATTTACTAAACAATTAATTGTCACCCTTTTAAAATCTGTAGCCTTGAAACTTCCCATCTCTCTCCTTTCACTTTTTTTACTGAATAGAGAATCCTAATATTTTCATGGATTCTTACCATAAAGACTTAGGTGGTATAACTGAGGTGACCATATGTCCCAGTTTGCTTAGGGCTGTTCCAGTTGATGTCCAATATCCCAGGGTCATTACTGCTAGTGACCCTTTCCCTTTCCTAAGTGTCCTGGTTTGAATGAAACTGTATCCACTATTCCCCTGGGCTCCCTTGAGCCACTCTGTAATACTCTACATGTGGATTTCAGGAGCAGGTGAAACCTTTCGTGTACATTGCAGTTGTTTCTGTTTGTTTTCTTTCTCAGTCCCCTTCCTGATGATAAAGTGTTTCTATGTGTCTTCAGACTATTCAGTAGCGATTGTCTAGGAAAAGTCTAAGCCAGCACTTTTCAAATTTTAAAGTGCAACGTATCCCCCGGGGCTGTTCTGAAAAATTGGGTTCTATTCAGGAAGTCTGGGATGGGAACAGAAATTTTGCATTTTTAACTGGCTCCCAGGTGATACTGATACTGTTGGTCTGATTGGCCACACATTGAGTGGTGAGGGTCTGCAAGTATTCCTAATGAACCACAACGTAGAGACCAGCCATTATGATACAGTGTCACTTAGTGCTTATGAGCATGCACTTTGGATGCCACAGCACTGAAGTCAAATCCTGCCTCTGTCACTTACTACCTGTGTGATCTTGATCTCTCTAAGCCTCAGTTTTCTTATATGTAAGATAGAAAGAATAATGTCTATCTCAGGGGAATGGTGTGAGGATGAAATGAGATAATAAATGTAAAACAATCCTGTCCTCACCCATTGTAAATGTTACAAAATGACGGTAGTTGAAACTGTTGTCATCATAATCATCAGAGTGAGGTTTGCCTTCTTCCCCCTTCCACTCTATCCAGCACTCCCCTGCCATTTCCTCCATTTTATTCAAAGCTTAACAATAGAAGGTACTCGTTAAGATAAACATCAGAGGATAATGAGTAGTCATACTGTGAATGGTTCCTTAAAAATGGACCTTTGGGTATGCTAAATTATCAAGTTGTCAGTACAGGCAGGAGTTGCAATCAGAGTTTGGACAGATCCACAGGAAAGCAGGAGCAAAAACATTTAGCTGAAAATTGGTGATAAACTCCAGTTCATGGGGGTTCTGTTGGCACTGGGTAGATTCCCCTCGTTTGCATGTGTCAACAGTGGCAGCCATGAGCAATCTGACTGTAGTACTATTCTAAAACCCAGTATTACCAGCAGAAGAAACAGTGAATATTAGAAAAATAGAGAGGTTGAACAAACAGACTCTTCAAACTAGGTCTTGGTTTAAACTTTGTCTCCTCTTTTTCCTAATTGTGTATCAGGAGGCAAAATTCCAAGTATTTCAGTTTCACTTTCTTTCCTTTAGCCTTTCAAAAGTCACAGAACCGGAACCTTTGTTTTAACTATCATAAAGTGATAGGATTGAAACAGCATTTCGTAAACAATAAGTTGCTGTTTAAATCGATGGGGATCACAATCATTGTTGTCGTCACATCAAAATCATTATCCCCTTCCTCATCTTTAAGGTCGTCTCCAGCTATAAACATTTCCCTTTCCTCTGATGCCAGTCCTAATGTAGGACCAATGCTCTCTCTTTGGGTAAAGTCAACAATGGAAGGGGAAAAGTGAGATCAGAAACTTGGATAATCCTCTCACTAGAAAATTCATCTCTGACTATTTGGTCAGGTAAAACTGGATGTTGAGTTTGAAGTCACAATGTGCTGTATTTTTACCTCCTGCAATTCAAAGCTCACTGGAGACTATACTTTTCTATCGATGCATTCATTGACTTATTTAACACCTGACGAGCACAGTACCTATGGCATGAACAACATAAGAAAAGGGCTCTCCCGCTGAGCGCTCACAGAACTACCTGGGCATGTTTCCTGAGGCCCGTCACTATCTACAGGCTAATCATATGCTCCATCCTGAGATAGAGGAGCACCTTGGCACCTTGAGGACAGGTGTATTCATTTTCAAAGGAAATCTACAAGAGAAAATATGCTTGTAATAAAGATTGGCCCAACTATCAGAATGACTGAAAAAGGGAACATGTTTATTAAGATAAGTAGAGTTAACATATTTTTTCCCACCAGGGTTTCACTTGGCACTGACAGATCTTATTTGGTGCATAAATCTCAAAAATTCCTTAAGAAGGTCTCCACGTAGACAGAGAGAAATCTCCGGCACATTTCCATTATCTTATTGGAGGGATGGCTGTTTCCTAAAGAATGGGCAGCAAGGACATGGGCAGCATCAAACTTTACGTGTTCACTCAAGTGTTCCTCTCAACAAATTAGTCCTACAGGCACACGGCTGTTCATCCTCTAAACTAGCAGCTGGCAAACCATGACCCATCAACCAAATCCAGCCCACTGCTTGTTATTGTAAATAAAGTATTATTGGAACCAGACATACACATTCATTTATGTATTTTCTAGGGTTGTTTTCGTGCTAAAAGGGCAAGAGTTGTAACAGAGGCCATAAGCCCAGAAAAACCTAAAATATTTACTATCTGGCCCTAACTAATTAAAATATTATGTACTTTACAAAAAAAAAAAATTAAACTTGCCCTGACAAATAACTGATTTAATTTGAAGAGTTCATAAACGACTTTAATAATTTAAAATAATTATAATCCTTAAGAGAGGCATTAAAAGCTAGTACAAAGAAGTTTTTGCTAAAGTTTTCTCTACCGATATCCCTTTGGTATACAGTTAATCACTAACAAATGAATCAAATATTATTTATGAGAAAGACAATGCCTAGTTTTACATATTGGAATTCAAGTGGGAAAAGACAGGTAGTAACACAGATATTCAATATCTTTGATTTCTGCAAGTATATCATAAAGTAAATACTAGGACTTGAGGTTATGCTCATATCCTAAGTATCTACCTAATAATTTGGAATAGACGAATTCATCCAAAAGACTCCTCTGTAACATAGAAATGCCCCCTGTATCATCTTAATTTAGATTTAATGTACCTCATTTTATATATATATATATAACAAAGTTCTTGATTTGAATTTATACAACTGTTTGTAGCATGTACTGCTACGTGTAAATTTATGACTTGTGCTAAGTATCCTTTTTCCCCCAAAATGTCTTAAGTCCAAATACTTGGAATGTCTCTCTTATATACTCACTAGCTATAAGGTAATCACAGAAATTTTCATAAATATATGTTCTTGCATACCAGAAAAAATAAAATATAAAGCATATAATTTTAAATTTTAAATGTATTAAAATATAATTTACAACATGAAAAAGCAGCATAAATGTGGCTCCGGACACGCAGGCTCAGCGGCCATGGCTCACGGGCCCAGCCCCTCCACGGCATGTGGGATCTTCCCAGACCGGGGCACGAACCCATGTCCCCTGCATCGGCAGGCGGACTCTCAACCACTGCGCCACCAGGGAAGCCCCTCAATATATATTTTTAAACAGTGCAAACGTATAATTACTTAAGGACCTAGAGCCAATAAGGAAAAATTGTATTTAAACGGAGAAAAGAGTTATCTTTGTGTCCTGCTTTTAATTTTAAGACATGAATACTTACATCTGATAAAACAAAAAGGGAAACGAGACCATCTGCCATAAGTAATTGCAACTTACATCCAAGCTACTTTTGAAATGTCCCTTCTCTCTCCTTCCAAAGGCTCTCAAGTATCTACTATAGCTTTATTTTCACAATATCTAGATGCGTCATAAAAATCAGATGGGAAATTCAACAAAAGTATATTTTTCTAGGTAAATCAGAAAGTATTTTAATATCTATATTTATTACCACTTTTACTACCTCTTTCCAATATGTACAACTAGACATTATTTTTCTTACTACAAATACTTTCTGATTAATGAATCAGTGATTAATTATACACTACATATATAAGTGGGTAGTGATAAAGAATTTTATTTTTTTAAATGTCCATGTTTAGAGTATTAATCTCATGTACCTCATTTCATGTGCATCTTAAATAATAGTTAGGAAATTATTAATAACTTAATTAGAGCAATGATTTACAATTCTAATTGTATTGAAAAGCTAAGGAAAGACTTTGGAAATTCAAAAGCCAAGACAGCTCATGTTGCTTTATTCCTTTCTTCCTTATCAGGTGCAAAAAAATCACTCAAGAAATGCTTACCATGTGGAGATACTAAAAAAACTATTCATACAAATTCCTAAACATGAAACTAAAGGTTATAATGTTCTGAATTTTTATATGAATGTTTTCTAACTTTTTTACTTCCATTTACTTTTTATAATTAGAATGCTAAATCTCTGCCCATCAGTATTGACCTTTTAAAGAGCTGTGGTAGCCAATCCTCAATCCCAGGATACTAGAATGTTAGTAGGTGAGAAACCAGCCCAACAAATTCCTGCTTGATAAGTAAAATAAAAAGTGAAATGTAACACAAGAGATCATGTTTTCTCCACTTTGGGGGGAAAAAAACCCCACATCAGTAGCCCTCTCTTGAGTGTATAATAAAGACAGTGTTGAAAAAAAAGAAAGAAAAAGAAAGAATAAAGCGAGAAAGAAAATGGTAGCAACGTTTACCCAGATTTCTAAAACACAAGGGTTAGCATTTGACCAGAGAACTTTAATTTTGAAAATTAAATCCTTGTCTCTGGATTTGGAAAACAGAAAGCCTATATTTCAAGCATATAAATAACATAAAGGAATTGTGCCTTTACTATGAAAAGCTACCTACCAAAAAAAAAAAAAAAAAAGTGGCATTCTGAAGGGCATACCTTGAGGATGTTGGTGAGGTAGATTTGATTTGTGATTTATTTCCTTTGCAGTGGGACTCTGAATGATGACAAATAAAACACAGTGTTTGTAACCAAACTTTTCTTTCCCCTAGGAAAGGCAACCAGGAATAAGTTGACCGGCATCCGACAGACATAGCAGCACCCGCCCTTCTGATTAATATTCCAATGACCAAGCAATTTCTTGTTATTAATTGAAACCAAGCAATTATCTGCCTTTCAGCTATATAACATAAAGCACCAGAATCAAGGCCAATAACCCATGGAAATTAGATACAAACACAAGCCTGAGGAGACATCTCTACAGCTTGGCCTGCTGAAGCAAAGGACTGGGGTTCCAAGAGAAGCCCTTCTTCACAGAGTCACCCCCTCCGTGGTACCAGGCATGGAGTGAGCCCAAGACAGAGCAGCTGTAAAATCCAAAACTGGATCCAGGAGGACTGCAGCCTACTTGGCCAGTATCTTGGGAGCCACCATGTAAATCTTGAGAAAGCCTGTCTCTAGGGTAGAGATTCGGTCTTTCCGGCCCTTGGGGTGTTTCAAACAATAGGGCCTTGGTGGCTATAAAGGAAAACCTCTAAGGAAGATTATTCACCGGGACAGAGAAAACATAAAACACTTCCAGCATCACAAACATTGCTACCGGACAATGCCGTATATCTAGATGCTGTAAAAAATTTAAGGTGTCAGACTTTTAAAATTTCCTTTTCCAAATTTATCTGCAATGATTTCTTCTGTCAATTCCCCAAAAGGGGGCAATCTAATACCATCTTTGGAGCTACGGTTTCAATGGCTAATCATACGTTTGCTTAGTCAAATTGGAAAACCAAATAACTTAGAAAGAGTATGTCTTCCCCGAATGTGTTAATTTCTAGTTACTCATGGCTATGTGTAAGAAATTAAATTAAAACCTGCTCTTCACGTTAACAGACAAAAAGGGCTTTGTCTAACTGTCTAAACTGACTTGCCACACAGGAAATCTAAGTGATAGCCAGATGTTACAGCGGTTGACTCATCCTTTAAATATCAGCTCCTCCATTATGTCATATCTCTGATGAAATATCACCTTCTGAGAAAGCTTCCCTTACCATGCTACCAACTCCGCTCCATCATTCTGTCCTCTTACTTATTACCATCTGGCACATTACACATTTATTGATTTGTTGTCAATCTCCCTGTTCTCGGTAATCTCTAAAAAGGACGTATTGAACTATTTTATTCACTGATGTATCCACCATGTCTAGAAGAGTACTTCTGTTTTGTTCATTTTGTATATGCTCAGTAAATACTTGTAGAATGAATTTATGAATGGAATGTCCTGAAAATGGATATAGAATTTTGTGCATGAGCATTGCTATGGAGAGAAAATCTATAACTTAGATATTATTCTGTATGGATTAGGTCTGTGGTCTAAAAAGACTAAGAACCTCAGTTATACATGTATAATGCCCTTTCATTATCAGTGACATTATTATCGGCAATATCCATAAATGAAAATTCTGCAGCTGATCGAATGCTCACTTTACTAGAATTACACAAAATAAAGAAACATAAATTGAGAAAACAATGATGTAGACTGTTTATATTTTAAAAGCTTGTCACTGTTGTTGTAAAAATAGTAGAATCTACACCAAAAATAATTTAATCCATACTAAATAATTCAGATCACTCCAAATTTCTATTCTGACCCTTCTTATTGAACACGTGGATATATTTACATATGTATAATCAATAACTATGTACTTTTTGTCTGTCAAGGTCTCCCTAAGAGATTTTAGCAGGAGCTCCAGAGGGTCAAGTTTGGACGCAGAACTTGGGGCCTTCTAAGGCAGACCTATATACAAGCCTAGGTTGTAATTCTCAGCACCAATGGCTTCTCCCTGCTATGTCTGCTTCCCCACCTATCCTGTCTGCTAAGTATAAACTGCACAGTCAGGGCTGAAGGAGCCACAAAAGTGAAACAATGTGTGTGCATGGAGATAAGAATTCTGGATGAGAGCAAGGGTTAGGAGGGGAAGTTGAAGAAAGACAGAAAGAGACTGGGTCAATGATGTACAAAAATAGAGACCAAAAGGGCTTAAAGGAAAGTGATAAGAAAATTAAATTACAGAGAAAAGAACAGGAAGATAAAACAAGTTCAAAATAGCCAAATGGATAAGAAATACAAACAAAATGTTAAAGAGAGGGGGGAAAAGAATTGTAATAATAAAGGAAAAAAAATACACAGCAAAGGGAAAAGAGAACATAAAAAAGGAATAAATAGTGATACATCATGAAAAGAGAGAACAAAAAAATACATATAAATACAGAAGGAAGAAAATAAAGAGATGGCCATGCGCACATACTCACAAACCTGGTGGAGGGTGGTGGGACAGCAGTACCAGAAACTCATCTGTTGACTAATATGATGTAGTAGGCACAGTAACAGCCCTCCAAAGAGGTCCACACAGTAACCCCTGGAACCTGGTAGAAGGGACTTCGCAGGTGTGATTAAGTGTACAGACCTTGAGATGGAGACATTACCCTGGATTATCCAGGGGGCCCTAATCTAATCCCAAGGGTCTTTAAAAGCCAGAACCGACGGAAGGAAGGCACAAATGCACAAAGAGATGCAACGCTGCTACTTTGCTGACTGTGAATCCCCAATTCACATTATCTTCTCCCGCTCCCTGCCTTGCTTTCAACCTTGATTCTTGCTTAATATGAGGCTCCAACCCCCAGCGCTAAAATCACATTACGACCGTCTTCATTTACGAGTGAAAAGAAGGAAATAAGTATTACAAATATCAGAAATCTTAAAAAAAAAAAGACACAACGAGGTGATCAGAGAATTCAAAGTATGTTGAAGCATGCCTTTTGTTTTTAATTTCCTGAAAGTGAGCATAGAAAGGAATCAAAGGCCTTCCTTCTTACCTCAGCTTTGTCACTTACTAGATGGTGTGATCTTGGTAAATCCCTGAATCTCTCTCTTCTATAAACAGATGCTAATAATGCTTGCTTGCTCTCCTCACCCCACAAGGCAGGAACAGTTAATATGACTGTTACGTAATAGAGTCTATAAACTCTACAGCCCTGTACAAAAGTAAAATCTTGCTGCTAATCATTGGTTCTAGATCATTCACTGACCTTTTGCCTTAAATTATAATATTCAGAGACACTGTAGCTTTACTATAGATCGATAAGCATGAAGAACATTTTAGCATTCCTTGTTCCTGCCTTCCAAACCCTACACAGATGAGCTGCTGATCTCTAGTGACTTACTTGAGGATTGAGGGGAAAATGTGTCCTTGAAAAAAAGTGAGTGACTCCTTTTAGTAAAACAACAAAACATCCATCTATCTTTCTCATAAATTTTCCACGGATTAACTCTCTTAAAACATGTCCCACCTGAGTACAAGTGGCCTCTGACCCAGGGTTCATGGTAAGTTCCATGTTATGTGTTGTAGAGCCTTTGAACGCATAAGATACTGAAAAGCTCGTGGGGAAGTCCTGTTTCATTGCCATGATACCCCTGACCCAATGCACTGTTTTTACACTGGAGCGATGACCTAAACAGAAAAGAGCTCTTAAGAATATTCCTTGTTTTTCTTACTCTGTCACTTGGGTTCCCCAGCATTGTCTCTTAGTCACTGCTAAGTTTGGCACAGGAAAAGATAAAGTATCCCAGACTCTGGAGTCTACAAGAATTCTTCAAAAATGACAAGGAGGAATCTGCAAACAAATTAGGTTCTTGAAGAGCATATAATTCTGTGAATTCTCACCAGAAATAAAAATATGTGCCATGAGCCTTAACAAATAAAATCCTTTAACAACAAATAGCAGTATTTATTCCTTCGGGCGCTTGAAAAAACTATGACTGAAATGTCTCCACTTATTTGCTTGTCTGTCATGTAGGAGCTTGAACTATCCAGAAGGGAATCTCAACTCCAGAAGTAAACCCAAAGCTTTCCAATGAACTTTCCTCTCAAGATAGGGAAGCTCTGAGACTCCCTCTGGCCAGAGGTGATGAGCTTCATACCGTGTTTCTAACTAAGGTTACTTAATGAGCACGGTTCTCTGCTTTCCTGTGGCAGCCTTAAACTCTGTCCTCAGAGCAAAGCAGAGGAGTCTGTGAGATGGGCTGGAGGACAGCGAGGGATGAGGGCAAAGAGGAAACCCGGTTAGAGTAGCTGGACTGTCCAGAGCCATTTGGGACTCTGCAGACATTCCTACACACCTCGAGACTCTCTGAAGACCTCCCAATTACAGCAGAATTTGCTCAGTAACAGCCACGGTGGAGAAGCAGATGCATAAGGAATAGAGATACATCTTCAGAGGCCTCCGTGTTCAGAACGGCAGAGCAAACTCTGCCCCTCAGTCTGCTACTCTGTGACGAGCGGCTCACGCAGCACTCTCATGCCCCGAACACGGGCCTCTCAAAGGCCGGCCGTGGGTGGCTTAGTCATGGCTCTGCCCAGCTCTGGCTGTAGGGCAGATGCGCGGTGCTGCTTCTCAAAACGACACTTCACACACTTTTAGGTTTCTACGCTAATAATTATGAGGAAAACGGAAGTCAATACGTACAGGGTAAAACTTCATTTATCTGGAAAACTTTTGCATCCATTTCCCAGCCTTCCTTAGCAGTGCCTGATCAACCATCATTCTAGATTACATTCATCAGTGATGCTGCTATCCCCAAATCCTCAGGCTGCGACATGGTTTGGCCTTTTTCTTTTTTTTTTTTTTCCACTTAGCAAAGTCACAGTGACCTTGCACAGAGATGATACAAATGACTTAGTGAATTAATTGTTTTATCCTTTATTCACTTGTTAAATCCTTTATTCAATAAGGATAAATCCTTATTGAACTTCTACATATATGTTAGCCTGTGGGTTCAATGATTTATACTTTTGACCACTTAACAACAGGATAAAATATTTACAATAAATATTCTGCCACCAAAATAATATAACCATAACTAAGATGCATCAGTTTGATTCCTTCACATTAGGAAATTACTGATGCTGAAGACTCATGCTCTGGTGCTAGCTCCTAAACTTAGCTGTTTTAAGAAATATGGTTTCACCCAATACTCTATAATGGCCTATAAGGGAAAAGAATCTAACAAAGAGTGGATATATGTATTTGCATAACTGAGTCACTTTGCTGTACACCTGAAACTAATACAACATTGTAAATCAACTATACTCCAATAAAAACATTTTTAAAATATGTGGTTTCCGCATAGCACAGGGAGACCAGCTCGTTGCTTTGTGACCACCTAGAGGGGTGGGATAGGGAGGGTGGGAGGGAGACGCAAGAGGGGCGAGATATGGGGATATATGTATATGTATAGCTGATTCACTTTGTTATGCAGCAGAAACTAACATAACAGTGTAAAGCAATTATACTCCAATAAAGATGTTAAAAAAAAAATATGTGGTTTCTGAGCATCCCAGATACTCAATCTAGATCCCAGTAGAAGAGGATCAGGGAATTCGTCTACCACCCTGGATGATTTCAATGCAGCCAACCTTTACAGAATACTTTAGGAGAATACTCATTTTTTTCTAACCGTAATATAGATGGCGAAGAAAAAAATAGACAAGTTAGAAAATCTTCTCTAGGTTTTACAAAAATTTTAACCTTCTGAGATCAAAGGAGCCAATCAATATAATGACTCAGTTAAGGGATATTGTTTTTTTCAAATTTTAAATAAATGCTATTTTTTAGGTTACAGCAGTGTTGTTTAAGGAATGAGGCAGAGAATGGTGTGGCACTGCAGCACAAACTACCTGAACATGTACGTTTTCTCTGACATTTTTATTTTTTACAATACTTTCTTGCCTGTAATGTATTCTCAACAAAAATCACATAAAATACCAAGTAATGAGCAATTTTTTGAAGAGACACCCAGATCAAAATAATTATTCCACTGGCTCTCCGAAAAACAATTCATGATTCAAAAAACGCACATACAAGAGTGGAATATCTGTTTGAGGGCTGTCAGTAAATCAGAAACTCAAAGTAATTTGCAATTTAACACTTTGTGGCTCTAATCCTCTTCAGAACGGTTTCACTAAATTCAATTGTAAGTCTAATTTTAGATAATCAAACCCCAAACCAAACCAGTGCCTAGGTTGACACTTTTTTTTTTAACCTGGACTGAGTCTCCAAGACTTCCCTCCTTAGGCTGAGAAAACAGGAAAAAAAGAGCCCCCTAGACTTTCAGCTGGGCATGGTTCCTGGGTTTGTAACTGTGCTGATTTCCCCATGAGTCACACTTGTTCCTAGTAAATGCCAGGCTTTCCCCTTTTGGATGCCTGAAGAGAAACTTCTGTTTGACAATGGAACACTGGAAAGTGATGAGGAAACCACACCATGGTGTCCAGCTCAACGCGACGCAGAATGGCCTGGTGTTTTAGAGCACAGCTTGTCCCACTTGAGTGTGCAAGAAGGATCTAGAAGGCTTGTTAAAACACATATTCCTGGGCCCTACCTCCAGAGTTTCCTGTTCACTAGTTCTGGGATGGGGCCTGTGATTCTGGAGCCAGATAACTCTGTGTTGCCAGGCCGTTGTGTGCATTGTAAGATGCTTAGCAGCATCCCTGGTCTCTATCCACCAGATGCCAGCAGCTCCTCCCCAGGTGTGACAACCACAGTTGTCTTCAGACACTGCCAAATGGCCTCAGGGGGCCAAACTGTCTCCATTGAGAACCACCACTGAGAACCAATGGTTTAGAGGATGTGTCCTGAATAAAAAAAGATCTGAGTTGGGGGTGGGGGAGGGATGGAGTGGAATTTGGGGGTTATAGCAGATGTAAACTATTATATATGGAATGGATAAACAAGGTCCTACTGCAGAGCACACGGAACTATATTCAGTATCCTGTGATAAACCATAATGGAAAAGAATATGAAAAAGAGCATATATATGTGTAACTGAGTCACTTGGCAGCACAGCAGAAGTCAACACAACAGTATAAATCAACCATACTTCAATTTAAAAAGCAAATCTGAAGTTGGTTGAACCATTTTACTACCCATGTGATTCAGGGTAGCAGTGACCAAATTGTTAAATCAAGAGTGGCATTGTCCTTCCCCCAGAGAGCTGTTGTAAGGACTGATTGAACCAGGATGTATGTGATCGCGTAGCATGGGGCCTGGCTCCCAAGCTGGGTTCGATAAGGGGTAGTGAGCACGCTTTTTAAAAAGACAGCCTTTGTACGAGCCAACATCCTCCAAACTCTGTTTATCACGGAAGGGTAAACATCTGTCTACTGAGTTAGAGAAATTAGGGTTCAGAGGCAATAACAACAAAATAAGCCCAACATCTATTTCTAGAGTCACGAGGCTTAAAATCTAGTTCTGTGACTAATATGCTGAACATATTATTGTGACCCTGAAATCATCTTGACTTAAGACATACTTGTGTTTCTCAAGTTGTCTCTAAAGCAAAATGTTATGCCCGTTTGCCAAATCTCTTTCATCCCAATGACCTTAGAAAATAAAAAGCACTTGTTGTCCGAAGAGCAAACACTACCTGAGGGGTTGAGACAAAAATTTCACAAGAAACTGGCTAAAAGGGTAAGGCAACGTTTACGTATCTCATAACCTATCAACACTCTCCTACAAGGAACTCTATTGCTAGTTTTTCTCTTTTGCCACCAGGAGGAGTACAGAACTTTCTCACGCAATCACAAGCATTTTGTGAGATATGCATTACAGAGGCTGGCGGAGTTGAATAATGCTTTTAGTTACTTCCTAACAGGATAAAAATATCTCCTGGCACGAATTCAGCAGAGAAGCCTGTACGAACCACTTCTGTATATAAGGTTCTTTTAAGCTTTTCTATTCCAAACACTGCAGCAACAGCTATTTTTAATCCTGGGAGGCAAGAGATGACAAAGTTAACTGTCTGCTGGTGCTCTCTATTTCTTTATGTTTAAGATGAAGAATTAGGAATAAGACAAGTAAAAAATAATGTTACATAAGAGAAAGTTCTGCAATTTAGAGATTAAGTGTATGGCCAGTGTGACCAATAATTTATTATGGGGAAGAGGGTAGAAAGAGGTGCACTGAAAGAATGCAGACAGAAATGGCCACGTTGCTCCCTTTAGCATCCCTGAACCAAGTATTAAGACGATGCCATTCACATCCCTACGCAGTTCTTTCCATTTTTATCTATTCCACCAGCAAGTAGTGGACACATGTTATCAATATCTTGGTAATTCTGTGAGCAAAATTTCTTAAGGCTTTTATTTTTATAGTGTGTTTTACCATCCTGTTATAATAATTGGTATGGCTTTCCAATGAATAATGAAGTTCTCCAAGACAGAACAATAAACGTTTAAGCAGAGGAACCACAATGGTTTTCAGGTAATCCCTATGTTCATAGAATAATTTGAAATGGCTTTGAATGTCTCTGCCTGCAGAAGGTAAAATAGTAAGACTTATGATAGTGATGACGATGGCGGTAATCGTGTTGGTTGTGGTAGTGACGGTGGTAATAATGAAGGTGATGATGGTGGTGAAGGTGATGGAGATTTTAGCTACATTCCATGAAAGCCTACCACCATAGGAAAGATACTGGGCTAAGCAATTAACATCAGTAGCTAATTAAAACTTCTCCCAACCGGAGGAGGAAAGAACGGAGCTGTCTTCATTTACTTGTTTTAAAGCTGGGACATCAGATCATCCTCAAAAAACCTTTCAATGCCCGCAAACACAAAGATAAATAAGCAAACAGATAGATATAAAGGTTTTTGTTAACTAAATACTAAATTAATGATTATTATGTAGAGAGTGCTTTTATGTTCAGACAAAATTCCATAGAGCTGTATTTGTGAAGGCTGGCTCTTCACTGGTGAGTTACTGGTGCATTTTCATTGATGTCCATATACAATAAGGCAGGAATACACATATGATATGGATCCTGCACAGAATTTTTTCTTACTACAGTGCAGTCTTTTTAATTTTCTCTACTGTTGTGACATTTTTACAATGAGCATGTGTGATAAGTACAACCAAAGCCAACACAGCTTTGTCATCTTAGAACAAACAAAAGATGTAGCTTCCAAGGATATTCTCAGAATAATCACTTGTGTTTATGAATCTGAAACATGGATGTGCGTAGTTATTAAACTGTTTCCTAAGTCACTAAAGAGTCACCGAGTTTTTACCAAAACAAATCAAAGTACAAATGAAACTAACCAAAAATACTAATGAAAACGCACCTGTAATAAAAGTCAAAAATAATAAGTCCAAAGAAGCTTATACTTATATCAAATTTCACTTGGGTCTATCTGTTAGGAATTTACCTAAATGAAGAGGTGGGTGTGGCATCCATGGTCATATTATTAGCAACAGTAATTATTATTTTGTGTCTGGATATGTAAACTCTACATTATTTATTAGATTTTCTATTTCCTCTTGGCTAAAATCACTTTGGGGCTTGAGCCAAAGCCACCCCTAAGTAAAAGACATGAGTCAGATTAGCATTTACCAGAACATTCCAAAATCAAGAAAGCATGTATTTTTAAGAGCCTTTTTTTGCAGGCTCTCTTTAGGTCAGCAAAGGAAGGAGTTCTAAAAAACCAGGACTGGGAGTTCCACAAATAAACAGCCTACTTCATGGTTCCTTGTGGAGAAAAATCTGGAAACTCTCAAGGGGGTTTTATTGCTGATCTAAAGTGACTTGACAAAACTCAGGATCTCAAATGAGGGAAATCCTCTGGATAGTGATGGTTTGCCTAATGTCTTCTCAGAGTGAATTCTAAAATCAAGACTTATTCTAGATTTACTGTATAGCACAGGGAATTATGTTCAATATCTTGTAATAAACTATAATGGAAAAGAACCAAAAAAAGAATATATATATACACATACATATATATGTGTGTGTATATATATATATACACACATACATATATATGTGTGTATATATATATATACACACACACATATACATATATATGTGTGTATATATATATATATATATATATATATATATATATACACACACACACAAGTGAATCACTTTGCTGTACACCCGAAACTAACACAATATTGCAAATCAACTATACTTCAATTTAAAAAAAAGACTTATTCTAAGATCAAGTTAAGAAGACTGCAAAAGGGCTCTCCTGGATATTACCTCTTTCTTCCTTCACCATCTCTACAAAACAATCCAGGGTGAGTATGAAACTCACTGAAAATAACATTTATGTGGTTCTACCATTGATTCTTGTTTGCGGTCCTTGCATTAGTGGCTGTGCTGTTCTGATTCCAAATTTCTGACCCATATCCTGAATCTGTAACTTCAGACACAAATGATCAGCCAACATGATGACTGAAAGGGTAGTTCTGTTCATTCAACTCCACCTCGCTTAAAATGGTAACAAAATACTTACTTCCTCTCATTTCAGAGGAAGGTCCACTTTCCACTTTGTGTATAAAATTCAGTTGCCTGTGGCTTATGAAGAAATAGGCTGAGGAGTGACAAAACTTGAGAAAATACGAGGACAGGAGAAGAGAGAGATTATCAAACTATAAAAGGAAATAGAGTTTTGGGGCCTGGAAAAGAGAACAGGGTGTTTCCCCTTGCCTCTGAGCATAAATTAGAAAATACACGAAGCCTACTCACATATTTTTCTGATTCAAACAGAGTTGATATTTGGAAAGATAGTAAATAAAGGAGCAAAGGAATTTTAATGCTTGAAAAAAGTGCAAGGAATGTTGTAGTATCAGTTTGCAGAAAAAAAAGATAAAGATAAAAAAAATCATAGGATGGCCAATGAGATACACAGAAACCATGAGAGAACTAACGATTTCAATTGCAGAGATGGTCATGAGTCCAAGATCTAGCTGCTATCAGTACTTCCGTAAAACAACCTGATGTGCACTCCTATAGCCAAGATTTTGTCTTGAAAACTCTTCCCACTCCAAAGAACCAGGGATCCTCGGAGAGTAATTGAATCCATGGCATGAAGCAGGAAAAAATCAGGATGGGTCTCCTATACTTTGCTGTCACTGGGAAACATGAATGCTTTCAAGGATGGTGCTAAATGGGCAAATGAGGCAGCTTAAAGGAGTTCTTACTGACAAAGGTATGACAGTTTAGGTATCAAAACAAAAAAATAATAATTTTGTGAAGAGCCATGAGAACACATGAATATTCAAAAACAACAAATAACATGATACGCTCAAGAAAGCTGTACACTATTTCCCCCGGGAATATTTACTGGAAATGCTATACATTGATGAACCCACACACATGCTTATCAAATTCAAGATTTGCTGAATTCCATTAGGTCAAAGTGAGCAGTGAGATGTTGCACAAGGTGTTTCCAACTGGGTAGAGACTGCAGAACTGTGGTTCTCAACCCTGGCTATGCGTGACAATCACTTGGAGAGATTTAGAAATTAGAAGAGGGAAAAGGACAGAGCAGGCACAATGAATCCATCCTTAAGTGAATGAAAAGGGCAAAGGGGGCCCACACATTCATTGTGTTGTGGGAGCCTCCACTGAAAAATCACTGGGATGAGTCCAAGGGGCCTTTTTTGCTGTGATTCAGATACTAGAATTGAGAGCATGTGGCCTAAGTTTTAGCAACGAGGCAATTTATGAATTATTTTGGAAGAACTACCTGAAGAAACAAGATGAAAGCAGCTGGTGGGGTTTAGCAGAAATACTTTCAAGCAAGTCAAGGATAAAGGCTGTTTAGATATTATTTAAAAGTTCTATAGAGACAACCAGGTTTAGGCAGAGGCTGGCTCCCGGGTTATAAGGCAGGTGAACTTGTCTTGCGGGAAGGGGAGAGGTGAATCCAGACGTGACGAGATGCCTGAGGCCTTGGGTTCGTTTCTCTGGCCCAGAGCCACCAGCCATAATAGGAACCTGGGAGCCCTGCAGACATGAGGTGTCACATTTAAATGCTCAGGTGGGGTAAACAGGGACATAAGAGCATACATTTTAATTAACTAATGCACAAACAAAACACACGGGTCTCAAGTTAAAAATAACAGGCAGGTGATGATCCAAAATGCAAAGGGATCAGCGTCAAGTGAAACATACTCTCCCAGCATCTTGAAACACACTAAGGAATTGGCAAAAGGTAAGCATGTCGTTTTTAAGGATGGAAACATGAATACGAGGGAACACAAAGAAAAGAAAGAAAATTAAGCTGTAAGGAGAAAAACTAGAGGCAAGTAATAATGGGAAACATAAATGGGAATTAGGGATAATGATCTGCTGGCAAGAGAAGAAATACCCGTTTTAAAACAATAAAGGTTTTTCAGGTGGAATGAGGTTAACAGTTGAAACGAAGGCAGCAGTCAGAAGAAGGTCATGGATTAAGTGGACTAGATTGAGCCACAGCAGTTTCCTTGCAAGTCCAGGTCTGAGCAAAGGAAAAACACCAGGGAAAAAAATCATTTGGTTAAAAAAATAATAAGAAAGGACAGGCAAAAGAGTTTGGCCAGCACTTTGCAGATAGGAAGAAAACAGGCCACAGGCAAATATGGGGAAGTGATGGATGAAGGCTAAAGGCAGCAAAGCTGTATCTTCTTACATCAGCGGGTGTCAACCCTGGCTGCGCTCTGGAATCACTGGGGCAGATTGAAAAAACACCTATGCCCCACGCTTGACAAGTGAGTTGGCGTCTCTGGGGGCTGGGGCCCAAGCATGACATTTCTACAGCTCCCTCGTGACTCCACTGAGCAGCCAGGGTGGAGACCCACTGCTTTGCACGTTCAGAGTGAAAGCCTGAGGTCCTCTGTCTTGAGATTAGCACGACAAAACAGCCACTTGCACCTGAAGCCCTCCAATAATTGTGGCCAAAGGCATTTCCTTATTTGAATGTGGCAGATAGATGACTTGATTTTCCACTTGACTTAAAGAGCTTTAAAATTCAGAAAGAAGAATGTTTTCTCACCTAATTATTATAAATATTTGTAACCGTCTCTAAATAGAAATCCAATGTACCAATGCTCTTCACACTGATAACAATTCACCCAGCCACAAAATAGGAACTAGCAACACTGAGAAATAAAGTGTCTTATTTAGATCATAAAATATCTATAGATTCTTTTTTTTTTAATGAAGTATAGTTGATTTACAATGTTGTGTTAGCTTCTGGTGTACAGCAGAGTGATTCAGTTATACATATATGTACATATTCTTTTCCATTATGGTGTATTACATAATGTTGAATATAGTTCCCTGTGCTATACAACAGGACCTTGTTGTTTAGCTATTTTACATACAGTAGTGGGCATCTGCTAATCCCTAACTCCTCATTTATCCCTCGCCCCTGCCTATCCCCTTTGGTAACCGTAAGTTTGTTTTCGATGTCTATGAGTCTGTTTCATAATTAGGTTCATTTGTGTCACATTTTACATTCCACATATAAGTGATATCATGTGGTATCTGTCTTTCTCTCTCTGACCTACTTCACTTAGTGTGATAATCCCTAGGTCCATCCATGTTGCTGCAAATGGCATTATTTCATTCTTTTTTGTGGCTCAGTAATATCCCATTGTATATATGTACCACATCTTCTTTATCCATTCCTCTGTCGCTGCACATTTACGTCGCTTCCATGTCTTGGCTATTGTAAATAGTGCTGCAATGAACGCTGTATCTTTTCGAATTAGGGTTTTCTCTGGATACATGCCCAGGAGCGGGATTTCTGGATCATATGGCAACTCAGTTGTTAGTTTTATAAGAAACCTAGATTCTTTTTCTTTCATCTCTGCCCTACATCAGTGGTTCTTAACTAAGGGCAATTTTGTCCCCTCAGGGGACATTTGGCAATGTGTCAGACATTTTTTGATTGTTATAACTGGGGACATGCTACTGGCATCCAGTGAGTAGAGTCCAGGGATGCTGCTAAAGAGCCTAAAATGCACAGGAGAGCGCCAACAGCAACAAAGAACAATCTGGCCCAAAACATCAATGGCGCCAAGGCTGAGAAACCCTGCTCTAAACAATAAAGTTAATGTTTCCACAAATAATAACTAATATTCGCTGCCTTCCAACGTCAACACAAATAAAACAAGTTTCAACATGCACAAATTATATGCCAAATTAAAGAAAAATAAAAAAGCCTCCCACAGAAAAGTAAAACACTAATAACATTATTTTGTGGCTTTACCACAAGGAGAGATGGAGGGCTGGAGAATCAGTATCCCGAAATGAAAACTGGGTTCCAAACTGAATTTGATTTTTGGAGTTGAGTTTACGTTCAGACAAACTGAAAGTCCTCTAAATGAAGACATCTAAAGAGCACGCTTTATCATCAATATTTAACAAATGGTGCCTGAAATAATATATCCATGTTGAATATTACATTTTAAACTCCCCACATCATATATCTGTAGAAAAAATAAAGTTTTTTAAGCCATACCCTTATATTTATTTCTACCAAACCACTTAGTAAATTTACTCTTTTTTTTTTTTTTTTTTTTTTTTT
>NW_006782267.1:1798249-1851001 GCF_000442215.2 Lipotes vexillifer | reverse complement strand
AAGAGTCTTACCTGGCTTAAAGGCAACGAAAACTAATCAGTCGTCTCCAGTTCCTGATCTGTGATAACAGTAATTTTAAAATGCAAACTAGAAGATTATTTTAGAGGAAGATTTATAAATTATTAAGATTATTTGTAATATGTCAGAAAACACTGAAACATGACTGGGAGTTCTAAAACAGGCAATTTAAATAATTGATGAAACCAAGTACTTGATAGTTATCGGTTATTAAGGGCTTATGAGTGGGAAAGACCGAGCCATTGGTTGTCAAACTTGGCTGTACAGTCTACTCTGATCAATTGAAGATTGGGGGTGCTTTTTTTTTTTTTTTTTTTTTAATGATGCCCAGGCTCCTCCCTAGACCAAATGAATCAGAATCTCCAGGAGTGGAGATTCTCCTGGCCTTTGATATGGTATTGTACAGTACATCCCAAACTTCACTGTGTATGTAGGTTATCTAAGGATCTTACTAAAACGTAGATTCTGATTGAATGCGTCTGGATGTGCCTGGGGTTTGGCATTTCTTGATACCAACAGTGCTGGTCTAAGGGCCACGCTTCAGATAGGGAAGTGCCAAAAGCTTCCTGGATGATGCTAATTTGTAGCCAGCATTGAGAACCATCGATGGCTGAGCTCCTAGCTTTGGGTTGGGTGCTATGTGGGCATAGAAATGAAATAGAAAGTAAAAAGCAGCATTCCTCAAATAAGGAATTATTGTACCCTAAATCAGAGCTCTCGCTGTCATGCAATCCACATATCTTTATCTTAGCTTCCAGTGTGGACCAAAACAATCCTGGTTACTCCTTTGGAAGGGCAGCCCATTCCACGTTGATCTTAATTCTTCCACAGACTTAGCACTTGCTGTTCCCTCTTTTGGAATGCTCTGATTTCAGCAGAGGTCTGCATGGCAGGCTCCTTCTCATCATTCACGTCTTCTCCCAAGGTATTACTCTCAACACCACCCCACCACTCTCATTTCCTTATCCTGGTTTTTTTCTTCAGGTATTGATTATTGATTAACCAATCAACAACAATAAGTGATTAGTGAGCTCAAAGAAACCCACAGCCATTCCAAGCCCTGCTGAAACATGAAGGCATCCTGACTATTCATCAGTAGAGGAGCGTCTGGGGAGAGGAATCCTAAAGGGATAAAAAGTAATAAATGATTTTAGAAATCATACTGGGTCATATTTGGGGCGAGTCTTTACAGTTATATAATAATCTTTCATCAATTATCTCATTCAACGCTTAGGAAAAACTTAGGAAGTAGGGTGGGGATTACTCCCATTCTCAAGGTGGGAAAACTGAGTTTTTGAGATGCCACAGAGCACAAAAGTAACAGAGATAGGAATAAAGACAGATCCAAGGGTAAGGTCCCTCAGCTTCACCTAGATGCCTTCTTTATTTTTGCAACATGCTCTTAAGAACCAAGGATGCAATCCTAAGAATACACACACATTTGAAATCAATATTCAGAGAGTAAATTTAGCCCACTACCATCTAGAATGGGAAAGTAAGAGGCAAAAGCCCAGTCTCACTGGTGTGTTCATCTCAACCCTTCACCTTACTTTCTCCCTGTGATTGCTGATGGGGGCCTTTTCCACTGCCTGAGTGGAAAGCACTAAGAATTTTCTGAAAAAGACACTGCCAAATTCAGGAACTAGTCAGTTCCCTTGTATCGTTCATGATTTATAAAGCAACCACTGATCTTTTTATTTAAAGGAAATGGAATTTTTCATTTTTTTTATTCCAAAGTTTATAAAAGTTGAGTAACAGCAATCTAAGAGATCATAAAATGATTACAAATTTACCAGAGAACAATTTATGTTTTTGAAATCTCGACTTTTTCCTACTTAAAAAATAATAATGTTTCTTTTAAAAAATAAAGCAGCAAAGAAAAGTAAAAACCAAAAAACACCAGAAATTTACTGTGGAAAGAGTAGTTCCACCCCCTAAAGAAAGTCTTTGTAAATAATAATGATATAAATAATGATATAGCTTTTTAAGATAAATAAATTACGAGGCCCTAATGTACAACATGGTGATTACAGTGAACAATACTCTATTGTATACCTAAAAGTTGTTATGAGAGCAACTCTTGCGGGCCTCTCCCGTTGCGGAGCACAGGCTCCAGACGCGCAGGCTCAGCGGCCATGGCTCACGGGCCCAGCCGCTCCGCGGCGTGTGGGATCCTCCCGGACCAGGGCACGAACCCCTGTCTCCTGCATCGGCAGGCGGACTCTCAACCACTGCGCCACCAGGGAAGCCCGAGAGCAACTCTTAAACCTTGTTGTGGTGATCATTTCACAATATATATGTGCATCAATTCATCATGTTGCACACCTTAAACTTACACAATGTTATATGTCAAATATACCTCAATAAAGCTGGAAAAAAATAAAAACACATGTAAAAAATAATGCAGCTAGTATTTACTGAGTGTATAATATAGGTCACATACTGTGTTATTGATTCTTTATTTTCAATGCATATACTAAAACATATGCATATACAGGGGCCTCCCTGGTGGCGCAGTGGTTGAGAGTCCGCCTGCCGATGCAGGGGATGCAGGTTCGTGCCCCGGTCCGGGAGGATCCCACATGCCGCGGAGCCATGGCCGCTGAGCTTGCGCGTCCGGCAAAGGGAGAGGCCACGACAGTGAGAGGCCCACGTGTTGCAAAAAGAAAAAAAAAAAAAAAAAAAAAAAAAAAAAAAACATATGCATATACATTATAGCTTATTTATAAAACTTTGATCATATTATATGACCTATTCTATTCTGTTGTGATACCCTACCGAGTGGTGGTACATGACAGAATCATCACCCTCATCATCATAGCAGCCAACATTTAGTAAGTGTTCTCACAACAATTCTCTGAGGTAGGGTCTAATATTCTTTCATGGTCTAGTTTAGAAAATTGAATCCTGGCGAGACTGAGTAGCTTATTTAAGGTCACGGCTCTGAGTGGTAGAAGTAGGACTTCAGCTGAGGGCCATCGGAGTCTGGAGTCTGAACTCTAATTCATGGTATTTTTACTTTGTCTTTGAGCCAAGAAAAATGTATTTTTAATGTTGATGAACATTAACTCAAAAAAGCTTCTTTATACCTGCCAGAACTTTGCAATTGAGTGATAATTCCAGAAAGTGTACTTGGTAATAACTGAACTCAAATATCCAGCTCATGGAGACCTTCAGACATAGCGTATAAACTTTTTTAGGAGGTGGAGTGAACGGTGGATCCGGAGGCGCCAAATGGTATGTGGGTGGATGCTGAAAACGGGGATCCTTTACAATGCAATTGGGGTTACCTTTCCACTCTAAATGGAAACTTGAGGTAAAATGAATGTGTACTCACAGGTAAGTGTAGTAGGTGAGTATTAGTTCTCCTGCACAAACCTCACACATCCGATGAATCTCTGCCCAAAAGTGTACATTTACGTGCCATGTCATGGATGAGCCTCAAAAACATGAAACTGAGTGAATGAAGTGAGTCACAAAAGGTCACATACTGTATGAGTCCGTTTATTGGAAATGTCCATAAAAGGCAAATCTACTGAGATAGAAAGTAGGTTATCGGTTGCCAGGGGCTGGGGGTGGGAAGAGGGAGTGAATGCAAATGGTCAGGAGCAATGACGCTGGGGTGATGGAAATGTTTTGAAGCAGATTGCAGGGATATCCGCACAACTGTGTACATTTGTTACAAGGCAGTGAATTGTACGCTTAAACTGGGTGAATTCTGTGATATGTAACTGTCAATAAAATTATTTTAAAGTATGCTTTAAGAGAATCAAAAAGTACTTACTTGCAAAGGAGGAAGTGAAATCAATCTTATACACTCAAACTTAAAATAAATTATTTAACATTGTATCTTTTCTTAGAAAAATCAAAATGTAATAAATGAGAACATCACCATTTTTTGTACTACTTACTCAGGATTCACAGTGATCTGACCAAGCTTTCATCTGTGGCTAATATAGAAACATCCCACTGATCTAGACACCAGACTTCTAAGAAATTCAACTTTCTAAAATCAGAAGCAGAAGAGACATCTGCACAACTATCAGGACTGCCTACATAATTTACGGAGCCCTGAGCAAAATGAAAATGCAGGATCTCTTGCTCAGAAAGTATTCAGAATTTCAAGATGGTGACTGCAGAGCATTTAACCATGCATGAGGCCCTTCTGAGCGTGGGTCCCTGAGTGACTGCACAGACCTAATGCCCATAAAGCCAGTCCTGGCAACCAAACTAGCTGTCATAAAAGCTCTGGGTCAAGGCTATGCACTTTTTTCGAGAACTTTATTCTGCTATAGAACTCCACAAACTCTCACTGTTTTTCTTCTATATACATACCTAGTGGACTTGGTTCTCTAAGTCATGGGCTGTGGGCAATCAGAGTCAACAAACGAGGAGTGAGTGAAGGCTTTTCTGAAGGAAGAAGCCTCCTTCGGATGGGAAACACGAAGAAAGCGACACTAAAGTGCAGACGCAGGTACATGAATTATTATAATGAGACCAAGAAAGAGTAACTTTTTCCATCGCACCCTCTGTTTGTAAAAAGGTTGACATATAATACATTTTAGAGAATATTTATCCAAAAAAAAGTGAGGACTGAATGGGGCAGTAGTGTGCTGGTGAAATGCTTAATAATTAACTCGGGGTGGGGAGGGGGGGAAGCCCTGATTTGCAGCCTTCGTCAATTTCCACAGTGTAAATACTCCCATTGTGGCAGACTTCAAGGTACTAAGGTGGGGAAACAGAAAATGGAGCTGGAAAGAGGTGCACACAATTGGCTCTCCATCCACTGCAAGCCACCTGCATCACATTGCTGAAATGGGGGAAACATCAGGTGCTACAGAAAGTGAAAATATAAGACAGGCCCAAGGCTCAGGAGGAGAAATAAAATTCAGCTCTGTTTCCTAATAAAACATTTTTTTTTTTTTTTTTGCAGTATGCGGGCCTCTCACTGTTGTGGCCTCTCCCGTCGCGGAGCACAGGCTCCGGATGCGCAGGCCCAGCGGCCATGGCTCACGGGCCCAGCCGCTCCGCGGCATGAGGGATCTTCCCGGACCGGGGCACGAACCCGCGTCCCCTGAATCGGCAGGCGGACTCTCAACCACTGCGCCACCAGGGAAGCCCCTAATAAAACATTTTGTTCTAAGGGTTAGCAAAGACAGAAGGTAACTGTTGCTATTTGCTAAAATGGGACTTTAATTCCAGTGGCAAAATCATCATGGATAATCAAAAACTGACTACGTAATTATTTCCCTTGTCATTTTTCTTCCCAAAATAATTGTCTCTGAATGATTTCACAGTTAAAGATGGTATGCTTAAAGACAATCAACTGTGAAAAGAGCTGAAAACTATGCCAGTGATATGGTTTTCTTAAAAAATAGTAATATTTGTTTTTAAAAAGGAGGGCATAGCCAAGTAAAAATACTTCCTCTTTTCTATTCTAATGCTTTAACCTATGAGTCACCTTGTAGGAGTATTATCATACCAGAGACATGGAACTCTTACTCTTTATAGCAAAAGCATAAGACTGCACTATCAGTTTTAGTGTTAGTTTAGTTTTAGCTTCCAATAGAAAAGAGGGTAAATGGGATGTTGAAATGTAAACATTTCAAATCACAATAGGCTATGTTGAGAATCACTAACCCACACTACTGCTTCCACCTTAGGAGAACTTTAGAACCTCTTAAAAGTCAAGGAATCAACCAAATTCTGGCTATGGGCATGACGTCACACAAGGCACTTCCCAGATGGTGTCTAAGGTGGCAGCCATCTGGCTCACCCGGCATGCCCCTCATTTCTCCAACCCCTTCTCAGTTGGCCTTCTTTTACTTAGAGGCATCAAGGAGAGGTCTGGGGTGACTGCCCCTCTTATAGTAGCTGCTCCCTCCTCCAAAGTGAGCAGGGGTTAAAGTTATCTGATAAAACTGTAGCCAGTCCACTTATTTTTTCAAAAGCATATATTGAGTGCTTATTATGACTGGGCACTGTTCTGGGATGCATAATTTTGTCATTCTTGGTAGGTACTGGTCCAAATTCAGAGACAGTTCTTGGAAGGCAAGTTAATATACTGTGTACCTAGCAGCCCGTTTAAAAATAAGTTCTGGAATGAATGCCAACATGAGGAACAGTGACATATTAAAGAAGCCTATACAACTATGATTATACTCACTATATCTGTTTAACATAAGCTCTATTTAAAAAAAAAAAATCCGAGAGCCTGTATGGAAATTATTAGTTTTAATCCAGTGTCTTCTCTGCCTTTATAACTTACTGTTATGAGCACACGTGATGTCCTACTTAATTTGACATCCTTTAGGCATGGAAGATTTGATAATACTCATTATTTGGGCCCACTAACACACACACACACACACACACACACACACACACACACACACACCCTAAATGATTAGATGAGGGGTAGCTACTGCCAGTAAGAGCTGCTCATAAATGGGGCCCATCTTTGGGAAGCCACTGCCCAAGTAGATAAGTACAGGTTTGTCATTCTAGGGAGTAGCTGATATTACAAGCCACTGTCATGAGATGTCCCCTGCATGTAAGAACCATGACAAGAAAAGCTGCCTCCGGAGCAGAAAAGTTAGTGTCATGTTGCCCAACTGTAGACATGTCCGAGGTCTTTGGACCTCTCTTCCGTGATCCATCCTTGGTGTCTGGAGAAAGATGGACATTGTCGATCTTTCAATATACTCCTCACCAAGAAGAAAGAATAATAACTTCCAAGAATACTAGTAACATTGCAGTTCCTGAAAGTTAGAGAAGGGAGGGACGGGGATGGAGAGCCCACATCATTATCTAGGCCATGGAGGCACATGGGAAAGGATAGTCTGCAAGGGGCTAAGCATGTATGTGTGTTAGAATATATACATATACATGCATATGTGTATAACACACAATATTAATAAATGTAATAAGAAAAATGTAACATATAAGATCTATAATGTAATACGTTACAATGTGTAATACATTTTCTCTCACATACTTAATTTCATTGCTGTCCTAGGCTGTATGAAAAAACCTGCAGCCAGCTGCCTTCTGAAACCTGGAATAATGTCAGGCCCAAAAGAATCCCCACCTTTATTTAACTCAATGATCGCGTTCTTTGAGAGACAGACTAGAGTAAGCATTCTAGTGACAAACTGCACAGAATTACACTACTTATTTGGGTGACATCAGGCAAGTTACTGAAACTCTCAGGTTTCTCATCTATAAAATGGGGACAGTAACTGTGTTCTCTAGGGTTTTATCAAGGTTAAAGAGGTTAGTATTTGTGAAAACGCTAAACCAGTGCTTGGTAAATAGTACGTGCTTGTAAGTGCTTATAAAATCTCTAACCCATGGGAGAATCCTATTTTTCTCATGTGTTCACAGAGTCAATAAGAATTTCACTCATCTATATCTAATATGAACACACAATTCGCTCTTAGTCTCTTAGTTTTTCTTTAGCATAAAAAACCCTCTTTTCGGAGTCCAAACAAATCACAGAAGAATTAAGTCACTTTTAAAACTGATGTGATTTACAAACTGGAATAAGAGCGCCATTTGCTTGCCTTGAATGCATCAGGTGATCAATATCTTCTTCCCAAACGCAAGCAAGTTCCTTAGGTACCTGTTTTGTCATTGCTGACGTTGACATTTTTATGTTACGTAATTAAGAAATCAAACGAAAACAGTTTGATACTACCGTTAAATGCCTAAAAGGCACACTATAAGATGGAGTTTAATGATCATATTCTTCATTTGGATCATTGTACTTTCATATGGCATAACCAGTCTTTCACTTCAACAGCCCATCGTTTGATTCTTTTCATTTTTCTTGACGTGGTTTAGAGATTCCAAATATCTTAATTTCACCTGACCACTGACCGGTAGTTGAAGAAAGACAAGCATGAAACCAGACTGACTGCTGGGGAAAGCAACATACGGACAATTTATTTTTGAGTCCATAGGAATTAAACTTTTAGAAGGTTCCTTTTCTCTCTTTAGCCTAGAGTCTCAATCAGCTTTTATACTCGCAAGTCAACAGATTAACGTTCTTGATGATTCACTGTTTCAAAATAACACACATTGTACTTCCAAAGTTACTGCTTGAAATATTGCTGGCCTTTATTTTCTTAAGCATATTTGCTAAGTGGTACTGAAACACAAAAGCCCAAGAGAAAAAATCAGACCTTCTACATTTGGAACACACAGACATCTGTTCTTTCTCTAAAATATGAGGGATTAAATAGTAGCCTTGAGTGGTGTTTGTAAGTATGACATTGTGGGAGGGAGACAATCAATATGAATTCTGAGAAGCAATGGCTGTTCCTTGAATAGGTGGTCATTGCCGCACCTGTCACTCAGAAATGGGCTGTTGTTTGTGACCCCCCCCCCCAGAGGGATGGGATAGGGAGGGTGGGAGGGAGACACAAGAGGGAGGGGATATGGGGATGTATGTATACGTATAGCTGATTCACTTTGTTATACGGCAGAAACTAACACAACAGTGTAAAGTGTAATTATACTCCAATAAAGATGTAAAAAAATAAAAAGTAAAAGAAAGAAATGTGCTATTGTGATTGTATGTGCCTCCTCCACTAAACAGAGCTTTTTCATATTCGTAGCCTTGGCACTTAGTAGTTCCTGGCACACAGTAGGAAATTAAGAAACATTTGCTAGGATAAAGACTGAACAAATGGGTCACTGCCTTAAGAAGCTTGTGGTCGAATTTGGGAAGTGAGACTAACTAACACGTGTGAGGTAATTCATCCTGAAGACAAATAATGATATCAACAGACGTGTGCAGCTCAAAATGTCAAAGAGGATGTGGAGAAATCAGAACCCTTATATGCTGCTGGTGGCAACGTAAAATGGTACAGCCACTTTGGAAAACAGTCCGGCAGTTTCTTAAAGGGAGAAGCATAGAGTTACTGTATGACCCAGCAATTCCACTCCTAGGTATATTTCATCTCAAGAGAAATGAAAACATAGGTCTATACAAAACCTTGCACACGAGTGCTTATAGCAGCATTATACATAATAGCCAAAGAGTGGAAAAACCCAAATGTCCATCAACTGACCAATGGATAATCAGAATGTGGTATATCCATACAACGGAAGGTTATTCAGCCATAAATAGAAATGAAGTTCTGGTACATGATACAACGTGGATAAACCTTGAAAACATTATGCTAAGAGAAAAAAAGGCAAACATGTTATATGTTGCCATTTATATGAAATATCTAGAAAAGGCAGATCTATAGAGGCAGAAAGTAGGTCAGTGGTTTTCAGGGGTAGGGGTGGGAGTGTTGAAGGGAAATGGCAGGGAGTTGTCTGCAAATGGATGCAGCAGTTCTTTCTGAGGTGATGAGAAAATGTTCTCAAACACGTGGTGATAGATGTACAACTCTGTGAATGTACTAAAACCCACTGAATTGTACACTTTAACATGGTGAATTTAATGGTATGTGAATTCGATCTCTATTTTTTTTTAAGATGCCAAAGAGACATGGGTACAGGAATTCAGTAGAGAGAGAAATATTAATAACGTTTAGAAGACCTTCAGAGACTTCCAGGAGAATGTGAGAGCTGAGCTAGATCTTCAGGAATGCATTGGATTTAGGTGGGAGGAGGGAAGGCATTTTGGATGAAAGGAAGAAGACAAAGTGAGGCTATAGTCACTGTTCCAATCGTGAAAAGAAAGGCCAGCATATGTTGCAATAGGATTGTCAGTGAGCTTGTGCTTTCCCCTGCTACAAAGGATATCTGCCTCTGCTTCAGGTGGAATTCACAGCTAAAGAACAGGCGGCCAGAATGCAAACCATATAAGCCTCTATTTTCACTCCTGTGGCTTACTATTTTCCCTTTAAGACACTAACTTTTGGATTTCTACATTAGACTCAATGTTTAACGCTAGCCTAGCTTGACCTTTCACTGTATAATGATACTTGTCCTATGACTGTGCAGTATTCTGTTTCTTTCCCAATATCTGAGGGTCTGAACTTCAAGAAGGGGGATGTCTATGTATCTAGGGGGACAGCAATGGCAGCTCCTAGTCAACTGAATGGATTTGGAAACCCCTTGCACTGTTTGTTTTGATAAGTTTTCAATAGTTTACTATTCGACATTAGAGGTCGTGCCTCCACTTGGAATTAGCTCCATTCAGGAGACTGGATCCTGGTGTTGCATAGCAGAATGCTATTTTAAAATAACATTCTCAGCACATTCATCAACATTCCAAAAATACTCCGCTTGGCTCTGATGGCAGGATCTGAGAATGGGCTGGTCATGATGACCACAAACTTTGCGAGGGATTCTTCCTGAAACACAGCTCGGTGGGGCAAACGAGAGAAGGCATGGGACTCTTGGGAGCCGAAGGACATCTAAGGGAAGCTAATCCAGCCTCCCACCCAATACACAAATTCCCTCTGACAACGCTTATAGGGAGGTATCACCTTGACCTTAACACTCACAGTTTTATGTCCAGCTAGCTCATGACTGGACAGTTTTTACCTAGATGATCCTAACAGCCTAGCCAAAACCTTGAATGAAGAGAGACTATATAAACTCTAGGAAAATACATAATGCTTAGGGTAGGTTCTTCAGTCTCACACTATTGCCATTTGGGGCTGGATAATTCTTTGTGGTGGGAGCTGTCCTGCGCACTGTAGATATTTAGCAGCATCACTGGTCTTGATCCACTGCACGCCAGCAGCACACCACCCCAACTCCACCACTGAAAACCAAAAACGTCTCCGGACATTTCCAAATGTCCCCTGGGGGGCAAAACTGCTCGGGCGAGAACCAATGGTCTGGGATGCAAATGACATTGGAGGAGCAGGTTAGGCATGTATTATTAATACTCAACAAATTATTCTGACACTCTACATGTTTTTAAGTGGTTTTCAGGGTATTTCTCTATAAGCTGGCATACTATGCAATGCTGATGCCCTCTCAGACCACAACCGGCAACTATTTCTATAAAAAAAAACTGCCCTGGCTGCAAAAAGGCAAAGTAATCAACATTTACCTGCACGTGGTGGAATTATCATGGGTTCTGTTTCATCTGTACACATGAACATTGACACTATGGGTAGTCATTATGAATAAGATAACAATAAACAGGCAACCCTGTCTATTTCAAAATTTCAAAAACTTTTTCAATCAGTTCTTGAGAAACTCAATAAACAGCTTCTCTTAAAACGATATGGTAAAAGATTACCATCCATTTTGATTCCAACTTCCCTGAATGTTTTCCAAACATTAAAGACTGTGAGTCACGCTTCGAGCCCATGTCTAATTCAAGCAAAGCTTTATATAGCAGATGAATTAACAAAACAGAAGAGCGCTCCCTCCATTTTACATGAGGAAACGCATCATACAACTTGGGCTTTATCACACAGCAGTCGCCTCTCTTTTAGAACGACATTGTCTATAACTTTGCTTGTATCAAGAGGTCTAACAAGCACTGGCTCTCTCTGTGAGTATCAGCTCCAAGATGCTGCCCTGGCAACCAAGCCACATTCGCAATGTAACAAACCCGGAAACTGGAAGCAAAAAGAGTCTTGCATCTAAATGCTGGATCTAAATGTTTCACATGTGAGCGATGTTTGAACTATCCCACTTTTGCCTGCCACTTCCCTTCTTCCCAGGACCCTATTACATAAAGGCTTAGGTGTTCTGGGGAATAATTGGGCGTCAATGGTGGCAGCGTGTGGGAGGATGCCTAGGTTACCTCCAGTATTACATACTCTACTTAGGAGGTGGGCAATTCCTATTTATATAATCCCTGATGAAGATACACCCCAGCAATTTGGGAGGGGGACTGCCAAAACAAGTAGGTAATTTCACTTGAACACCTTGTACTAAGTGCAAATCTGATTTACTGCTTTCATCTTCTTAGAAAGGAACAGGTATCATTGCAAACAATAGTTTGTGTGGGCTGCTCAGTGTGGGAAAGCCGGGGCGGGGGGAGGGGGGGCTGAAATTCAAAGCCAAGTGAAACACCAGCAGAGAAGAGCAGCTGGATTTTACCACGCAGCAAGAAAACATGGCTCCGCCCCCATCCTACCTACCGAGATGCTAGATCCTGACTACTTCAGGGGGAGAAGAGAAATGCAGTCCTGGGGTGCCCAGAGCTGAGCTACCGGCATGGCGGACAGTGAAGAATCCCACTAATTGATGTGAAAACTTCCGCAGCAGAGAACTGAATCGAATCTGTTGTCTTTTGGCTTCGAATTCAGTCCTCGAAAGCCTTGTGTCAAACACAGTAGCCTTTGTGGCTACTGAGTGTTTGAAATGTGGCCAGTTGGAATTAAAATGTGGTGTAAGTGCAAAATACGTGCCACATTCTAAAGACTTGAAATGAAATACACACACACACACACACACACACACACACACACACACACCTCTCCAATAATTTTTTTGACCGTATATCAAAATGGTAATATTTCAGATGTATTAGGTAAAACAGAATATATTACTGTTTCTTTCTACCTTTTTTAGAAAACTTATTTAAACATGAAAATTTTAAACTACCTATGTGGTTTGAATTACATTTCTATTTGACAGCGCTGGTCCAAAAGCCGAATGTTACTGTGAGGCATGATTTATATTGAGCTCAGAGACGCTTATGTAGGCAAGCGTTGCTTGACTGAGCTTGTCTATCTATTGCAAAATGTTAACTTCAAACATCCTTGAAAACTAAAATTTCATTCACTGCCTTCTTGGCAAAATCTGTTGGATAAACAAATCTGCTGTTTTGAGACATGAAAGCGATGGTTAACAATGTAAGTAAATTTTCTTCCTTTGCAGACATACTTAAACCATGTTAAAGCAGAGATGAAACAGGCTCTAACATTGAACCAGACCCATAATTAGGTGCTGATGTTGAATATCCTGCAATGTTTCAAAAAGACACATAGATGGAGAAAGGCCAGGCCTGCACAAGGCAGGAGAGAAGAAAATGTTGAATATATGAATGCAAATATGTTAACAGAGATCTGAGTCCCACTACTCTGTGCTTTCCAGGTACTACTTGCTTTTCAGCATCTCCTCTCCATTTTCACCACCACCACCTGGCTGATTCACGGGGTCAGAGGCAAAGCCACCTTCTTCGTCTCTCCGATGAGCCTCTCCACTCTTTGCATCTCCCACTGCTCAGCTGTCTTGCACCCCACCGACGGAAACCATCCTAACATTTGGCTCCAGAACCTGCCGTAGTCACAAGGAGAATTCAGGTTGGAAACAAGGTCAGCCTTGCATCAAAGCCGTAAAATTTAACTCCACATAACCCACCCGAGCAAGAGACCAAAGATGAATGTTAGACTCATTAAGAGTCAAGACTTCCAATCTAGTCAAGTCAATCTTCAGTCCTTTTAATGCAACATATAAAGTAAAATATAAAAATAATCCTTTTCCGTTGCATTTGTTCAATTCGTCTAAAAACTATTCCATGTAGTTAGAACTCAATGAAAGTAACAGCGCCTGCCAACAGGAACTGAATTTTCAGTTCATGAGTTTTATGCCCCTGAAAGCCTCTTCTTAAGAAATTTTGTATTTGTGGGTGGTTATAGGTTTTTTCTAATCTAGAGCTCAAAGAAAATCCGGTCAAAGGATACTGCTGTGGGTAACCTCAGGAAGGAAAAATGGCTCCAAAACTATTTTTTAAAAAGAGTAGGTCGCAGCTCTGAAGGCTCAGTAGAGCAAATCCTCAGCGACCCTGGATCATCTGGGAATGAGTCATTCTAGATAAGCATACATCCTGGATAGCCCAGAGTTTACGCTCTAACCATCTTATTGTAAGAGCTTTTATTTTTCTAATGGAGTCATTTCCTTATCTTTTTAAACCACTGAACCAGTTAGTCTTATAGGCATAATTATAGGTGAAAATGCAGATCAAGTACAGAGCTGAATGAGTCTGTCACAGTATAACCACACAAAGTCTCCAGCCATCCACAGTGACAGTTACTGTGACTGATGTCTTTTCAATGTGGCGATCAATGTCCTTAGGCCAGGTGTGAGGGGCTGCTGGCTGCCTCTCCTGTGAATGTTAGAGTGGTTCTTGGTTCTACCTTTTCATTGCCTTCTCTCTTTTCCACTGTCAGCAGTATGGGAAAATTGCTGTCCCACTGTTGATATTCACCTCTACCACCAAGAGGCATGGAGGCTCACCCCAGAGTCCCAGGTGACCAGAATGTTGCCACCACGCAATCTCTACCACCTTTCTCCGCTTCCCCTTCTTTGTCTAAAATTGCTTTTTCACACTTAAGAGCTCTCAAGACAAGCTTCTCATGCACCTATTACGAATGGGTTAGCGTGTCTCTTTCCTTCTACAAGACACAATCCATGAAGGATGACACCACTGGGTAAAAGCACGTGCTCTCTGGATCCTAACTCTACTTCTCAGGAGAATTTCTTTTCCTTTTCTCCCTTTCTCTCTCTCTCTCTCTTTCCTTCTTTCTTTTTCTCTCTCTCTTTCTTTCTTTCATTCTTTATCATTAGTCATTTTTGCAGGCTGGTATCCTAAAAACTAAGGGTTTACTGTACAATTTTATAATTGTACTAATTTTAGAATCTGAATGGATATGGTCTGGCAAGGATATTGGAAATCCTTGGGTGCTACACTAAATACTGAATTGCTATAAAGTCAATTTCTAGTCAAATAATCAATTTCTGCTTCAGTTTTATCAATGGTTATAATTAAGTCAATAGCAAAAGAGTAAAGGGTATCATTTCCCCTTGGGAAGATGAAAAACAGCCTAACATGAAGGAGTCTGAATATGAACTTTGGAACCAGTTAACGTAAGTTCAAAACCTAGCTCCACCATTTAATATCTTGGTGACTTTGGGAAAGTTACTTAGCCTCTGCAAACCTCAATTTCCTCATCTATAAAATAGGATAAATAAGCCCCACTAGAGAGTTGTTCTTAGGATTAGGAAGTACACATATAAGGCATAGAGTAAAATGTTTGATATAGAGTAAGTATTGAGGGGAAACATCTTTTTCCCATTTTGATCTTCTGGCAACAGGAGACTCAACTGGGCCTCAGCAGGGGAGAGCAATCCTTGAACGACTGAGAGCAAGCAAGAATGCCATTTTCCAAGATATTGATCTTCCTTCCTTTTTAGAGGTTCACGGTACTGTTTGGCCGTAGGGCATTCTGACTGAGCTTACTGTAAACACACACACACACACACACACACACACACACACACACACACACACAATGTAAACACACACAACCCGCCCCCACGCACACACACCATCACCACAACTACCACACCAGTTAAATAGATTATGCTACATTTGCCTACAAATGTCCACATAAAATGCATCTTACTTTCCTGTGGTTGGCAGTCGTGATTGCTCCCAGCATGTTGGCCCTGATTAATGTGTGGGATATGTGGGTTTGGGACATTAAAATACACCCAAGTCTTCAGTGAAAGGCCAGACTATGCTCACGTAAACAGTCCTTGCTCATTCTGTTTCTGTTTCCCATGACATAAAGTAAACTAGCTGTCACATATATATTGTAAGTAAACTGAGAAGTTTCTCAAGTACATATATGGCAAACCAACTCATAAATAGATAACAGAGGAGCTTTTGTTTCATAAGTCAATGTGCTTAGACAATTACCTTACAGTGGAATACACCATTCAAGTCTAGCATTGGTTGATTTTATTTTTTTATAACTACCTCTTTAAGATAAAATTCACATACTATATAATTCATGCATTTAAAATGTTCAATTCAATAGTTCTTAGTATATTCATGGAGCTTTGTAACCATCACTACAACCAATTTTAGAACATTTTTATCACCTTGAAAAGGAACCTCATAACTATTAGCAGCCACTCCCCACTGTCCCCTACACAGTCCTAGGGAGCCACCAGTCTACCTTCTGTCTCTATGGGTTTGACTACTCTGGACATTTCAAAATAAATGGAATCATACAACATGTGACTTTTTGTGTCTGGCTTCTGTCACTTAGCATAATGTTTTCAAGGTTCATCCATGCTATAGCATATGCATCAGTATTTCACTCTTTTTATTGCTGACTAATATTCCGTCATATGGGTATATACCACCTTTTATTTACTCATACATCAGTTAATGGACATTTGGGTTGTTTCTACTTTTGGGCCATTGTGAATAATGTTGCTATGAACATTCATATACAAGTTTGTATGTGGACACGCATTTCGTTTCTCTTGCGTATATATCTAGAAGTGGAATTGCTGAGTCATATGATAATTCTATATTTAACTTTTTGAGGAACCGCCAGACTCTCTTCCAAAGTGGCTGCACCATCTTACATTCCCACCAGCAGTGTATGAGGGTTCCAATTTTCCCATCTTCTTACCAACACTTGTTACCACCTGTCATTTTGACTATTACCATCCAAGATGCTGTAAGGTGGTACATCCCTGTGGTTTTGATTTGCATTTCTCTGATGGCTAATGATTTAGAACATGCTGTCATGTCCTTATCGGCCAACTGTATGTATGTTACATATGTTTACTGGCCATTTGGAGGTAAATGTGGTGGAGGTATATGATGGAATTCAAACAGAATTGTGAAGGAATCCTACAGTTCTTTTCTTTTAATTTCTGCTAACACAATGAATGTCCTAAGGAATTTGTGAGTAACTTTAATCTTGAGACTGGAATTTGTGAGCTAACCATAAATCACTTAACCAAAACATGATGAAATGCTTTTCAACAAAACGCTGGAGGAAGCAGTAAGATTAATAACTAAAGAAAACAAATGACTTCAATAAGAGAACTTTAAAAAACTATGAAAATAGAGCTATAAGTCATCCATCCATTGGTCAAAGGTATTATCACTGGTTCTTGTGTCAAAGATTAAGACCCCAAACTGGTAACCTGTCAAGCAGAGTCTACTGAAGTGATGTGTGTAAGTGTGTGGGTGTGGGAGGAATGGAATGATTAACAGCAAAACTAGCAACCAACTTCTCAATGCACACTATCTGACAAGCACTGCTGTAAACAGTGAGGCAAGCATTGTATAAGTTTCACCTCCAATATCTGTTATCCTTGCCACAACTCTGCAAGCTTTTGTTGTTGTTGTTGCTCTTGGCAGTGGTTTGCTTACTTGCTACTGAGAAGGGCAACAGAATTCTTTCCATGCCCACATTCACCTCTTGCTGAGGTTAACAGCCACTGGGGGCTCCTTGAGCATAAAATTCCATCCAGGTACTATAAACCCACCCTTACCCGTAGCTGATCGGCCCAGGGGTGGTGACTGATCCGACAGCCACCCAATCTGTAGGGGCCTATGAGGAGGCATGCTGAGATAGTTCTCCCAGCACGGATGCCACTACCCAAACTGAACTAATGGGATTCTCTCTGTTGCTAGTTAGCTGAGAGATGTAGTAATTGCTGTTCAGTGGGTGCTGGAGCAGAGGAGCCAGGAACAGTTAGAAGCAGATTTTAAAGTAGTAGAATCCCACCGCAGTCATCCATGAATTCTTCCTATGAGGGTTGACAAGATATCCAGGGCTGGAGACCCTATGGGTATCCTGGCAATAAAGGACCTCTTATCTTGAGTAACCAAAAGGCTGTAACACAATTTCATCATGTCTTTTTTTAATGGATGAGGAAATTGATCACAACACACACACAGACACGCCCCATCACACCGTTTAAAATTTTTCAATAGCTTCTTCTTGCTCCTAGGCTACAATCCAATATCCTTGCTGTGTGGCTTTCAAGACCCTGTCATTCTTCTGCCCACCCCACCCATTTCTCCAAATGTTTCTTATGCCCTCTCCCCCTCGCTCACTCTGAACGTTCTTCATTAGGTTATTGGAACCCGCTGTTCTTTTTTTTTTTTTGCGGTACGCGGGCCTCTCACTGCTGTGGCCTCTCCCGTCGCGGAGCACAGGCTCCGGACGCGCGGGCTCAGCGGCCACGGCTCACGGGCCCAGCCGCTCCGCGGCATGTGGGATCTTCCCGGACCGGGGCACGAACCCGCGTCCCCTGCATCGGCAGGCGGACTCTCAACCACTGCGCCACCAGGGAAGCCCGAACCTGCTGTTCTTCTTTGTTCCCCAGGGACTTTGCACAAACTATTCCTTCTTTCTGGAGAGCTTTCTCCCTCTCTTCACCAACCTAATACCTCTTCAACCTGGGTACCTTGCCATAAACATTACTTCTCCAGGCATAAAAGATGCAACAAGTGCCACAGCCTGGTAGATCTGATTCCACAGCCCTCAGGAAAGGGGAAGGGGGGGGTGTCTCTGAATTGCACCCCATGATTCATTGGATATCTATGTCAAGTGTTCACCCAGGAGCACACGCGGGGACCTGTAGCCACACACCCTCTGGACTTCTCAGAGTGTTACTGTCAAGTGGCAGGGCTGAGAGCTGTTGAGCTGGAGGACCCCTGCCACATCCTCCCAGGAGGACTGCAAAGGTAGCGCTGGGCCTGCATACTCACAGAGACACACAGTCCTAGGCAAGGAGAGGAGGAGGGACCCTTTTGTGTGCACTGTGCTTTTTGTAATGGATACTGCTGGAATGTGCGGACTGCGGTGGAGTTCTTTTTCAAACGATACTGTGGTTTTTTGGTTTGGGGTTTTTTTGTTTGTTTGATTTTTATTTTATATTGGAGTAGAGTTGATTAACAATGATGTGTTAGTTACAGGTGTACAGCAAACTGATTCAGTGATACCCCATACAAGTATCCTCTTTTTCAAATTTTTTCCCATTTAGGTTATTACAGAATATTGAGCCAAGTTCCCTGTGCTACACAGTAGGTCTAAAGGATACTGTTTTAAATACATAGGTGATTTTGTGGTTTTAAAAAGAGCACTACAGAAAGTAGTGTTGTAAAGCAAATAATCACCTTCTAATGTGCCTTTCTTTAAAACTGAAATTATAGCAAAACTGAGATAGCACTTTACTTAGAAAGTTGACTTTCTTAGAAGTCTGGTGTCTAGTTCGGTGGGATGTTTCTGTGCTAACCACAAACGAACACTTGGTCAGATTTCTGTGAGCCCTGAATAAGTAGTAAAAAATCGTGCTTTGTCTCATTTATTACATTTTGATTTTTCTAGGTGGGTGGTCTAGAAGGGAAAAAAATATACGATAATTTTGCCACTGTATTTCAAGTTTGGTTGTGTAAGATTGATTTCAATCCTTCATTTGCAAATACATACTTTCTGATTCTCTTACTAAGGCCTACTCTTTAAAAACAACTTTATTGAGATACCCTTGGCGTATCATAAAATTCACCTAGAAATTTACCAAACTGTGCAACCATCACCACAATCCAGTTTTAGCACATTTCAATCACCCTAATAACATCCCTGGTGCCCATTAGCAGTCATTCCCCTTTCCCACCCCCAGCCCCAGGCAACCGCTAATCTACTTTCTGTCTCTAGAGATCTGTGGAAGTCATTATATCTTCACACATACATATGAAATATAAATCAAAAATACATCTCTCCTCTGACAAAATCCTACTTCTACAGCAAGATTTTGGTGTCTGTGATGTTTAAAAATGTTAAGGAACAAATAAATTAAATGTTGCAAAGAAACCTCATTTTTTCCACTGTAAAATACTATTTTAAAGCTTATGACAACCAACCAACAGACAGCATTTTTCCATCGTGCAATATTTTCCTCATTAAAGTCAAGTGTCCATTCTACTCTCTTCCAGTACTACCCCTACCCGCCCCCCAAATCAAACTCTTAACAGGTTAAAAGAGTTTATAGCACATATTCTCAACTTTACTTGCAGACAAAACCCTGGAGAGGTTTAGTCTCCTCCAAATTTGGATCACGAGCTGAAGCAAGCAAGTGAAACTTCCCCAAATGACATCCTGTTCCATAGCTTTTTAAGGGTTATGATAAAGTTTCTAGACTCTCTTTAAAGATATTCTGGAAATTCATCAGACTAGTCAAAAAGCCACTAACTTCCTTAGCAACCCGGTAATACTGTGAGGGCTCCCCGGTTAATTATAGATCTGTTATTTTAAGGAACAATCATTAGTTGAGATCTCTTAATTTAATTAACAAGGGGACATTACATAGCTTCTACAAAATAACCCTTTGCTCCTTAACAACCAATGGAAAAAATTCTTATCATGGTAAGTTAGAAGTTGCCTCCACCATATATACATACACCATAGTTCTCAAGAAAATATTCTTCCCAAATTGCCTTTCTCTATTAAAGAATTGACCATTGGTCAACATGACAAATGTATGAAATTGAGTCATTTCCGCATAACCCTCCAGCCCAGCACGACTGTGAAAGTAGATAAATCATGTTTCATTTGGGTTTGTACCACCCAATTTACTGCACTAAAACACAACACCCTTGTTCAGGCCAGTTCACGGACTTCTTGATAGCAGCCCTCACAGGCTCCAGGTTGCCGGTTTCTGAGTCTAGTACGCTGCCTCGCACAAGGGTGCTGACCCGGTTTCTATTTTCAATTGGAATTTCCTCCTCTGGGGTGATATGATCCCCACCCTCAGGGGCATTTGCCTGGTTCGCTGTTCAGCGCCTCACGTTGCCCCTTGCTCTGGAAGTGAAGGGCATTCCAGGCTCACCTCCTGCAGAGTCCAGTGAGAAGAAGACTCACGGACATTACGCTTCACATATGGTGGGAACCAGGTCTTGTGAACCTCCCAAGCTCCTCTTAGCAGACACCAAGGTGATATTTACTCAGGAAGTTGCTGAGATCTAAGACAAGACCTGCAGGAAAAGATAGCGGGAGGCCAGGTTGTAGGGCTAAAGCTGTAAAGACATCTCCATTCAAAGGGTCACAAGAATGCGGAAGAGTCAGCCAAAAGAAACATCACAGAGTGTAAGACGGGGCCACGTCCCTCGGCAAAACACGGGCTGCACTGGCAGGACCAAGGGCCCTCTCACGGCCCAGCTCTTGTGGCTGAGAGCTCAGCAAGCTATAGAGAGCTTAAAGAAAAGGGCAGTGATGTTTTTAGGGTCAGCCCTTGGAGGCCCTTTACATTCTTTCCTCTGAGGGAGTTCTGGATAACTAATGTAAAAATTTCAAACGCAAAACAAGAACCAGCACTTTAAACCAATGAGTAAATGATATTTTTCAGAGTTCAACTCTCCACTTTGAACTGGTAAGAATAGCAATGCTCACGAAAATTATTCCACCTAGAATATTTACAAAATGAGCTCTGAAAAAAATACAAATTTTAACTTAAAAATTGCCAAGGATTTGTTTTCTGGTGACTTAGAGAAGGAGACGAGGAGGATAGCTTTCAGGCACTCTAAGCCATATGTGGATGCATCTTACTTTTTATTCAAGAGGAAGCCTGAGAGTAGAAACTAGATATTATTCTTCTGTGAAATTTTCCTTTAGCACTGGACACACACCCAGTTCTCCACACATACTGGTGAATAAATGAATGTTCAATGATATTTTGCCCTTATCTGAACATACTCAACTTTCTTCTCCATGCTAACCATGTGTGTCCCCTTTCTTTTGCCCTCATTCTTATATAACAGTAGATCTATCTACAGCATCTGTGGTCATCTGGACATAGCTTTAGACCAGAAATCCACAAACCTTTTGGGTAAAGAGCCAGCTAGTAAATATTTTAGAGTTTGCATGCCATATAGTCTGTCGCAACTACTCAACTCTGCTGTTGTAACATGAAAGCAGCCATAATTGATATGTAAATGAATGGACACGGCTATTTCCATGGACACTAAAATTTCTATTGCATATAATGTTCACATGTTGTGAACCAGTCTTCTTTTGACTTTTTCCACTGTTTAGCAATGTAATATTTATCTATTCTTAGCTTGCAGGCTGTAAAAAAAAAAAAAAGCAGGCAGTGGTCCAGATTTGGTCCATGGGCCATAATTTGCTGACCCCTGATATAGACAACTGAGTGACTGCAATATGGTAGGTGCTCTATTAGGTATGAGCACCTACAGAACAAACTGAAAAACAAAACAAGATTTGGCAACTGTCCAATCGGTTGATTCGATAGAGGAAGACAGGGCAAAGGTTTCAAACTTCAGAGAGGAGATTTTTTATGTGCGCATTATTTTTAATTTAGCTTATCCATTTACATGTCAAAATTGATCAAACTCATCAGCTAATTTCCAAATGTTGGCTCTGACTTGTTTGAACTAAAAGATTGATATATTTTTCTCCTGATTGTAAATGACCTCGTCCACAATTTCAGAAGATGGTTTTAAAACAGGAGCTAAATTTATAAATCTTTCTCAAGTAGCACTAGTAAATTAAAGCTAATTTTAAAGTGTCCTGGGAGGTGATTCTGAATGTTTTCCTCTTGATATATTGAGGAACCAGAGCTGCTAAGCCCAAGGAAACAGGAGAAGACCGTGACGGTTCTGTTTAACTGCTAATATATTCAGCCTATTTCTGTAATATTTCCTTGACATCTATTCAGTTATATCCAATCAATGTGGATTTGCGGGGACTGGTATCAGCAGGATGGCCCCATCACCCTGCCTTTGTTGTTTAATTAGGTCATAAGGAAATATATATTGATATCCATGACAGAAAGAACTCACTGACCAAATAGGAAAAAAATTGAGATAGGTTTGTGCCTTCTTAAGAATGTCAGCATTTTCAGAATTTGATTCCATACTGTGGTAAAGTGAACGATCTGCCCTATTTCTTCACCCCTTACTGCACTCACACCCTTGCCACGGCCCCATCATGGAGGAAGTGTACTTCCCTACCCAGTGACATTAGGCTTGGACGCGACTTGCCTTGGCCAATGGCAGGTAGGTGGAGATGAGAGTGTGCCAGAGTCCACCCTATGCATTAAGTATTTGTAGTCGATTCCACTTGTCATATTGTGCCTCTGCACTTCTCCAGATAAATGCTGCCCCACCAACCTAGGCCCTAGAATAAACACATGTAGAATGGAAATGACCAAGGAGCCAAGCCCTGTATGACTGGCAGCTTGACCCCGGGTCAAGCAGCTGAGCTCTGCCCGATAAGCCAACCCCAGGTGACCCACAGGTCCACGAGAATAAATGATGGTCGTTTTAAGCCACTGAATTTCAAGGTCGTTTTTTATGCAGCGTTAGTGTGGCAACAGCTAACTGACAGAAACACAATTCTACATTTTAGACAACACAGCTGTAAAGTAAAGCACCATTTTGTGTGTCTGTGTGCACATGTGTACACATGCCAAGTGTTCTGTATTTCACTCCTTTTTAATGATATCCAAAATTTAAAAGTGTCCCCCAGTGCAGAAATCTCATGGAAGGCCCCACGGTTCTTTACACCCGGGTTCTCCCTAGATACCCTACAATGGGTGATATGAAGCACCTACATGGTAATGATGGTATTCCCTGCCTACCTCATTAAAAGCAATAGGTGGTCTAAGAATGTCTAGGTGTTGAAAAACATTCTCCCTTCCTAATAAAGATCAAGACAAATCATATAGTAAAACTGAGCACTAATTGAAGTATCCAATAAGAGTGTGCCTATGTTTGCAGCATCAGACAGCATCAGCTCTTTTTACACCTTTTTTTAAACAGTGGGAACCAAATAAATGCAGGAAGTCTTTATAACTGTGTCCCGATGATAAGGTTTCACTCCGCAGCCATCCTGAATAAAAACAGCTATTAAGGTCGTTTTGAACCAGCTAATCTTGATAAGGTTCAAACGTTTCCCCAAGAGAGATCTATGAACTGCCACTCCCTTCAAGATGAATGAATAAAAATGCATGTGTACCATCAACGCCAGGGTTTACATAACCCTTGTGCTGCCCAGAGCACAACTGGGTCGTGGCTACCGCAAATACATGTGGGACTTGTGTTTATCCTTGTTCATAAATACTTTTGGAGGGCAGAGTGCCAGCTCTCATGTACCTTTTCCAGGCGGCTGCAAGTTCAACCATGCGGCTGTCATTCCTGAAATGGATGTTCCATTAGAACAGCCATGCAAAGAGGGAGCATGGCGCATTCATGCAGGAGCTAAATTCTGTGCTGTTTCAATTAAAAGCACTTTGCTAGAGAAAACACAAGAGTTGGAATTACAAAATTACCACAACGTTCAGCTAAAAAATACCAAACAGGATGTCTTTATTTGTGGTTGTGTATGTTACTAATGACAAGAACACCAAAATCCTCTCTGATCTCATTATCGATTCACCTTAATTTTCTCCTGTTAGGTCTCTGGACGTTTTTGACATAAATGATCAACGGAGACAGGAATGTTCCCACTGTGCCGGAAGGACAGAGGAAGTAATTTAAAAGGTGTCATTTTATGGAGAACAGGTGAGTGGTTGCCCGGATTAGAGCAGGCGCCAGAGGTAGGATGTAGTGTGGGTGTGACTACAAAGCGGTAGCATGAGGGAGTTTTTTGGTGGTGATGGAACGGTCCTGTATCTTGAATGTGGTGGCAGATATGCCAATCTAGACACTTGATAAAATTGCCTGGATCTCTCTCTGTGTCTGTCTCTCTCTCTCCATCTCTCGGTCCTTCCCTCCCTCACTCACACATACACAAAGGAATGCATGTACAAAACCGGTGAAACATGAACAAGGTGTATACTCAAGTTAACAGCATTATACCAATGCCAATTTCCTGGTTTTGATATTGTACTGTAATTATGTGAGATGCTATCATTGAAGGAGGCTGGATAAAGGGTACATGGAATCTCTTGGTTCTACTTTGGCAACTTCCTGTGCGTCTAGAATATTTACAAAATGAAAAGCTTTTAAGAGTGTCATCTCAAAGGCAACATCTCAAGCCAACGCCATTTTAACAGTCAGCCACTGTGCAGTGGTTCAAGCACTGAGACTTGGCAGTCAAACCGACAAGGATTTGAATCCCAATTCTACTACTTACTAGCTGTGTGACCTTGAAACAGATCTAAACTCAGTGCCTTGGTTTCCTCACCTTGTAAATGGGGATGATAGTAGGACCTACCTCACAGGGTTCTTGTAAGGATTAAACGAGATAATATATGTAATATGTCCAGGGCTCATGGAAAGCATTCAATAAATATTGGCTATTATTATTACTAAGACTGCAAGTCAGCCTAAATATTTCTAAGAGCTCTAAGTTATTGATTCATTTTGCTGACATTCAAGCATGACATTCATGCTGTCAGGCACGTGCTCCATGTGACCAGGGATATGGCGTCTAGACATGGGCCCTGGTTCTGGCCTCCGCCCCTTTGGATTTTTCAGTTCTGTAATGAATATGGTCTTCAGAGGTGCAATTACATGCAAGATGGATGTTATGAAAGTGGATGCACAGGGGCCTCGGGGAGGAACTAACTTAAGAATGAGAGTCACTTTCTGCAGTCAAGGTTGAAAAGGGAGTTTTTCTCCCTGCTAAGCTAACTGGAGTACAGAGTGGTTCGACTGCAGTCCTCAGCTGCAACTCCTTTACCAACAGATATAAATGAGAATAAAGCACAGGTTGACCCATCGGCGTTGATGTATAACTTTCAGCGTCAAAACTCTTCACCCACCAACCAGAAAAAGAGGTAAACTGATTCTTCCTTTATCATTGTTTGGAAAATAAATTATATTAGACGGTCCTATGGGGCTTAGAGGGAAAAAATGTATTACAGTTTGAATTTGCACTAATACATTTAGACCACAGCATTTCTGAATTAAGCATGGAACTTCTCGATATTAAATTAATTACAACATCTATGTAGATATATACTGTATAGTACGTGAAGAGTAAGTATTTTAATAGGCTTGTGATGTGAATATTCTTAAAGACATGCACATCATATGTAGACGGAGTTGGCCTGACACATTACTAGTTTAAAAGTGGTAATTAAGATAACCCACAGGGGAGAGGAAAGAGACATTCTAAGCAGTTTGGGAGTCGTCTGTATTCTCAGGAATTTAGGGTCTTTCGTAAAGTAATTAAATCCCAAACAAGCCTGAACATGCATATGATGAATTTTCTGTTTGCCAACTCTCCCCCACTTCTGCCAAAACAAGACAAAAATTCCTGCCCTTCTCTGTGTTGGTCTGTGCCCTCTGAGACTGACCTCAGTGGATTTGTTGGCTTTGGTACTAGAAGGAGATGAGTTAGCAGGAAGACCAAGAGATCAGAGTATTTACCTATTATCCCACGCCATCCCTGCTTCTTTATATTTTGCCCTTGCTGCAATCCTCGCTGGGCACATTTCCAGGGTCCCTTCTAGCGAGGTCGGCAGTCATCAGGTTCCGGTAACACTGGACCCTCTCTGTGCCCACGTGGTAACAGCATCCCTGCTGCTAATTGCTGTGTGCCTCACCACCCTTTATTGATTCTTGTAAACCTGTTGACACATCCATAATAGTCCGCTCCTTAAGTTAGGCCTTTTTGAGTGTCCCATTTGTTTCCTGCCACATCCTGATGGATACAATGCCCTTGCCTGTGAGTCAGCAGCTAAGGTGGGAGAACACCTCATCTTTTGAGATCCAAGCTAAGACTGTGTTTTACATTTTGCTTAGACAATCAAAATGACATCATAATGGCACTGTTACAGGTCATGTGCATAAAGACTTACAAAAATAATACCATGTGTGACCATTTTCAAATTCCCCCAGCAAACTTGACACTCCATTTTCTTGCTAAACGATTATTACTCTGTGGATCGAAATTAAAATGGCACCACCAAGTACAGAATCCAGAACGATGTCCGAGAGTCCTGTCCACCATGGGCGGCACCCACCTGGCACAGGGGAGCTCAGCAAATACACAGCTGAGGCACTCCACACACTGGCGACATGCTTCTAGTCTCTTCACTTCACTTGGATGGACACCTTTCTTTACCAGAGATTTCAGTCAGCTACAGAAAGGGGTCATTCAAAAATTATTTTTAAAGTTGATTCATCTGAACGTCTTTTGCTGTTTCCATGGCAACTTTCCCCCAAAGCCATAACTCCAAATTCTTCTGAAAACTTCATCTCAGAAATCTAATGTATTTGGCACTCCTGACACTCAAATTTTACTCTAAAAATTTAACTTAGAAGAGTTCTAAGAATGTGTCAAGCAGCCAAAGAAATGGGGAGAAAATCCTGACCGGTTTTCATTTCAAAGGGTTATGACATCTTTCAAGGAAAGAGCCTTTAGTAACACTGATCATATTTGAGTGAGTAAAGTAGTCTTATACGTTGTGTATAACTTATCCAAACTGAGATGTATCTCATAGCCACATCCAAGCAGTCACCATATAGACAAGAGAAAGCAGTACCATATAAAGATGGTGGCAGTCCTTATTGTTTCATCTGATCTATCGCTAAGTTTTTAAGTATTCAGAAAGTATTTAAGAATAAAATAAATTAGAATGGTTGATCTTTTGAAAATAAGGTTAGAACCACAAAGTCTGAGAAGGTACATTATACTACATTGACTGTATTCGTTTATAAATGTTGGTGAGCTTAGTCCAAAATTTTGCAAGCAACTAAGACCTTTAAATCTATTCACTCCCCATCATTTTGGAGCTTACAATCTAAAACAGGCCGTGCTAATTAACATTCACTGATGTGGCCAGGACTTGAGAAAGGGCTCCACGATCCTTGTCAGTGGCAGATAGGCCACCAATACAACTTCCACCCTGGGCTGATCGGGAAGTTGTTTTCGTTTTTTGTTTTGTTATTATTATTATTATTATTTATTATTATTATTATTATTATTATTATTTTTTTTTTTTTGCAATTGACATTTGTTCATTTATTTACCCTTCATCGTGCAAACCCCACTCCTGTTTCAAGGCAATATATCATTATACAGAATTATCGGCCCATCGTTCACGTCTCCCACTATGAACTCCCTAATGGGAGATCTTCCCTCTTCCCGTTAAAACTAACATGAAATCATGTGATCTGTTCCAGCCAATCAGATGCTCCCATATAAGACTTTGCCACTCTGAGAAGTAATACAGAGATGCAAGGATAGTTTGAAACCATTTAAGCCTGAGTACAAATGATAGGATGATGAAGATCATAGCAAATTTCTCTAATTTTTAAAATGTGAAAGCGAATGAAGCACTTATTCTTTTAAATCCAATGCCTTTGAATCCAGTTTGCCTCCTTAGCAATAGCAGTGGGCAGTGACTCAAACCTGACTGATCTTATCCCTCCGTCCTCCCGGGTGGGCGAGGGGCCCACATTGGACCAATAAGGTGTGTCTTGACTGGGAGAGTTTTAACCAGGATGGAATTGAGAGAGAAGAGCTGGGAGAAGCTAACTTCCTCCTCCTTCCTTTTGTTTTTCTTTCAGTGCTTCTGTATTTCCCCCAGAGCAGGTCAGTCCACATCACATCCTCAATGACTGACTGCTGGACAGAAGCGGGCCCTAGCTCCTTACTCACATACAGTCACAGATCCAACATCCAAGCATGCGGGCTTTCTGAGAATCCCTCACATCCTAGTTGGGAGATTATGATTCCCTGATATTAGAGCCAGGACTATCAGATTTACTAAACTGGTATTCCAGCTATATCAGAATAGAGGCAGTGAATTGAGATAAGACCATTAGACATTAATAAATCAAGAAGTCAGCTAAAGTCTGACACAAGAGAGAAGATAGGAAGCATTTGAAAAACAAGATCCAAGATTACAAAGCGCGTCAGAGTGCAGGAGGGAAGAAGTAAAAAGCCCAAGGCAATGAGGCTTCTGGAAGGGCCACCATCGCCCTTCTCAGAGTAATCTCCCTCTCCCCTGCCCCGCAGTGTGAAACATCATGTTCATAACCATGACTCACATCTGGAACAGGTAACTCACATTTTGTCCAACTCTTAAATAGCAGGGAAATATGTATAATTCCTTTTAGAGACCACTATACAAAATGAACCTCAAAAAGAGCAAAGATTTTGGTGTCTACAGAGATATATCTAAGGCAAGGTGTCTTAATCTCAGCACTGTTGACATTTGGGCTGGACAATCCTTTGTTAGGTTGTGCTGTGCATTGTTTAGGGTGCTGAGCAGCATCTCAGGTCTCTACCTACTAGATGCCAGTTGTGACAACCAACAATGCCTCCAGACATTTCCCAGTGTCCCCTGGTTGAGAATCGCTGGCTTAGATTACCTAGAAAATGGATGCTGAGGGACATATTGGCAGACCACGCTATGCAGAGGAAGTCTTCCTATGCCTGTTGTATCCTTAGCGGGTTCAGCTGAAATGAATACCAGGTTACAAAACAAAAGACCTCTCTGAAAACTTGTACTCCATTACCTCAGGGTCACCTCAGGTAAAGCACTGGATTGAACTCTCTGGGCCACTTTGCCGCCGAATCCGAGGCTTTGTAGAGGCTTCTTGAACAGTAAGTGGTCCACCATGTAAATTAACTGGTGGTTTCCAAACGTGGCTGATATCAGAATCACTGATTCCAAGTCTAGGCCTTGGAGATTCTCATTTAGTGGAAATTGGGTGAATCCCTGAAGCCAATATGTTTTGCAATCATCAGATGATGATGAGTGAAGTTTTGAACCTGCTAGTATAATCTATTATAGGTAAAAGCACCCAGGCAGCCAGATTCATTGCCTCATAGATATTTATTTTGTGCCCATCCTGTACCAGGACCCATTCTAGGCAGTGGGGATATCGTGGGGAAAGAATGATTAGGTCCCTGCCCGGAATAAGCTTACGCACCAATAGGGAGAGTCAAACAATGTATAATGTACCAAGTAGTGGAGCAAACAATGAAGGCAGCATCTAGTGTGATATGATCAATGGTAACTGATGGGATCAGAAGCACTTTGGAGAGAGCAGTCAGGGAAGGCGACTTTTTTTCCTGCAACTTGTAGGATATAAAAAACAGCCACACAAAGAACATCTGAGGCAGAAGAAACAGTAGGAACAAAGGCCTGGGACAGGAAAGAGCTGGTCACATTTGAGGAACAGAAAGCACACTAATGTGGCTGGGCAGTGGTAAGCTGAGGGAGGGTATTAGGAAACAGGGAGAATTATGTAGGATGACTTACATCCTACATAAGGCCAGGGATGAAGATATTAGTCTAAGTGTAATGGAAACCAACCATAGAGCTTTAAGCACTGAAATGTCACAACTTCGTTTTCTTTTTAAAAGGTCTCAACTGGTCCCAGGACTGGAATATAGGGTTACCATGTTGTCTTAGTGAGGACAATGGATGCTGCGGGTTTGGATTTAGGTAACAGCAGTGCAGATGGAAGGAAGAGGATAAATTTGGGGAGTGCTGCGAAACAGACCTGGCAGGGCTGGCTCAGGGATTCAATGTCGTGTGGTGCAGGAAAGGGAGGACTCCAGGATGACCCCTAAGTGTCTGGCTCGGGCAGCTCGCCAAGTCACCAACCATTTACTGTGATGGAAAAGACCAAGAGTGATACAGGTGAGCGACAAGTGCGGACTCAAAAACCCAGTGAAGAGCGCATATGACTGGACAATAATATCACAATCAAGTTGGGACTCAGGTGTATTTGGTCCAGGGTTATCACAATGCGGGGAAAAGGAAAAGGAAATAATAGAAGTTTATGATCAGAAAGGACCAGGCAAAGGGTAGCATTTGTTTTCTTATTATTGACAGATATCTCTTCCAGGCAACATCCAAGAGGAATCCGATTGTTTATCAACTAGCAGTGGTGCTTAAGAAGTGTTTGGAAGGATGGGATAGGTAGCTTCCTAAGGTGATGAGAGTTCCAGACCAAAGAGGCCACATACAGAAAAAACTGAGTGCAGCAGAAAAGAATGCATATTGGAAGGTGGGGGCAGATGGTGGGAAAGGTACCCATAATTGGCAGAGGTGTTAATTAAGGTGATTCAGTAATCTCCCACTTATCTGTAACTTGCAAAATTTTGGCTTTTGTGAGGACACAAATGACTAGCAAACAGTGTTATAGAAGTGAATTCTGAGCCATGCAGCAGGTCAGTACAAGTTCCGCTGAACTTCCTAAGATGTCTACACTGGCAGAGCTGATGGATGATAATGGATTCATATCATCTCAGCCCTGCAACAGTGCCCAGTTCTGGGTGTCTTCGGAATTACCAAAGAATATCCTGTAATCAACACCACTGAATTATTAAGTGGACTTAATGACTTTATATAAAGTCTTTCAAAATCGAATGTTCATAGAAAGCAAACTTAGAAACTATCATATTAAGACCTCAACTGATTCGGGTGAAGAAAGGCTCCCTGGCAGGGTAAGCAGCTTAGCCCTTCCAGTGAGTTCCTTAGGGAGGAGGAAACTTAAGCAGAGCAAGGAAACAGTCAGCATTTAATGATGAGGCTGTGGTCAAGAGCACAGATAGTGGGGCAACTGCACCAAACAGGAAGTGATGTCAGCAACAGAGAAGCTCAGAAGTAGACCGGTCCAAGGGACGAAAATGGCTGCATCCTGACATCCAGACTCCAAGGGGAGATATCCCAAGTCAGAGTCTAAGTCCCCTGCTTTTCGTCACACCTCTATGAACAGAACACACATCACCCATCCATAGATTTATCTTAGCCAGCGGCAACAGGAAATCTTCTTGTTTCCCTTTCAGAAAAGGGGGTGAAAATAAGTGTGTGCCTCCAGGGAGATGCTGGGGACAACAGTATTCATAAACTGTTCCAAAATGTCTCTGAAGAGAAAAACAAATACCATATGCTAACACATATATATGGAATCTAAAAAAAAAATGGTTCTGAAGAACCTAGGGCTAGGACAGGAATAAAGACGCAGATGCAGAGAATGGACTTGAGGACACGGGGAGGGGGAAGGGTAAGCTGGGACGAAGTGAGAGAGTGGCATGGACATATATACACTACAAATGTAAAACAGCTAACTAGTGGGAAGCAGCCGCGTAGCACAGGGAGGTCAGCTCAGTGCTGTGTGACTACCTAGAGGGGTGGGATAGGGAGGGTGGGAGGGAGGGAGACGCAAGAGGGAAGAGATATGGGGATATATGTATACGTATAGCTGATTCACTTTGTGATGCAGCAGAAACTAACACACCATTGGTAAAGCAATTATATTCCAGTAAAGATGTTAAGAAAATAAAAAATGAATAAATTAAAATAAAATAAAAGATTAAAAAAGATGCCCGATAATTTGTTCTAAAACTAACACTCATTTGGGACTTCCCTGGAGGTCCAGCGGTTAAGACTCTGTGCTTCCAATGCAGGGGGCATGGGTGCGATCCCTGGTTGGGGAACTAAGATACCACATGCCATGTGGCGCGGCCAAAGCATAAAAAAAAGTTTTTTTAATTAAAACTAATACTCAGCGCAGTAATTCACCTGAAGAAGTTGCCATACTTAATTGCATGGCTTGTCATGAAATTAGACTTTTGTCACATGATCTTGGCAGACAATCAAGGTTTGTAATATTTTGTTTGTGGTTAATGGAAGAAGGTATATGAGGACTGTTGGGAAAGGTAGGTTACGGTAATCTTTAACCCAGGCCAAGTGACCTGACTTTTGGGGGTCAACAAAAGTGGGAGAATATTGTTAAAGCCGTGATCATTGAAACTGGGGTGACTCATTATTCTACCCCCAGCACTTGTGCTGTGTTTGAGACTCTCTCTGAACCTCTGTGTTGGTCTCTCTCTAAAGTTTTGCATGTTCATTGTATAGCATATATATATATATATATATATATATATATATATATATATATATAATACTCAGAACATCTACTGTGTCTTCTCTTTCTCGATCTTATTACACAGTAAATGTCACATCTTCTTAGAAACATACATGAAAATCAGATAGACCAGGGGGTCTCAGGCGGGAGCAATTTTGCCCCCCAAATATATATATATATATATATATATATATATATATATATATATAATACTCAGAACATCTACTGTGTCTTCTCTTTCTCGATCTTATTACACAGTAAATGTCACATCTTCTTAGAAACATACATGAAAATCAGATAGACCAGGGGGTCTCAGGCGGGAGCAATTTTGCCCCCCAAGGGACAGAGGGCACTGTCTGGAGGTACATTTCGTTATCATAACTGGGGGTGGCGTGGGGCTATGGTACTGGCATCTAGTAGGCAGAGATCAAGGATGCTGGTCAACATCCTACGGTGCACAGCACAGCCGCACAACAAAGAAGTATCCTGCTCAAAACGTGCATTTTGCTGAGGCTGACAAACCCTGAGAAAGACATAAAGTTATGGCATTGAACTTAATGGATATTTAAATTTTGCGTTTTGTCTATACCAGTCCAATTAAAGAGCTATCTGGTCATGTAATTCAACAATACGGATGGTTACGTTAAATCACTGAAGGTACGATATTTGATTGTTGGTTTATTATGGTGACAAAAGAGGAAGGGGCGAGGATAATGTGGCTCATCTATCTCAGTTCTCTGAATGAGTCGGATGAGGTCTGTGGGATCACGGCACCTGGATAAAATTCCCCGTTCTGTCACCAACTGCACCTGTGCCACCTTGAACTCCACCGTTCTAAGCTTGGATTTCTTTAGCCACAAAATAGAAAACCTGTCTAACCCACCAGGCGGATTTGAGGCTGAAAATGGCACAGACTGTGTCCAAACACTTTGCAACTTGTAGAAGGACAATAATGAGGAGCTGCAGTTCCTCCACAAGTGCTGCCAGGCAATCACTGATCTGTGCACGTCACCCTTGACCCTCATACTCCAGCACCTCTGTAACGCATCCAAATGCAGGCTGGCTGGTTCAGCGTCCTAAACATCTCTCAACTATGCTGATTGCTCTCAACCTCCAGCCCAGCTCGAGCGTAGGTCACCTCCGCTCAGCTCTCCCTGGCCCAAGTGCCAGGACGCACTCTAACTTCCCCCCACCCTCGACTCCTTCCAGGGACCAGAGCAGGATTTTCAAAATACAAATCTGACCAAGTCACCAAAAGGCATCAAGGACGACACCCAGCTGGGAGGATGGAGTCACCATAAACTCCATGTGGGAAAACCGTGGGAGGAAAGGTTGGGAGGAAAACATTAGCTGCATTTTTGTTATGATGATAAAACAAGACAGTTGTGCTATACTTTGGGAAAGTGCTAAGTGATTTTATAAATGCAGGATGCTCTTATCTACGTAAGTGTTTGTATTTCTCTCTTTGTGACCATTAGGACCATTTAAAAAGATGAGTGAAGAGTTCATAACAACTCTTAACATTTTCACTATTTAATCGTCTTTGGAAAAGTGACCAAATAGCTGGCACACAATAGGCACTCCACAGATGTTTGGTGAACGAATAAAATGTGAGCCATTGATTTCTTATATGCAATCTCACCTTGGACAAATGAATAAAGCACTGAAGGAAGAGTATTATCATATACTTGCCCCTGGATTATATTTCAGAGGAGGCAAGAGGTACTGAGGACACATGGAGGATAATTCTTTTCGAGGAAGATACAGACACAAAAAGCCCGCAGGACTCCAGGACAATACACAGTGGGGCAAAACCAAGATGAGAGAAATAAGTGGAATATTCATGCTAAAAGGCAAAACAAGCTCTTGGAATCACCTAAACCACTGTAGGGGAAGCTGACGAAGAGTGCAGCGTTAGAATAGATCTTAAGCCATAGAGGGTTACGTTAATATGAAAAACAATGGGTCACAATAAAGAACATCCTTTTGACTTGTGACTGATACCGTGCTGCTGAATGTTGCTGCTTTATCATTCTAAAGTATGCATAGGAAACTTCAGAGGACCCAGGTGACTTCTTCCAACTTGAGAACCAACATATGCCCTCTGGAATCTTCCTTTTAAGAGTCTTCAATCAGAAAATATGTATGTGGTGATCTGTGCTAGAATAAAGGGCTATTTCATCAGCATATCTTCAGAGTGCAAGAGGAGACATTAACATCAGTTTGACTCTAAGTTTATGCTTTTAGGAGAATGAGACAGCTGATTGAAAATAATTTTTAAATTGTTTTGTGATGCACTGGATGTATTTGCATAATTGAGGCAATAATCATTCATAGAATGAACAGACTTTTTTTTTTTTTTTTTAAGGAGCCAGGTCTCACCTTTCCTCCCTCACCTTGTAAATGACATTGACACCTCAGATTGCAAATTAAAGGGCACCAGCACACAGTTCAAAATCTGAAAAAGGTAGTGCGGTGAAATGCTGATTAGACATGATGAGCACAGACCCTAGATCCTTCAGCGCAAAGAGACCTCTGCCAAAAACGGGTTGTCCTGAATACCGCTTTAAAAGGCAAATCGCTGGGCCATTTGTGTCTCAAAAAACAAAACAAAACAAAACAAAAAAAACCCCACATACAAGCATTAGTAACTTACTAGTGTCTCACTGGGCATTTCAAGGCAAGTAACCCTGGCAAAACTAGAGAACGAGCCATCATACGTTCCTAGAACGTGTGCCTGAGAAGGAACCTTAACGATTTTCTAACTCAGGCCCTCTTCTGTTTCCAGCGCAGCAAAGTGAAACCGCAGGAGTTCGCAGCAAGCACAACGGCCCACCCCCCGGCTGATCCCAGACCCCACTCTGCGCCCCGGGAACCAGTTGGGGCAGATCGGGGACCTCTGCACCTATCACCCCTGTCCACCTCGACTCCTTCCGTGAAAACTTTCCTTTTTTTAATGTGGAGAGTGCATTTTGGAGGACACGAGTTCCAGACAGATAATTGTCTCTGCCTTATTATCAATGTTGATAATTCTTGTCTTAAGTTTCTGCCTGCTTCCCTCCAGTTTTGAAACTTGGCACCCAGCACGTCCAATCTCAATAGTGAAAATCATGTCAAGGAAAACTCAGTAAAGTAGCAGATGCCAGGACAACTACGAGGCTCCGCGTCAAAACGACACATCTTAGAAATGTTCAAAGACTGGGTAAACTAACAAGGACGCCTGCCGGCTTCCTGGAGGCAGCACTCAGAATCTTCAGAAGCAGTACTCATTCCTCAGAAACATCTTTATTTTCTTTTTTTTTAAAAATTAATTAATTAATTAATTTATTTATTTATGGCTGTGTTGGGTCTTCGTTTCTGTGCGAGGGCTTTCTCTAGTTGTGGCAAGTGGGGGCCACTCTTCATCGCGGTGCGCGGGCCTCTCACTATCATGGCCCCTTTTGTTGCGGAGCACAGGCTCCAGACACGCAGGCTCAGTAGTTGTGGCTCACGGGCCTAGTTGCTCTGCGGCATGTGGGATCTTCCCAAACCAGGGCTCGAACCCGTGTCCCCTGCATTGGCAGGCAGATTCCCAACCACTGTGCCACCAGGGAAGCCCCCATCTTTATTTTTCATTCTACTTTTTTTCTTAAGTCTTTTCTCTTTCTCAAAAATAGACTCAATCTCGAATCTGGATTTGGTCAGTCGGTCGTTAACCTTGAAATCTTGACTCCTTCTTTAAAGGAGGCAAATCCCACGAGCTTTTATGTTCAGTGCGTCCTGCGGTCCCCAGCGCCCCGTAGTGCCTGGCATACAGTAGGCCCGCAATAAATGTGGAATATTTGAGCCAACAGGGAGAAGAGAGGCCGCCGACACTAGACCCCCTGCCACCTTCTTATATTAATCAGAAAATGTGCAACACTGTGTCCCGCTACAAACTCCCTGGGAATTTGCTCCCTTTCCAAGGAGCAAACCCGCGGCATCCCAACCCGCCCTGCAGCATTTCTCCGGAGGGTCCACTGGCCACACGCTGCCATCGCCAAGCGGTCCCTGCCTCCCGTCCAGTTTTGTGTCGGTTCTTGCAGGGTATGTGACCAAAGGTTGAGTGGGCAAACCTGGGTCCAGCCCTGGGAGCCCCGTTTCTCAGCCCTGGCCAGCGAGGCGGCGGCAGGGTCCGGCCCCCGGCCCCAGACGCAGTGACCACTGTGCGGGGCAAAGGACCACGGGCTCCGGGGATGGGGGCTCCCCTTCTAAGGGGCACCTGAGTTTCTGAGCAGATGACACTCGGGGTGACGCACGCGGCACTCTTCAGCCACCCACCCGCCATACACACCGAGGACCTCTGGGGAGCCACGGATCCTTTCAACCCCGCGCTGTCGCCTCCCAGGCCGGCCAAGTGGCGCCCCCTGTCGCCTCTGAGCGCGCCGGGACACTCACCGCGTAGTGCAGCTGCGGTTTCTCGCGGTACACCGGGTCCCCCATGTCGCCACCGGGGAGGAGTGGCGGGCTCCCGGGCGCAGCCTGGGGTCGTGGCGCCTCTCCGGGGTCCCCCTATTTTACCGCCATCCTGGGGCAGCCTCCGGACTCGAGCCCTGCTGCCTGTGCCCGGAGCGCGGTGCAAAGGGTCCCGGGCGCCAGCGTCCCGCCGCGGAGCCGGCGGGGACAGGCAGGAGGCGACTGCGAAGGGGAAGGAGGAGGAGGTGGGGGGAGGGGGAGGCCGAGTCAGATTCGATGGGCGGGCGTTTAATTCCTTCCGCTGCTGGCTGGCCCCAGTCGCGCCCGCCGCCGCCAGCTGCTGGGGGCTACAGCGACCGAGCGCGCCCACGACAGGTGTCAGGGCGGCCGGCGCTCCTGACTCCTGCCACCCCGCCCCTGCCCAGGCCCGTGGGACCCGGGATGCCAGGGCGGGGGCTGCTAAAGCCTTCAACACCAGCGACAGGGCGAGCTTGGGTTTCCAAGAAAGAGAGACTTTGACTAACTTTGAAGGAGGTGTGGGTCTGATGCCGAAAGACGATTCGGAGCCGGCCCGGCGAGGATGCAGTTTCAGGCTCTGGTCTTCGGAAAGCCTTCCTCTGGGAGAGTCTCAGTGGCGGGAACCGTAGGAGGGGGCACGCGGAGAGGGACCAAGTAATGCTGCTCGGGGGAACTGCTGAGGAGGGGCGGCAGGGCTGGAGGCTTGCGGGGCCGGGCCACTTTGGGCAAACTGAGTCTCAGAGGGCTTGCAGGACCTGGGCGTGTCTAGGGAAGCGGGCTGGAAGGGGGAGCCCTGGAAAATCTGCCCGAACTCTGCTGGAACTGAGGACTAGGTGTGCCAGGCTGGACCTGAGTGGGGTGCTCAGAGGCCTCCTTTCTACGTCTTAGCAAATCGGGAAACAACACAGCAAGGTTATGGAAATAGAAGAAACGTCCACTATTTGCAAACTCTGCCAGATAAACCAAATCATTTTAGCACACACTGGAGATTCACAACACCACCTAAAACTGGCCTCTGCTCCGCAATCCCCTCACGGAAGCCTACACTTTAAAACATCCGTGAAGAGTGCCAAGGTCCCTCCCAAGGCCTGATAGTCTGTGATTTACCTGCAGCCTCTCACAAGCTGCATCCAGACAAAGGTAGGGTCTGGGGCCGGAAGTAGAGACTCCAGACCCTGTGAAATCAATCAATCCAAGCCCAAGAGGGGTGGCTATCAAGTGGAAGATGGATTTGTGGGTGGCTTGTGTCAATACTCCAGGGTCCCACTATACTGGACTCCCTGGGTGGCCCTCCACCTGCTGGGGGGAGGGCTAGGAAAATAGGCTGCAGCCCCTGTGTTTGAGTCCTTACAATTTGGTTGGGCGAACCACCCACTGGCATAGAAGACTTTAAAACAGTTGGCAGCATAGTTGCAAACAGCAGTGAGAATATGAAGCCAGGTGTGCAGGTATCCTAAAGAATCTACATCATGACAGTTCATCTGCCTGGAAAACTGTAAGACTGCATCTACTAAAGCTGATCACAGGCCTACCCCCTGACCCAGCAATTCCACTCCTAGATATATAGAGAAATGGGTGCCAATGGCCTCATGTACAAGAATGTTCAAAATATCTTCAAGCAGAATGGCCAAAATGGAAACAATCCAAATGTCCATCAGCTGGTGCGTGATGAACCAACTGGTGCGTGAAGGGAATACGTACTGCTCAGTGGTGAAAGGAAAATGCTACTGATAGACACAACATGGAGTATTCTCACAAATGCTGCGTCCGGAGAAAGAAATCAGACTCAAAAGAGGACGTACTGTAAGATTCCATTTATTTATTATGGAGTTGAAATTCACATGTTGAACTGAAATAGGCAAGTGTGACCTATGGTGACAGAAGCCAGAATCATGGTGACCAAGATGGGGAAGTGGTGCTGACTGGGAAGGGGATACAAGGGAACCTTTTAGGGTTCTGGAAATGTTCTGTATCCTGACCTGTATGACAGCTACCCAAGTACACCCATATGTAAAAGTTCACTGAGTGGTACAGTTCAGATCTGTGTAATTTACACCCTTCACTATGTATATTTTACACTGCAATAACATAAAAATAAATTTAAACTCAACCCCCTGCCAAAACCAGGAGCTTCCAGCCAGAGTGCTACGTGTCTTCAGAGAAAATCAATTTCACCAGCTGCCCAAGTCTCCTCCGGGCAGCCTGCCTTTGCGCAGATCACCTTTTCCTCTGCGAAGTGGGAGCGAACCCCCTCACCTTGGAGGCCCTCCCTGCTCCCCGACACGTCCAGGCAGAGCTGGAAAAACAACACACTAAAGTCCGCTCTTCACTTTCACTCTGCTCTGCTGCTGAAAGCAACCTTTAGAGCTATGTCCTCAAAGACCCTCAGAATGAGGCACAACCTGCACAAGCTTCGCCACACAGCATCCCTAAGAGAATGCAGCTGGAGCTGCCAAAGGAGGGCATGCATACACAAATGCCCCCATTTCTGGACCTCTGCTTCCTGCTGCTCTATTTAGAAAGAGGAACTCTCCAGCCTTAGGAGAGTTCCTCTGTCATACCTGCCATTAAGCCCTCAAAGCTAAAAATCCCTTTTCCTACAAAAACTATTTCATTATTAATATATATAGACAATACAAGGCGGGTCCGTGGATTTTAAAAAACCTTATACATAATCCTTATACATAAAAAAACCTTATACATTATCCTTATACATAATCCTTGAGTATGTCACCTCCATGTTAAAACTGGGTCATCTTAGATTTTGGTTTGTTTGTATTCTGCCTTTGAAAATTTTATTAAGTCACTAAACGGCATTATTGTAAGCCAAAAATAATCCATCGTTCCCAAACTGTGTACGTATACTTTAGGAATGACTACTGCCTGCTAGCAGATTTCTTGCTAAATTGTCATTGCTAAGTTGGAGTTAAATTTTCCAGGGCGATAGGCTTGTTTTTTCTGTGTTTGAAAGGTTTGAGGAGATAGGACAAAGCATTTAAGAGAAGAAGTCATCAGTTCGTGCTGCAAGACTCTTCAATTCACCTGCGAGTGAGTCACACACCGCTTCAGTTCTCAGTCCATTTGTTCAAGACTTGATAAGGGATCTAGAAGGTTGTGCAGAACTCTAAGAGGTCTGTTAAGTCTTAAACAATTTAGTCATATGATATCGCTTATGTGTGGGGTCTTAAAATAATGATACAAATGAACTTATTTACAAAACAGAAATAGAGTCACAGACATAGAAGACAAACTTTGGTTACCAAAGAGGAAAGGGGGTGTAAATGAGGAATTGGGGATTGACAGATACACGCCACTATATAGAAAAGAGATAAACAACAAGGTCCTACTGTATAGCACAGGGAACTATATTTAATATCTCGTAATAACCTATAACGGAAAAGAATCTGAAAAAGAATATGTGTGTGTGTGTATATATATAACTGAATCACTTTGCTACCCCTGAAACATTGTAAATCAACTATACGTCAATAAAAAAATCTTAAACAATTTGAATTCCACACATTATTTTTATTTGAATCTATTTCAGGGTATATTTTAAACACCACTCTAATAACAATTTCCTTTCTGTACATCTCTGCTTCCAAGTATCCTTCCCATGTTATTTAACTATTCACTAGGTTACTTATTCAATAAATATTTTTAAGTGCATACAATTCTCAGTTATTGTTCTAGGTCATTTAAACTATGCATTAAATGGCAGCTGGTTTTGCAATTCAGGTGTGATCTTTTGGGGTGATGGAGGGACATAAATAGAGCACATAAAACCTCACTTCAGAAAAGGTTGAAGTTCACATCATTTACTGGTTATAGGTTAAGAGCCTGCTTGGCTAACATTCTCTTTCGGTTAGTCTTTTTTGCTTTTTTTAAATAAATTTCTCTGATGTTTATAATTTCCCCCAGAGAGGACTCGAAAATAATCTCTAGGAGTTCCTCTACTAGCATCACTTTTAAGAGAAAATATGTCACGCTAACAGTGGCATTTCCATGACTTCCTGTCCCCAAATATTACAGCACTTGCAGTACTGAAGGCTGCCCTTGCTGCTACAGGGCATTTAAATTAAAATCCCTGTTTGTATTTACTCTGCCTGCCTATAAGCTGAGTTAATATTTTCCACATTTCGTGCCAACCCAAGGGTGATTACTTTGTTTAAGGAAAACTTTACCGAACTCCGTGGAAGCAAATTCAACTTCAGGGTGTAGCAGGAGCTGAAGGCCCATGTGAGAACTGAAAAGCACTGAGATCAGAGCACGAGGCCCTTCTTGCACACCCAGCCCTGTCACTGTTGACAGAGTGGCTATGGGACCCTCTTGGATGGGGAACCTCTTCCCCCAAACCCACCTCCTATACTCTTCCATCCTATTATCTTGTCAACGCACCTCCAAGAGTATTTTTAAATTTTTGAAACAGGAAATTTGATAACATACAATGTGCAGCTAAATGAATTACTGCACAACATACACCCATCTAACCATCACCAAGGTCAAGGAATAGAATATTGCTAGTGCGCCTCAGCTGCATTATAACACCCTCCCCCGCGACCCCAAGCCAGGGGCAGACACTGCCCTGTCTTTATAGACTTCACTTATTTGCTTCCCTTTTATAACAGGGTTTCTCCATCTCAGCACTATTGATACTTGGGGACAGAAAATTCTTCTCCCCGCCCCCCCCCCAGCTTTACTGAGCTATAATTGACATATAGCACTGTAAAAGTTTAAGGTGTACAGTGTGATAATTTGATACACATACATATTGTGAAATGAGTATCGTAATAAGATTAGTTAATACCTCCATCACTTCACATAGTGAACATTTTTTTGTGTGTGATGAGAACATTTAAGATCTACCCTCTTAGCAACTTTCAAGTGTACAATGCTGTAATGTTAACTATACTCACCATGCTGCACATTAGACCTCTCGGAATTTGTTTATTTTATATCTGGAAGTTTTTACCCTTTGACAAACATCTCCTCATTACCCCACTGCCAGTCCCTGGTAACTACCAAATCTATTCTCTATTTCTGGGTTCAGCTTCTTTAGATTCCACAAGTAAGTGAGATCATACAGTATTTGTCTTTCTCTGTCTGACTTATTTCACGTAGCATAATTCCTTCAAGGTCTATTAATGTTGTCTCAAATGGTAGGATTATTTATGGCTGAATAATGTTCCACTGTACATATACACACCACATTTTCTTTATCCATTCATCCATAGATGGACACTTAGGTTGTTTCCATATCTTGGCTATTGTGAAAAATGCTGCGCTGAACATGGGAATGCAGACGTCTCTTGGGGATCCTGATTTCAGTTCTTTTGGATACATACCAAGAAGTGGGACTGCTGGATCATGTGGTAGTTCTATTTTTAATTCTACATTTTTGAGGAACCTCCATAATGCCTTCTATAATGGCTGTAGCAATTTACATTCCCACCAACAGTGTATAAGTGCTCCCTTTTCTCCACATTCTTGCCAATACTTGTTATCTCTTGTCTTTTTGATAATAGCTATCCTAACAGGTGTGAGGTGATATCTCATTATGGTTCTTATATGCATTTCCCTGATGATTAGTGATGCTGAGCACCTTTTCAGATACCTGTTGGCCATGTGTATGTCTTCTTTGGAAAAATGTCTATTCAGGCCCTTTGCCCATTTTTTATTTTTTTAACATCTTTACTGGAATATAATTGCTTTACAATGGTGTGTTAGTTTCTGCTTTATAACAAAGTGAATCAGCTATACATATACATATATCCCCATATCTCGCCCCTCTTGCGTCTCCCTCCCACCCTCCTTATCCCATCCCTCTAGGTGGTCACAAAGCACCGAGCTGATCTCCCTGTGCTATGTGGCTGCTTCCCACTAGCTGTCTATTTTACGTTTGGTAGTGTATATATGTCCATGCCCCTCTCTCACTTCGTCCCAGCTTACCCTTCCCTCTCCCTGTGTCCTCAAGTCCATTCTCTGCATCTGCGTCTTTATTCCTGTCCTGCCCCCAGGTTCTTCATAACTCTCTCTTTTTTTTTTTTAGATTCCATATATATGTGTTAGCATATGGTATTTGTTTTCCCTTTCTGACTTACTTCACTCTGTATGACAGACTCTAGGTCCATCCACCTCACTACAAATAACTCACTTTCGTTTCTTTTTATGGCTGAGTGATATTCCATTGTATACATGTGCCACATCTTCTTTATCCATTCATCTGTCGATGGACACTTAGGTTGCGTCCATGTCCTGGCTATTGTAAATAGAGCTGCAATGAACATTGTGGTACATGACTCTTTTTGAATTATGGTTTTCTCAGGGTATACCCCCAGTAATGGAATTGCTGGGTCGTATGGTAGTTCTATTTTTAGTTTTTTAAGGAACCTTCATACTGTTCTCCATAGTGGTGGCTGTATCAATTTACATTCCCACCAACAGTCTTTGCCCATTTTTTAATCAGATAATTTGGTTTTTTGCTATTGAGTTGTATGAGTCCCTTATATATTTTGGATATTAACCCCTTATCAGATACATGGTTTGCAAATATTTTCTCCCATCCTTTAGATTTCCTTTTCATTTTGTTGATTGTTTCTTTTGCTGTGCAGAAGCTTTTTCGTTTTATGAAGTCCCGATAGTTTATTTTTGCTTTTGTTGCTTGTGATTTTGGTGTCATACCGATAATTCTTTGTTGTGGAGGCAGTTTCCTATGCATCATAGGATGTTTAGCAGCATCCCTGGCATCTACCCACTAGATGTAAGTATTATCTCCTTCCCCCAATTGTGGCAACCAAAAGTATCTCTAGACATTGACAAATGTCCCCTGGGGGTGGGGAGGCAAGATCACCCCTGTTTGAGAAGCACTGCTCTTTAGGAAGTTATGTACCCACAAATCTTAGAGCTTAGTGTTGCCTGCTTTCTAACTTCATATAAATGGATTCATAAGTATGTTTTTATAACATCTGGCTTCTTTACTCAACATTGTGTTTCTAAGGTTCTTCCATGTTATCATATGTAGCTGTAGTTTGCTCATTCCCATTGCTGTCTAGTATTCCATTGTATGTGTTTACCAATATTTATCCTTTCAGCTGCTGGTGGACATTTGCATCCTTTCCAGTTTTGGACTACTGAAAACCACACTGCTTGAACATCATTATACATATCTCCTTGTACCCATGTGCCTGCATTTGTATAGCGTGCAAACCTAGAAAGAGAATTGCTGGGTCATAGGCATGCATATCTTCAACTTTACTGGACAATGCCCAACCGTTTTCCAAACTGATTGTACCGATTAGAATCTTTATTTACACTATAGTATAAATAGACTGAACATAGTTTACATAAAGGCTGAACATGGTTTAGAATTGTCTCCCTTCTAGGTTTTTTCATGGGGCTACAAAGATAAAATTCAGGAAATCAAACTGCAGGATCAGGAAGGAGAGATGGGGAAGAAGCTTAAGGTCCTCCTTGTCCAAAATCATGTCTCTTAGAAGTGAAGAAAGACCTGCCAGCCCTGCTAGGGTCATAGCATTGGGAACACCAGTGCTGAGTCCGTCCACACGTATGGGTAAGAGCAATGGATACATCAGTTATGCTTCTGAGGGAGGACATATTTTCAGGCAGAAGTTCAGCGTATAGTGTTGGGGGTGGCGAATGTCAGCAAACTGTAAACATAAGTGCCCCTTAAGGAATTACCGTTTTGCTCCACAGCCATAGTGCGCTCCCCCCACCTTCCTTTTAACCTTAACAGGGATACGGGGATGGGATGGACTCAAGGAAGAATGAAGCGTCCCGTTCCTTTCTCCAGGTATATTAGAGAGAGAGAACCCCCCCAGCCTGAAGACACACCTGGCCCAATGACCAGTGACTGAGGCATTCCTATGGGTCCCAAGAATGGTGCCCGGTGCTGTGGTGACATAGGACAGAGAAGAGAGTATCACCTAGAACTCCTGCCCTCAGCCTTGATCTCTACTCTAAAGAATATCAAGAACTAGAACTGGGAATCTGATGATCTATGGACGCAGGGAAAGAAGGTGAGGGAGGCAGGGTGAGAATAAAGTGACCATTACAATAGGTTCAGTTTAGCATTACTGGTTTGTCCTTTTCTTGCCATTTTGATATCTTCACTGAAGAACTGCTACTCAGTGCCTTGAAGCCAAGGAGAGTGCCCTACGAAAGTATCCACAGAGAGATGTTTCCAAAATAAATGTTCTATTTCAGGCTCATTAGGCAAAAAAGCAGAGACTGTATTCCCTCTAGTTATGATTTCCCAAGAAACAGTTGGAGAATTAAGAAACTACTTTTCATCATCTCCATAATCTAATGTTAGTCTACTGCCTCCACCCAACCACTTACAACCTCCTTTCCTCTGCGTGGTGCTGCGAGCGCGTAAAGCCTGTGGAACACTTGTGACACCACCAATGCTACAGGTGCTGAAATGATTATCTGGAATGATAACGCTTCCACTAATCACTGAGCACCTACGTCACTGGCCCTTTGTCCAACTAGATGCTTTGCAAACAGCAAATCTAGATCCTCGGAATAATTGTGTGAGGAAACTATGATTATCTCCATTTTATTCATGAGGGTAATTCACTTGTTTTGCACAGCCGGTAAATGGTGAAGTTGAGGTGTAAATGAAGTTGGGTCCAAATCTCTTTGCAGGCCATTCCAGTATGTTTCAAAGTAGAGACTCTTTCATTAGATCGCTGTGGTGCCTTCTTATGAAAGGGGCAGGCAGACACTGCCAGTGCCCCACCCATATCTCCCTAGGCCAGTGGTTCTCAATGGGCACAATTTTCCCCCAAGAGGACACCTGGCAATGTCTGGAGATACTTTCTACTGTCACAACTGTGTGTGGGGGTGCCACTTGGATCTAGTGGGTAGAAGCAAGGGCTGCTGCTAAACACCCTACAGCGCACAGGACAGCCTCCCGCAACAAAGAACTATCCTGCCTAAAACGTCAAGAGTACAGATGCTGAGAAACAAACCCTTCGTAGACATAAGAAATTCACCTTCAATAATTTCCACTTAGGAGTACAACTCACACGCGCAACACATTTTCCTTTAGTGCAGTGGGTCTTGCGCCAAGGAAGGAAACAAGGAGAAATTCCCCCAGGGCAGAATGGTAGGGTCGAGCTTTGGAACCTACATGCAAGTGGGCTTGCACCCAACACAGCATGTCAAGAGGCTAGCAGAGAGTGTGAAAACTGGCCATTGGTGTGATCTACGCTAGTAGCTATGGAGTCACTTGGAGCACTTGACTAGTCACGCAAGGAAGCCACTGTTACGTCCTCCAAAACCTCTGGTTTTGGAGGCTCAGCAGCGTTTGAATGATGACACCTGACATTACCCTAGTGCCTGGAGCGTTCCAAGCAATTTCACGTGTAACAGTTCTCCCCTCCCCAAATTAATCTATTTTGTGATGATGATTTCCATTTTTTAAAGGGAGCAGAACATATAAGGCAAACGTTAAGAATTTGTTGTCAGGGGTGTAATAAAATGAGAATGAAACAGAGTGTCCTTTGTTTGCCAAGTCACTTAACCTATCTGTATCCCATTAATCCACCAAATAGGGAGCATGGGCCAGAGAGTTCCAGATCCCCAAGGAATGCTTGGCACATAAAGGTCAAACATCAACAGTACAGCAGGGCCTTCTTTGCCTTGCAGTGCAATGGAACCAAGCCTCATTTCTTGACTCTTTTTCTCTGGGACCATGCTGTATGAAAGTGCTTCTCAACCAGGGGTAACGTTGTCTGCCAGAGGACATCTGGCAGTGTCTGCAGACACACTAGGGGATGTGCTATTTGTATTTTGTAGGTAGTGGCTAGGGATGCTGCTAAACATTCCACAGTGAACAAGCCAATCCCTATCCCCCCAACACACACCCATACATAACAAAGAATGATCTGGCCGCAAATGTCAAGAGCGCCAAGGTTGAGAAACCTTATTTTATGGAAAAAATTGTTCTTCTAGTCAAAATAATCCTAATATATCAGAATCTAAGCATCACACTAGGACTTCTGTCTATTTCAACTTTGGTTGCCATCATTCTTCACATGCACACACACCACATATTATATGATTCCATTTATACAAAATGTCCAGAATAGAAATGTGAATTCTACCTCCATAAAAGCTGAGAACCAGAGAGACAGAGAGACAGAGAGAGAGTAAGGAGGGAGGGAGGGAAGGAAGGACAGAAGGGAGGTCTTTATGATAAATTGAGTAGTGCAAGAGAAGGAGGCAGCCATCCTGGGGAGTGCTGATTTCTTCTCTCTGGCAGTTGTTAGAATGACCATCAGCTAGAGAGGCGGCACTATGTAAGCAGTTTCACTAAAGGACCTGTAACTCTAAAATGTCATAGCTAATGTTTTATCTCTTTCCTGTTTCCCTGACTACAACATGTGTGGCTCAAGGCTAAAGACTGGCTTCTATTAATGCATCCAGTCCATTCTTTCATTCATGCTTTCAATGCCAACTGAAGGCCTTGTGCTATTTCTCTCTCTTTAATAATGCAGTTGCTTCTTGCCTTAGGTAGAGCTCCTCAGAAACAGAGACTAAGATGAGGATTCATGGGCAAGTGATTTACAAAGGACATGTTCCCAGGAGTGACTGGTAAGGGGTAAGAGTAACAGGGTAGGAAAGGGGAGGAAGCCAAGTAATGGTGTGATTTCTGGCAGAGTCTCAGTCTCCGCCTGATGCTGAGAGGAGCTCTGGAGTTGCCCCACCTCGAGCCAAAGGAGTTGACCTTAAATATTCTCACAGCCACCAGTCATGGGCTATGGGAGGCCCCAGGGTGATGTAAATTCCCAGGCACTTCTTGCTCTTTGTGGGTACAGGGAAACTCTCAAACACCCCAAGGGAAATCCTCTGAAGACGTTCACAGATGTTGGTTATTAGAAGCAAACCACACAGAAGCTGGGGAATGGAACTGACACACAGAACTGGTCAAGATCTGAGATATTCTGGGCAGAGTACCAACAGCAAGTGTCCACTACACTTTTTGCTTGAAAACTTGTTAAGCTCTAAAGGCTGTTTATGACTGTTTCTGTGTCCAGATATCCTGAGCAGGGTAGAAGCTTGCGGCCCCCAGATGTGTTTCCAGCAAGGTGAGGTATGAATTGATCTCCCAAGACTCTACACTACAGCTTATCCCCTTCCTTGCTGATAAATGCTTTATCTGGCATCTTTGCCCACACTAGACCTATTTCATTTCATATGCTGAAAATCTTCTGAAGTGGTTAATCTGCCCACAAGCACTATGGGGAATTTCTCAGCAGCTTTAGCATCTCCAGTGGCCATTTAGCCACGGACTTTAAGTTTGGGTAGATTCCAAAAGCTGCAAACCCGTGGAACAATCCACAACTAGGTTACTTTACTTACTGGATTTATTTCCTTCCCCTGGATTATCATAAACAGGTCTGACATGGAAGCAACCTAAATGTCCATCAACAGATGAATGGATAAACTATACACACACACACACACACACACACACACACACACACACACACACACACACACACAATGGAATATTACTTAACCATAAAAAAGAATGAAATACTGCCATTTGCAGCAACATGGATGGACTGAAAGATTATCATACTAAGTGAAGTAAGCCAGACAGAACAATAAATACCATATGATATCACTTATATGTGGAATCTAAAATATGACACAAATCAACCTAACTACAAAACAGAAACAGACTCACAGACATAAAGAACAGACTTGTGGTGGCCAAGGGGAAGGGAGGTTGGGGGAGGGATGGAGTGGGAGGTTGGGATTAGCAGATGTAAGCTATTATAGAGAGAATGGGTAAACAACAAGGTCCTACTATATAGCACAGGGAACTATATTCAGTATCCTGTGATAAACCATAATGGAAAAGAATATGAAAAAGAATGTGTGTGTGTGTGTATATATATATATATCTGAGTCACTTCGCTGTACAGCAGAAATTAACACAATGTTGTAAATCAACTATACTTCAACTAAAAAAAATAGGTCTAAGATGTTGATCCCCAAGCGCACAGTTAAATTTTTCTCTCCTTCATCAATCATTTTTGACATCATTTGTTGATTACCATCTTTTTCTGGGGATTAAATTAGTACACGTGTGTGTGTGTGTGTGTGTGTGTGTGTGTGTGTGTGTGTGTGTGTGTAGCAGTTAGAACCGTACTGGGCACATATAAGCTCTACATCAATTTTTGCTATTATCACATAGGTACAGAACTCTCAGGTTGCATGATGAGGTCTTTGTCCTCAAAACTATTCTTCCTGCCAAGGGACTTGCAACAATTTTTCTGACCTACTTGGATTTTGAAAAATTGTTTCTATCTTGCCTTCCTTTCTGCTACTTCCTTTTCTTAAATGTATTTATTTATTTATTTGGCTGCGCTGGGTCTTCATTGCTGCGCACAGGCTTTCTCTCGTTGCAGCAAGTGAGGGCTACTCTTTGGTGTGGTGCAAGGGCTTCTCATTGTGGTGGCTTCTCTTGTTGCGGAACCTGGGCTCTAGGCGTGAGGACTTCAGTAGCTGTGGCACGCGGACTCAGTAGTTGTGGCTCGTGGGCTCTAGAGCGCAGGCTCAGTACTTGTGGTGCACGGGCTTGGTTGCTCCGCAGCACGTGGGATCTTCCTGGACCAAGGATTGAACCCGTGTCCCCTGCATTGGCAGGCGAGTTCTTAACCGCTGTGTCACCAAGGAAGTCTTCTGCTACTTCTTACTAGCATTTTCTCCTTCATTTCCTCTGAGATTATCGTACAAGATGGGGTTCATGGCACAACTCCTCAGCACCAAACAGAAGTACTGTAAATGTTAGGTAAACTGAAAAACAAGGGGGGAAATAAAGCAGAAACAGAGAGCTCCCAGAACCTCTTAATGCACGTTTTGACGGTGAGGAGAGAGCCAGAGGGCTTTACTCCAGAGTATGGTTTTGTTTGTATCTATGAAAGTGTACAAGTTGAAATTCCATAAATGAGGGGCTTCTATACCACTTTCTATTGCTAATAGTTTCTTCTCCTCTGAAGTCTGTCCCCAGGATTTCAGATCATGATGAGCACTTAATATATGCATGATAACTGATGTTAGAAAGTGCTACAGGGGCCCAAAGCATTCTAGCAGGGGCATAAAGCATTCGAGAAAAATCCAGGAAAATACCAAAGGTGAAAAACCATCACTCAAATAATTTACAAAAAAAACGGAAAAAGAAAGCATGTTGTATTTCAACTTGGTTTTGTTTTGTTTGTTCTAAAAGAACAAATGAGGAGAGATGTTTGTCTCGGATCTGGCATAGGAGTAAGAATGGTTTTTACACTTCTAAATGGTTAAAAGAAAAATCAACAGAATAATATTTTGTGACATGCAAATTACGAGAAATTCACATTTCAGCATCCATACATAACGTCTTACTGGAGCACAGTCACATCCATTCATGTATGTATCTGTCTATGGCTGCTTTCAACAGCCTAAAATATCTGTTCTCTTGCAGAAAATGTTCGCTGACCCCCGATTTAGAAAACTAACATAGCACTTTATTTCGTTTGATTTTTTTTTTTTTTTCCTACTTTTGGTTTTCATCTTCTCCCTCCTGGAGGAGTTCTATAAGTCCAAAGGAAAAAAATATATCTTCCATATACTCGTTTCTATTAACATCTCAATTATTTTGTTTCATTTATAGACTTGAAACAGACAGACAACTGGCCTAAGATAAAGCAGCCTGTTTAGGGCAGGCAGACTTCCGAACTGGATTCTGTTTTTCCACATATCTAAGCTTTTAGAGACATACCTATGTTATTTCTAGAAGTCTCAGGTAAATGTATGGGGGATTCATTTGGGCTGTAGAAGGCAGCCCCACCCCCACTTCTTCTAGAGCAATATAAATCATAACCCAAAGCCAACATTCCCTTGCTGTGTTTGTATGCACTAGTGTCAAATCATTTGTCAAAGTATTTCTTTCTCATTGATTGGTGTTTTCTAAGTCTCATGGCAAGGAAAGCTCTCCCTGTGCCCTGAGCTTGCAAGTGTAAACCTGCTTTTGGACACGTGCTGTTCCTTGGTATCCATCACTCCACCTCTGAATGGAGTTCGCACACATCTACACTGGATTCAATTACACAGCATGCCATGTGCTCTGAGACCAGAAAAGCAGAAGATTCTAGAACATCCATGTCTGTATTTGGCCCTTAGAGTCTGACGATTTTGTCCTGTCTTAAAAACCTTATGTCATTCCGAGCAAGCAAACTTGAATTGTTATTTATTTTTATGGCATCAACTTTTCAACAGGCTGTGACTTCGAAGTCATGCCATACTGGATAGACAGATGTGTATATATAAAATTTCCAGACTGGTTGAGACTCTGGAAGGTATTCAGAAATTCAACACATTTTCTACAGCTAGCACGATGCACAGAGCAACCTCTTCAGATTCTGAACGTCCCAAAATGCGGCCATCCTCCTTCCTGGCTCCTTGCCAGGGGAGATGCCCTTGGAAATTCTAAGTCACATACTGAATACGAGTCTTTTGTTTTCAAGGGGTAAACTCCCTCCACCTATAACACACTTCTTTCTCCATCACATCCACCAGTTCCCTCCCCCCACACCTTCCATTTCTCCTTTGCCTGTATAACTCCCTCTAGCCTCTCTAGATTTCCTGGGCCTTACAGACCCGCCTCACCACTCTGCAATAGGAGGCTCTGCTAGCCTTCTGGTCACACCTCTATTACAGCGACCATGTTTTCTGTTTCCTCTTGAAACGCTGCTCTCATCGAAGATAGGGACTGTCATAGTCATATTTTTACCCCCAGAGCCTAGTCCCGTGCCTACTACACAGCAACCACTGCAGAAACATTTGTTGAATGCTGTTATTAAATATGATTCCAGAAGATGAGAACAGTCAGCATTTGGTAGTTATAGCACCAGCAGGTCTAGAATCACTACAATGGCAGCGATTGCTGCTTGGAGTAACTTGGTGATTTATCCAACAGAATCATTTCCTTGGACCAGTCTTGACTCCCATGCCCGGATGCTGAATGCTGCAAATGGCTCACAATTATCATCAAGACACTATGATGTGGTATTGAAAAGTAAAACCTTTTAAAATCATAACTCTGGCCCTTAGGAAAGAATAAACCACTTCTCCAGAAAAGGAAAGTCCACAGGAAATCACAGGGATGCTGTCCAATCTCAGGGCTGCCAGTTTCGGTTATAGAATAAATATATTCAAGGGCTTCTCTCAAGGGAGTTCAACATGACCAAGAGGTGAACATGGCTCACAGAACAGGGCAGCTTCCCCAAAGCAGAGCAGTTTATGTAGGATCTAGGAGGTCAGGCTCTTTACTTTGGTTTCTCAGGAAACAAGCAGAATCCACTCAAAATCCCTTGAAAAGGCTGAACTTGGAGAAGTCTGAGTCCCATCTTTACACATTCACCCTCGTTCAAATCTATTATCAGACACTGAGACTTAGTTCCTTCCTGGTTCAACACTGAGGGACCGCCGAGGGGCAGCATAAGTTACTTCTAAGACGAGGCCCACAAAGCAAGGCGCCCACTTGACTTCCGATCACAAGAGTTTGGCAGCGGCGCCCTTGTTCCGACAGCCCGGCCCCTAACTCCACCCTCCTCCGAGGACTGCTGAGAAGAAAAGTGAAGGAACACGGAAGTTATTTCCTTAATGAGAAACGCGTTTGGAAGCAGCAGTAACCCAAATATTGGGAGCAAAGCAGT